>NC_134830.1:7663101-8036160 GCF_004210375.1 Tachypleus tridentatus | reverse complement strand
GAAACATGATTCGATTCTTCAGCATGCGTGGTTTGGAAACACGTGATTGTTTATAGCTTTATGTATTGTTTATAACTGTTTATGGATTGTTTATAGCTTTATGTATTGTTTATAACTGTTTATGGATTGTTTATAGCTTTATGTATTGTTTATAACTGTTTTATAGCTGTTTATGGAATGCTTTTAACAGTTCATGGATTGTTTATAACTGTTTATAGATTGTTTATAACTGTTTATGTACTGTTTATAGATTGTTTACTACTGTTTATGGATTGTTTATAACAGTTCATGGATTGTTTATAACTTTTTATAGATTGTGTCCAACAGTTCATGGATTGTCTATAACTGTTTGTAGATTGTTTCTAACAGTTCATGGATTGTTTATAACTTTTGTAGATTGTTTATATTTGTTTATATTTTTGTGAGCATCACAACGTTATTTTATAAATAAATAACTGTTGTATTTACACAACTTAACACTTATCATATTTTATTGATGTCTTTTACGACTCAACATGCTACAAATAAGACAAGCATCAATATGTTAGACTTATAGTGTAACGTTTTATTTACTTAGTAAGTTGAAAGTATAGTGTATAGTGTAACGTTCTGTTAGTTGAGAAGTTGAAGGTATAGGGTAACGTTTTGCTGTTTGGTTGGTTGAACGTATACTGTAAACTTCTGTAACTTGGAAGTTAAAGTTATAGTTCTAGTGTAACGTTTTTGTTACTTGTAAGTTGAAGGTTTAGTGATAACATGTTGTTACTTGGTAAGTTGAAGGTTTAGTGATAACATGTTATGTTGCTAGTGGTAAGTTGAAGGTATAGTGTAACATTTTGTTTACTTGTTACTTGTTAAGTTGAAGGTATAATATAATAACGTTTTGTTGTGGGTAAGTTGAAAGTGTAGTGTATAGTGTAACGCGTTTTGTTTGCTGGGTAAGTTGAAGGTATTGTGTAACATTTTGTTACTTAGGAAGTAGAAACATTAGTGTATAGTGTAACTGTTGTTACTCGATAAGTTGAAGGTACAGTGTATAATGTAAAGTTTTGTTACTTGGTAAGTTGAAGGTACAGTGTATAATGTAAACTTTTGCTACTTGATAAGTTGAAGGTACAGTGTATAATGTAAAGTTTTTGTTACTCGATAAGTTGAAGGAGGTATAGTGTATAAAGGTAAAGTTTTGTTACTCGATAAGTTGAAGGTACAGTGTATAATGTAAAGTTTGGTACTCGATAAGTTGGAAGGTACAGTGTATAATGTAAGTTTTGTTACTTGGTAAGTTGAAGGTACAGTGTATAATGTAAAGGTTTTTGTTACTTGGTAAGTTGAAGGTACAGTGTATAATGTAAAGTTTTGTTACTGGATAAGTTGAAAGTACAGTGTATAATGTAAAGTTTTGTTACTTGGTAAGTTGAAGGTACAGTGTATAATGTAAAGTTTTGTTACTGGATAAGTTGAAGGTACAGTGTATAATGTAAAATTTTGTTACTTAGTAAGTTGAAGGTATAGTGTATAATGTAAAGTTTTATTACTGGATAAGTTGAGGTATAGTTGTATAATGTAAAGTTTTTGTTACTTGGTAAGTTGAAGAAGGTACAGTGTATAATGTAAAAGTTTTTGTTACTGGATAAGTTGAAGGTACAATGTATATGTATGTAAAGGATTTTTGTTACTTGGTAAGTTGAAGGTATAGTGTATAATGTAAAGTTTTGTTACTTGGTAAGTTGAAGGTACAGTGTATAATGTAAAGTTTTGTTACTCGATAAGCTGAAGGTATAGTGTATAATGTAAAGTTTTTTTACTTGGTAAGTTAAAGGTATAGTGTATAATGTAAAGTTTTGTTACTCGATAAGTTGAAGGTACAGTGTATAATGTAAAGTTTTGTTACTTAGTAAGTTGAAGGTATAGTGTATAATGTAAAAGTGTTGTTACTCGATAAGTTGAAGGTACAGTGTATAATGTAAAGTTTTGTTACTTAGTAAGTTGAAGGTTTGAGTGTATAATGTAAAGTTTTGTTACTCGATAAGTTGAAGGTACAGTGTATAATGTAAAGTTTTGTTACTCAGTAAGTTGAAGGTACAGTGTATAATGTAAAGTTTTGTTACTTAGTAAGTTGAAGGTACAGTGTATAATGTAAAAAGTTTTGTTACTTGGTAAGTTGAGAGGTACAGTGTATAATGTAAGTTTTGTTACTCGATAAGCTGAAGGTATAGTGTATAATGTAAAGTTTTGTTACTTGGTAAGTTGAAGGTACAGTGTATAATGTAAAGTTTTGTTACTCGATAAGTTGAAGGTATAGTGTATAATGTAAAAGTTTTGTTACTTGGTAAGTTGAAGGTATAGTGTATAATGTAAAGTTTGTTACTTGATAAGTTGAAGGTACAGTGTATAATGTAAGAAGTTTGTTACTGGATAAGTTGAAGGGTACAGTGTATAATGTAAACTTTTGTTACTTAGTAGTTGAAGGTACAGTGTATAATGTAAAGTTTTGTTACTTGGTAAATTGAAGGTACAGTGTATAATGTAAAGTTTTGTTACTTGGTAAGTTGAAGGTATACTGTATAATGTAAAGTTTTGTTACTTGGTAAGTTGAAGGTATAGTGTATAATGTAAAGTTTTTTGTTACTTGGTAAGTTGAAGGCACAGTGTATAATGTAAAGTTTTGTTACTTGGTAAGTTGAAGGTATAGTGTATAATGTAAAGTTTTGTTACTTGATAAGTTGAAGGTATAGTGTATAATGTAAAGTTTTGTTACTTGGTAAGTTGAAGGTACAGTGTATAATGTAAAGTTTGTTACTCGATAAGTTGAAGGTACAGTGTATAATATAAAGTTTTGTTACTTGGTAAGTTGAAGGTATAGCTTATAATGTAAAAGTTTGTTACTTGGTAAGTTGAAGGTACAGTGTATAATGTAAAGTTTTGTTACTTGGTAAGTTGAAAGTACAGTGTATAATGTAAAGTTTTGTTACTGGATAAGTTGAAAGTACAGTGTATAATGTAAAGTTTTGTTACTTGGTAAGTTGAAGGTACAGTGTATAATGTAAAGTTTTGTTACTGGATAAGTTGAAGGTACAATGTATAATGTAAAGTTTTGTTACTTGGTAAGTTGAAGGTATAGTGTATAATGTAAAGTTTTGTTACTTGGTAAGTTGAAGGTACATTGGTGTATAATGTAAAGTTTGTTACTTAGTAAGTTGAAGGTATATTAGTATAATGTAAAGTTTTGTTACTGGATAAGTTGAAGGTATAGTGTATAATGTAAGTTTTGTTACTTGGTAAGTTGAGAGGTACAGTGTATAATGTAAAGTTTGCATTTACTCGATAAGTTGAAGGTATAGTGTATAATGTAAAAGTTTTGTTACTTGGTAAGTTGAAGGTACAGTGTATAATGTAAAGTTTTGTTTACTTGGTAAGTTGAAGGTACAGTGTAAAATGTAAAGTTTTGTTACTTGGTAAGTTGAAGGTACAGTGTATAATGTAAAGTTTTGTTACTTGGTAAGTTGAAGGTATAGTGTATAATGTAAAGTTTTGTTACTTGGTAAGTTGAAGGTACAGTGTATAATGTAAAGTTTTGTTACTTAGTAAGTTGAAGGTTTAGTGTATAATGTAAAGTTTTGTTACTCGATAAGTTGAAGGTACAGTGTATAATGTAAAGTTTTGTTACTTAGTAAGTTGAAGGTATAGTGTATAATGTAAAGTGTTGTTACTCGATAAGTTGAAGGTACAGTGTATAATGTAAAGTTTTGTTACTTAGTAAGTTGAAGGTTTAGTGTATAATGTAAAGTTTTGTTACTTGGTAAGTTGAAGGTACAGTGTATAATGTAAAGTTTTGTTACTTGATAAGTTGAAGGTATAGTGTATAATGTAAAGTTTTGTTACTTGGTAAGTTGAAAGGTACAGTGTATAATGTAAGTTTTGTTACTTAGTAAGTTGAAGGTTTAGTGTATAATGTAAAGTTTTGTTACTTGGTAAGTTGAAGGTATAGTGTATAATGTAAGTTTTGTTACTTGATAAGTTGAAGGTACAGTGTATAATGTAAAGTTTTGTTACTTAGTAAGTTGAAGGTATAGTAATATAATGAAAGTTTTGTTACTGGATAAGTTGAAGGTATAGTGTATAATGTAAAGTTTTGTTACTTGGTAAGTTGAAGAAATTACAGTGTATAATGTAAGTTTTATTTACTCGATAAGTTGAAGGTATAGTGTATAATGTAAAGTTTTGTTACTTGGTAAGTTGAAGGTATAGTGTATAATGTAAAGTTTTGTTACTTGGTAAGTTGAAGAATTACAAGTGTATAATGTAAAGTTTTGTTACTTGGTAAGTTGAAGGTACAGTGTATAATGTAAAGATTTTGTTACTTGGTAAGTTGAAAGGTACAGTGTATAATGTAAAGTTTTGTTACTTGGTAAGTTGAAGGTATAGTGTATAATGTAAAGTTTGTTACTTGGTAAGTTGAAGGTATAGTTTATAATGTAAAAGTTTTGTTACTTGGTAAGTTGAAGGTACAGTGTATAATGTAAAGTTTTGTTACTTGGTAAGTTGATGGTACAGTGTATAATGTAAAGTGTTGTTACTGGATAAGTTGAAAGTACAGTGTATAATGTAAAGTTTTGTTACTTGGTAAGTTGAAGGTACAGTGTATAATGTAAAGTTTTGTTACTGGATAAGTTGAAGGTACAGTGTATAATGTAAAGTTTTGTTACTTGGTAAGTTGAAGGTATAGTGTATAATGTAAAGTTTTGTTACTTGATAAGTTGAAGGTACAGTGTATAATGTAAAGTTTTGTTACTTAGTAAGTTGAAGGTATAGTGTATAATGTAAAGTTTTGTTACTGGATAAGTTGAAGGTATAGTGTATAATGTAAAGTTTTGTTACTTGGTAAGTTGAAGGTACTGTGTATAATGTAAAGTTTTGTTACTCGATAAGTTGAAGGTACATTGTATAATGTAAAGTTTTGTTACTTAGTAAGTTGAAGGTATAGTGTATAATGTAAAGTGTTGTTACTCGATAAGTTGAAGGTACAGTGTATAATGTAAAGTTTTGTTACTTAGTAAGTTGAAGGTTTAGTGTATAATGTAAAGTTTTGTTATTTGGTAAGTTGAAGGTACAGTGTATAATGTAAAGTTTTATTTACTCGATAAGCTGAAGGGTATAGTGTATAATGTAAAGTTTTTGTTACTTGGTAAGTTGAAGGTACAGTGTATAATGTAAAGTTTTGTTACTCGATAAGTTGAAGGTACAGTGTATAATGTAAAGTTTTGTTACTTGGTAAGTTGAAGGTATAGTGTATAATGTAAAGTTTTGTTACTTGATAAGTTGAAGGTACAGTGTATAATGTAAAGTTTTGTTACTTAGTAAGTTGAAGGTATAGTGTATAATGTAAAGTTTTGTTACTGGATAAGTTGAAGGTATAGTGTATAATGTAAAGTTTTGTTACTTGGTAAGTTGAAGGTACAGTGTATAATGTAAAGTTTTGTTACTCGATAAGTTGAAGGTATAGTGTATAATGTAACGTTTTGTTACTTGGTAAGTTGAAGGTATACTGTATAATGTAAAGTTTTGTTACTTGGTAAGTTGAAGATACAGTGTATAATGTAAGTTTTGTTACTTGGTAAGTTGAAGGTACAGTGTATAATGTAAAGTTTTGTTACTTGGTAAGTTGAAGGTACAGTGTATAATGTAAAGTTTTGTTACTTGGTAAGTTGAAGGTATAGTGTATAATGTAAAGTTTTGTTACTTGGTAAGTTGAAGGTATAGTGTATAATGTAAAGTTTTGTTACTTGGTAAGTTGAAGGTACAGTGTATAATGTAAAGTTTTGTTACTTGGTAAGTTGAAGGTACAGTGTATAATGTAAAGTTTTGTTACTTAGTAAGTTGAAGGTACAGTGTATAATGTAAGTTTTGTTACTTGGTAATTTGAAGGTATAGTGTATAATGTAAAGTTTTGTTACTCGATAAGTTGAAGGTATAGTGTATAATGTAAAGTTTTGTTACTTGATAAGTTGAAGGTACAGTGTATAATGTAAAGTTTTGTTTACTGGATAAGTTGAAGGTACAGTGTATAATGTAAAGTTTTGTTACTTAGTAAGTTGAAGGTACAGTGTATAATGTAAAGTTTTGTTACTTAGTAATTGAAGGTACAATTAATATAATGTAAAGTTTTATTACTTGGTAAGTTGAAGGTATACTGTATAATGTAAAGTTTGTTACTTGGTAAGTTGAAGGTATATAGTGTATAATGTAAAGTTTTATTTACTTGGTAAGTTGAAGGTACAGTGTATAATGTAAAGTTTTTGTTACTTGGTAAGTTGAAGGTATAGTGTATAATGTAAAGTTTTGTTACTTGATAAGTTGAAGGTATAGTGTATAATGTAAAGTTTTGTTACTTGGTAAGTTGAAGGTACAGTGTATAATGTAAAGTTTTGTTACTCGATAAGTTGAAGGTACAGTGTATAATGTAAAGTTTTGTTACTTGGTAAGTTGAAGGTATAGTTTATAATGTAAAGTTTTGTTACTTGGTAAGTTGAAGGTACAGTGTATAATGTAAAGTTTTGTTACTTGGTAAGTTGAAGGTACAGTGTATAATGTAAAGTTTTGTTACTGGATAAGTTGAAAGTACAGTGTATAATGTAAAGTTTTGTTACTTGGTAAGTTGAAGGTACAGTGTATAATGTAAAGTTTTGTTACTGGATAAGTTGAAGGTACAATGTATAATGTAAAGTTTTGTTACTTGGTAAGTTGAAGGTATAGTGTATAATGTAAAGTTTTGTTACTTGGTAAGTTGAAGGTACAGTGTATAATGTAAAGTTTTGTTACTTAGTAAGTTGAAGGTATAGTGTATAATGTAAAGTTTTGTTACTGGATAAGTTGAAGGTATAGTGTATAATGTAAAGTTTTATTTACTTGGTAAGTTGAAGATACAGTGTATAATGTAAAGTTTTGTTACTCGATAAGTTGAAGGTATAGTGTATAATGTAAAAGTTTTGTTACTTGGTAAGTTGAAGGTATAGTGTATAATGTAAAGTTTTGTTACTTGGTAAGTTGAAGGTACAGTGTATAATGTAAAGTTTTGTTACTTGGTAAGTTGAAGGTACAGTGTATAATGTAAAGTTTTGTTACTTGGTAAGTTGAAGGTACAGTGTATAATGTAAAGTTTTGTTACTTGGTAAGTTGAAGGTATAGTGTATAATGTAAAGTTTTTTTTACTTGGTAAGTTGAAGGTACAGTGTATAATGTAAAGTTTTGTTACTTAGTAAGTTGAAGGTTTAGTGTATAATGTAAAGTTTTGTTACTCGATAAGTTGAAGGTACAGTGTATAATGTAAAGTTTTGTTACTTAGTAAGTTGAAGGTATAGTGTATAATGTAAAGTGTTGTTACTCGATAAGTTGAAGGTACAGTGTATAATGTAGAAGTTTTGTTACTTAGTAAGTTGAAGGTTTAGTGTATAATGTAAAGTTTTTGTTACTTGGTAAGTTGAAGGTACAGTGTATAATGTAAAGTTTTGTTACTCGATAAGTTGAAGGTATAGTGTATAATGTAACGTTTTGTTACTTGGTAAGTTGAAGGTATACTGTATAATGTAAAGTTTTGTTACTTGGTAAGTTGAAGGTACAGTGTATAATGTAAAGTTTTGTTACTTGGTAAGTTGAAGGTACAGTGTATAATGTAAAGTTTTGTTACTTGGTAAGTTGAAGGTACAGTGTATAATGTAAAGTTTTGTTACTTGGTAAGTTGAAGGTATAGTGTATAATGTAAAGTTTTGTTACTTGGTAAGTTGAAGGTATAGTTTATAATGTAAAGTTTTGTTACTTGGTAAGTTGAAGGTACAGTGTATAATGTAAAGTTTTGTTACTTGGTAAGTTGATGGTACAGTGTATAATGTAAAGTGTTGTTACTGGATAAGTTGAAAGTACAGTGTATAATGTAAAGTTTTGTTTACTTGGTAAGTTGAAGGTACAGTGTATAATGTAAAGTTTTGTTATTTATGGATAAGTTGAAGGTACAGTGTATAATGTAAAGTTTTGTTTACTTGGTAAGTTGAAGGTATAGTGTATAATGTAAAGTTTTGTTACTTGATAAGTTGAAGGTACAGTGTATAATGTAAAGTTTTGTTACTTAGTAAGTTGAAGGTATAGTGTATAATGTAAAGTTTTGTTACTGGATAAGTTGAAGGTATAGTGTATAATGTAAAGTTTTGTTACTTGGTAAGTTGAAGGTACTGTGTATAATGTAAAGTTTTGTTACTCGATAAGTTGAAGGTACATTGTATAATGTAAAGTTTTGTTACTTAGTAAGTTGAAGGTATAGTGTATAATGTAAAGTGTTGTTACTCGATAAGTTGAAGGTACAGTGTATAATGTAAAGTTTTGTTACTTAGTAAGTTGAAGGTTTAGTGTATAATGTAAAGTTTTGTTATTTGGTAAGTTGAAGGTACAGTGTATAATGTAAAGTTTTGTTACTCGATAAGCTGAAGGTATAGTGTATAATGTAAAGTTTTGTTACTTGGTAAGTTGAAGGTACAGTGTATAATGTAAAGTTTTGTTACTCGATAAGTTGAAGGTATAGTGTATAATGTAAAGTTTTGTTACTTGGTAAGTTGAAGGTATAGTGTATAATGTAAAGTTTTGTTACTTGATAAGTTGAAGGTACAGTGTATAATGTAAAGTTTTGTTACTGGATAAGTTGAAGGTACAGTGTATAATGTAAAGTTTTGTTACTTGGTAAGTTGAAGGTACAGTGTATAATGTAAAGTTTTGTTACTTGGTAAGTTGAAGGTACAGTGTATAATGTAAAGTTTTGTTACTTGGTAAGTTGAAGGTACAGTGTATAATGTAAAGTTTTGTTACTGGATAAGTTGAAGGTACATTGTATAATGTAAAGTTTTGTTACTTAGTAAGTTGAAGGTATAGTGTATAATGTAAAGTGTTGTTACTCGATAAGTTGAAGGTACAGTGTATAATGTAAAGTTTTGTTACTTAGTAAGTTGAAGGTTTAGTGTATAATGTAAAGTTTTGTTATTTGGTAAGTTGAAGGTACAGTGTATAATGTAAAGTTTTGTTACTCGATAAGTTGAAGGTATAGTGTATAATGTAAAGTTTTGTTACTTGGTAAGTTGAAGGTACAGTGTATAATGTAAAGTTTTGTTACTCGATAAGTTGAAGGTATAGTGTATAATGTAAAGTTTTGTTACTTGGTAAGTTGAAGGTACAGTGTATAATGTAAAGTTTTGTTACTTGATAAGTTGAAGGTACAGTGTATAATGTAAAGTTTTGTTACTGGATAAGTTGAAGGTACAGTGTATAATGTAAAGTTTTGTTACTTGGTAAGTTGAAGGTACAGTGTGTATAATGTAAAAGTTTTGTTACTTGGTAAGTTGAAGGTACAGTGTATAATGTAAAGTTTTGTTACTTGGTAAGTTGAAGGTACAGTGTATAATGTAAAGTTTTGTTACTGGATAAGTTGAAGGTATAGTGTATAATGTAAAGTTTTGTTACTTGGTAAGTTGAAAGTATAGTGTATAATGTAAAGTTTTGTTACTTGGTAAGTTGAAGGTACAGTGTATAATGTAAAGTTTTGTTACTCGATAAGTTGAAGGTATAGTGTATAATGTAAAGTTTTGTTACTTGGTAAGTTGAAGGTATAGTGTATAATGTAAAGTTTTGTTACTTGATAAGTTGAAGGTACAATGTATAATGTAAAGTTTTATTACTTGATAAGTTGAAGGTATAGTGTATAATGTAAAATTTTGTTACTTGGTAAGTTGAAGGTATAGTGTATAATGTAAAGTTTTGTTACTCGATAAGTTAAAAGTATAGTGTATAATGTATAGTTTTGTTACTTTGTAAGTTGAAACTATAGTATAACGTTTTATTACTCGGTAAGTTGATAGTATAGTGTAACGTTTTGTTACTCGGTAAGTTGAAATTATAGTGTAACGTTTTGTTACTCGGTAAGTTGATAGTATAGTGTAACGTTTTGTTACTCGGTAAGTTGAAACTATAGTGTAACGTTTTGTTACTCGGTAAGTTGATAGTATAGTGTAACGTTTTGTTGACTCTTCTCTGTTGTTATAACTCATCAGAAAACAAAATGTATTTACGTACAATAAGTGGGTTATGACACATTGTACTTGTAATGACTTTTATTTGTGACAAGTCGGTTACATGATCTGTAGACTTACCAGATGTCTCTGACCACAGATGGCCTATAGCATGCTGTTAAACAGTTAACGAACTAATTGACGTGTTAAACATGGATTGTGCCGTGTATTCCTATACAAAATTCTAGAACTGAGTGATAGTATTTATTTTACTTTGTCTGTCGAGCAAAAGTTTCGCACGTGCTCTGACCACCTGTGTAAGAAGCAAACAGATGGCAGGTAGGTGAATCTGTCCCATATCGAGACCTGCAAACGACAGTCTGGGGAAATCAAACAATACGGCGTAAGATAAGACAAATTGAAATACCTTAAAGAAATTTTAAACCCAAATCTCTACTCAAATCAGTATAGATGTTTATAACCACGTGATACTAGTGTGTGGGAGACAGAATTGTAAAAGGTCAACCTATCATAATAATACTCAGTTTTTGAATGTTCTGATAATGCGCGTGTACCATACTATCTAAAATATGTTTTTACGAATACTTTGTATTGTCAAGCCTTTAATTATAGTTTTAATACCAATACCAGCCGTCTTGAGAACACATTTTTACTTCAATCGGGTTTCTCGTCACGAATTACGAGTACTTTATTTCAACAGACGTAGACAAAATGGTGGATGTAAACATAGTTTAGTAGACATTTTTACAACAACAAATTAAAGGCTTATGAACGTTTTGAAAAGTCTAATATTAGGTCTTAAGAAAACATTATAAGTTGATTTATTGGTAGTTATTAAGTAAGTTTCGCAAATAACCATACTAAAGTGAGAAACGAACACAAATTAGGTGTTAATTTTTCCCTTAATCGAATATACGCTGTAATTAAAAAGGCTTAATTAACGTTAGGCATAAGACAATTGAGCATATATAGTTCGGTATCTTCGATTATTCCAGATACCCTGTATTTATAGGAATACTGTTGTAATAAAGATACAAATTTCATTCAAGTGTTTTGCTTGTCACTGCTAGTAATATATTAATATTTTCATTCCTTTCACGTGCTTCGTGCGAGAACACGGCGAATACGTGAAAATTAATGCGAACGAAAAATACGATATCCTTGTTTTGAGGTTCTCCGGGTCTCTAAATATTTGTTAATAATCATATAATGAGATTCAGTGTTTGTGTGTCACGTAACTCCTAAACTTCTAAATAGAGCCAAACGAATCGTCCCGGCCACTTTTTTGAACCCCTCAAGCAACCCCGGGTATTTTGCAGAAATTTTTTACGGGGATTCCCCGAAAGCGAACCACAAATTTAGAACACATAAATATGTATTCTTAGTTATTACCGTTTCCAACTTAGTTAAAGAACTTAAAATTGCTTTACAGGGACCTTGTAAATGTGGGCCATGGGCCTACAGGTTCACTAGTTATACAGAGAAACGATTGTTTAACAATATTAAATTTTCAGGTACCAAGTTATCATGCGTGAATTCTACAAGATGTATGCAGGTGGTACACTTACAGGAATATTTAATAGCCACATTAAGAAACCAGCTAGTTTTTACAACACAGATGTCAGGTGCTATACCTAAATAAAAGATATATACACAATGTTGTGATATCTTTAAGAATTAGTGACAACTAATAAACCAAATCAAATCAGATATTGTTAACTGCCTGTGTATGTTTGTACCCACCTGATCTTTAGAGAGTAATAAACATATTGGTGTAAACTACTGTCGTCATCTCTGATTTACACATTCACAGCGGTAATCATAAACGACTAATGATACTCACCCCTAACGACTGGTTGTTTGTGATTCGTGGTTTAACTCTGCTGTAGAAAACCGTTGGACATAATCCTCCGTATTTCCACAGGCGTGAGGTTGAGATAATCAAAAGGTGTTAAACACGGTGATGGTCAGTCACAGCATGAGGTGGAAGTTTGGAAAGAGGCCACATTAGCGTTGTGGAATTCCTTTCTATTATGGTATTTTGCTCGTATTATCCGCCAGTTCTGTCACTTACTCTCTGACCACTGGTCAATTACAACGATTTGATTAGCATTAGTTACCATAGAGCTTTAACGTTTAAAAATATTTTAAAATTAAGAAGGAATTGAAGTAAAGAATCTCACATAATAACATTCTGCTGCTTCTAATGGCTGACCTTGACGGCCTGGAAGCAGAAAGAAAAAGAACTGCGAAAGGTAAGACTGCAAACTCTCATCATTATAGTTGTATAAAATTACTTATAGGTTATCTGTTAAAGTACTTTGATGCCCAGAACTTCACTAAACGACAGAAAAATAATATTAAATATAGAAGTTTTGTTTATTGGCAATTAGTTAGCAAGAATTCATGATGAATCATATTGAACGAATGTCAAAACACTTACAATAAAACTACGAGTTGGCACGTGGTGAATTTTAAACTTTGTTACTGCGCATGCGCACCCGTTATATTCTGTGATAGCTTGGTTGTTTCGAATTTCAAACAAAGCTACACGAGAGCTATCCGCGATAGCTGTCCCTAATTTAACAGTGTAAGACTAGAGGGGAGGCAGCTAGTCATCACCACCCACTGCCAAATTTAGGGCTACTCTTTTACCAAAGAATAGTGGGATTGACCGTTACATTGTAACGCCCCCACGGTTAAAAGGGCAAGCATGTTTGGTGTGACGGGGATTCGAACCCGCGACACTCGGATTACGAGTCGAGTGCCTTAACCACCTGGTCATGCCGGGCCCTGTGATAGCCACGGGAGCTTAGTGAACTAAATTAACCTGATTCTTTTATTAAAATTCTTCAGATTTATTATTTTTTCTTATTCTCATATTTGTTATATGGTTTTCATGGGGAGTACACATTTTGCCTCGAAGTTCCTTTTATTAAATAGTATTGAATTTTAATTAGGTTGTTAAAATGAAACCACGAGTTTCACTAACAGTTAATAATTTCAGGTTTGATACTTCAGTTAAAGGAGCTTTATCGTTAACCCTAAAATTATGTTAAAGGAGTTTTATTACAAAAACCTGAGGCTCCCTCCTTAGGAGTTTTATTACACAATCCTGAGGCTACCTCCCAAGGAGTTTTATTACACAAACCTGAGGCTACCTCCTAAGCATAAACAGTTAAATATGTTGCTTTAAATATTTAACTTTTTGTTTACATGTTTACTGTTTTTTTGGGAAAAGAAAAGAAAATGAGAAACGGTAGGGGGCGCTTCTTGTAAAGTTATATGTGAAAAACAAAACATTCGGATACGAGACAGTTTCAATGTGAATGTACAGTTAAAATAAGAAATAAATATCAATTTAATATATTTAATTTACTTTTATTTATTTTATTCTAGATTAGAAAGAGCAGGACTGAAAAACGCCGACGAGAAAGAATAAACCAGAGTTTAGCGGAGTTGAAGGATATTTTGTGTTTGGTGAACCCTAACGAAATGTGTGAAGTAATGTCTTTATTACCTAGAAGTTTCTTGTTTCTGCCTAACACTGCGGCTTTAACAACATGTAGCTTTGCGCTTAACTTCAAACAAACAAAGAAACAAAAAATAATAACTTCTACTCACAGCAAGCTACCCATACTGGACATAACGAAACGTAGTAATAAATATAGCCGATTTAATATACATTTCTTACCTATAGTGGTTAGAATAGATCAATTCATCACTTGGGTACCTTCCTTCTTAGCGACGTTTTCGGCCGTAATCCCAGTAATATTACATAAGTTTTGACCAGCTTAGAAGATTTATGGTAGCCCTATATTCATAATTCCCATTTTAAAAATCCACAAACTTTTTTTTTTCATTTTTCTCTGTGAAATAAATGTAAACATCAAATAGTTTTAAAATAACATAACGTTTTGGGACAATATTGGACTTATTGGTTCATCTCAGCTGTCCCTTTCCCCAAGTTAAACCAAAACTATCCGTAAACGTATTTTAAAAAAAATTCTAAAGCGAGCCATTCTCAGTGATGTCGAGAAACCCACTTGTTGAGAAATTTATATGCAAAAACGGCTCGTTTGGGTTGAGAAAATATTTTACATAGAAGAGCGAACAACGTTTCGACCATCCTAACGATGACCGAAGAAGGTCGAAACGTTGCTCGCTCTTCTATGTAAAATATTTTCTCAACCCAATCGAGCCATTCTCATTGATATACTTGTCAAACATATTTCTTAAATTCACTTAAACTTACTATCTCCACAACATCCAAAGGAAATCCATTTCGAAGGCCAACCATCTTCTTATCAAAATGAAATATCTTAGCTGAAGATGCTCCTACCCTGAAGAAAGATAATGTATCAACACTATCAATATTCCTTAAACATTTCAGTCAGATCCCCATAACTCTCCTGTTCTCCTTATACGACAACCCTTTCATCCAAGGCAACATTCTAGCGACCCTCTTCTGAACCCCTTCCAACAGTTTAATGTTCTTCCTAAGCCAAGGAGCCCGAGACTGAACACAGTGGGCCTGGCATGGCCAAGCGCGTGAGGCGTGCGACTCGTAATCCGAGGGTCGCGGGTTCGCGTCCGCGTCGCGCTAAACATGCTCGCCCTCCCAGCCGTGGGGGCGTTATAATGTGACGGTCAATCCCACTATTCGTTGGTAAAAGAGTAGCCCAAGAGTTGGCGGTGGGTGGTGATGACTGGCTGCCTTCCCTCTAGTCTTACACTGCTAAAAGAGGGACGGCTAGCACAGATAGCCCTCGAGTAGCTTTGTGCAAAATTCCAAAACAAACCAAACAAACTGAACACAGTATTCCAAATATGACCTAAATAGTGACCTGTACAATGAAATTATAACCTATTGACACTTGTATCCGATATTTGTGTAGATACACCCATTTGCGTCACCACTAGCAACAGCACATTGCTTGGATGGCTTTAGAGACTGATCAACCATTACATTAAAATCACTTACTTTCATTACGCTGTTAAGACTATTGCCATTTAAATGATACTTGTAATTCAAATTAGGACAACCAATATGTCATGCATTTGTCATAATTAAACCAGATCTTCTATTTATTTGCCCAACTCACTAAATGATCTAAATCCTTTTGTAAATCACTAGCATCCTCTTCACAGCCAGCAACACCGAAAACCTTAACATCATCTGCAGAAGTAAGTAATTTATTGACAATTTCTTCCAGTTATGGATGTAAATCAAAAAGAACAAAGGTCCTAAGACTGAGCCCTGAAGTACCACACTTGTAACATTAATCTAGTTTGATTGAAGTCCATATGTAAAAACCGTCTGCTTCCTTCCATCCAGCCACTCTTTTACCTGATTTACTAACTTAACCCGCGCCTATAGAGACAATTTCTTTACAAGACTTTCATGTAACACCTTGAAAATCCAAATACACCAAATCTAATTCTTACCCTCAGCCACATAAGCATATGTCCATTCTGAAACATATTTTATAATAGAACGGGATTTTTTTACTTAAATTTAGAAATTTGATATGCAGGTGTGAATCCACCCGAACTTATTATTTTTTGTTTTTGAATTTCGCACAAAGCTATTCCAGGGCTATCTTCGCTAGCCGTCCCTAATTTAATAGTGTAAGACTAGAGGGAAGGAAGCTAGTCATCACCACCCATCGCCAACTCTTGGGCTACTCATTTACCAACGAATAGTGGGATTGACCGTAACGATATAATGCCCTCACGGCTGAAAGGTCGAGCATGTTTGGCGTGACGGGGATACGAACCCGCGCTCCTCAGATTACGAGTCAAGTGCCTTAACCATCTGGCTAGGCTATGCCTGGCCATGTATTTCTTATAACCTCATCTGTCCCTTAGAATAATGTTTATAATTTATAATTTAGTTACAATCCTTTGAATAATGTCATGCCATTACGTCATGATGTCTTCGTGACAGACGTCTTAAAGTTACACCACGAAATTAATTCAAATGAGATTATTTTTATATTTCTCAACAAAATGTTCTTTAATTCCCTTTAGACATCAACTTATACCAGTAAACGAAGGGCCGACATGCTGGAAAAGTTAGTTGCCCACTTGAAAGATCTTCATACAAAATCCTGTTCAGGTATAACAAACGAAAATAATTTGTTCGTGTTATCTGTCTTCTCGATTTCGGACTTAAACTTTAAAACGAAAAGGGTATTTTAAGAAGAATATATAACAATCTAATGTTTGCTGTCTTCTAACTTAATTTGTTTTAAATGTTTGAGACTTGTGGATTTATTAATGTTGTTTGTTCCATTACAACTCGTGGTAATAAGAAATTAGCCATGTCTCATTATTCTGATTTGCAATGATTTTGACATAAAACGTTTTATCTTAACAGTAAATATCACATTCGTGGTCATCACTTTGAGAGCATAATTTGCGACTATATTGTCTTATCATACATTTAATAAAGGGAACAGATTATTTTAATAACCAAACTTAGTTGGTATTGTGTCAATAAACTTGTTTGTTCCCTGTAGAGGTCAGCACCATGCCTGAAGCGCCAGCTGGTGAAGGTTTTATTATTGGCTACAGGGAATGTATGACTGAGATTACTCGTTTTTTGTCAGCTAATGAGTATAGATGCTCTTCTGAGTTCATGACCCGTCTGTTTTGTCACCTGAATAGAAGGCTTCATGAAAACAACAAACGTTGCAGTGGCGACTCGACGAACCAGATAGAGGACTTGCTCGTGATGTCAGATTCTCGCCAAACACAAGTAGAAATCTCCAGAGAAACAGAACCAAATCGTAATGAATTGCCGCTTAAGAACGCCGTTATTGGTCCTGGAGTTTTTTCTAGTGGTTATTATTTTTGGCCCGTGTACAACAGTGACACGTCATCTGGCGATTTTATTGGCCGTCATCCTGGAATTAAAATACCTTTCAAAAAGGACTTGGGTTCGAGTCAAAACGAAATTGTGAAGAATAATAATCAAGAAAATCCCCAAATAATAAAGATAAAAAATGTTGAGTGTAAGAATCAGGCTGATGGAGAAACAGTATGGCGCCCATGGTAAAAAACAAACGATATTCATATAGCTGCCATCATAAAGTGAACTGATAATGTAGCTAAAGAAACCCATGATGCAGTTCCAAATATAATTCATTATGTTCACCCGCTTGAGTTCGTTATTAAACCTTAATATTAGGTGTTGAAAACGATATCAGAGTTTCGATGAAAAAATTCAGAAATCTTACGAGAAACAAACTTGTTTATTAGTGTGGTATTCAAGGTGTGTGTGTTTTTGTGTTTTTCTTATAGCAAAGCCACATCGGGCTATCTGCTCAGCCCACCGAGGGGAATTGAACGCTGATTTTAGCGTTGTAAATCCGGAGACATACCGCTGTACTAGCAGGGGGCTTATTTAAGGTAAATATAGGTTTATTTACTGACGAAGAAATACGCACAGATACTCCTAGGATACGTTCTTGTACAATGAAGTGAAAAATGGATGAATATTTCTGTGAAATTTAATAAACTAAGAATGTCCTGAATATGTTTTCAGTTTTGTTTTTGAACAAAATTGCCACCTGATTCATATTAAACACTTCGAATACATACTGCATGTACTTTTACGAGAGAGTAAACTTTATAATGGTCTTAGTTTACAAAAACAAAGGATGAACTTCCGAGTAATAACAATCTTTTCTTTGTTACAGGAAGTAACAACATGTTCTGTACACTCTTTATTACATGTAGCAACAATATGTTATTTACACTCTTTATTACATGTAGCAACAATATGTTCTTTATTACATGTAGTAACAATATGTTCTTTATTACATGTAGTAACAATATGTTATTTACACTCTTGATTACATATAGTAACAATATGTTATTTACACTCTTGATTACATATAGTAACAATATGTTCTTTATTACATGTACCAACAATATGTTATTTACACTCTTTAATACATGTAGCAACAATATGTTATTTATATTCTTTATTACATATAGTAACAATCTTTTCTTTGTTAGAGGTAGTAACAATATGTTATTTACACTCTTTATTACATATAGTAACAATCTTTTCTTTGTTAGAGGTAGTAACAATATGTTATTTACACTCTTTAATACATGTAGCAACAATAATTTCTTTGTTACAGGTACTAACAATGTGTTATTTACACTCTTTAATACATGTAGCAACAATAATTTCTTTGTTACAGGTACTAACAATATGTTATTTATACTCTTTATTACATATAGTAACAATCTTTTCTTTGTTAGAGGTAGTAACAATATGTTATTTACACCTTTAATACATGTAGCAACAATAATTTCTTTGTTACAGGTACTAACAATGTGTTATTTACACTCTTTAATACATGTAGCAACAATAATTTCTTTGTTACAGGTACTAACAATATGTTATTTATACTCTTTATTACATATAGCAACAATAATTTCTTTGTTAGAGGTAGTAACAATATGTTATTTACACTCTTTAATACATGTAGCAACAATAATTTCTTTGTTACAGGAAGTAACAATATGTTATTTACACTCTTTAACACATGTAGCAACAATAATTTCTTTGTTACAGGTACTAACAATATGTTATTTATACTCTTTATTACATATAGTAACAATCTTTTCTTTGTTACAGGTAGTTTGTTTGTTTGTTTGTTTTTTTTAGAATTTCGCACAAAGCTACTCAAGGGCTATCTGTGCTAGCCGTCCCTAATTTAGCAGTGTAAGACTAGAGGGAAGGCAGCTAGTCATCACCACCCACCGCCAACTCTTGGGCTACTCTTTTACCAACGAATAGTGGGATTGACCGTCACATTATACACCCCCACGGCTGGGAGGGCGAGCATGTTTAGCGCGACGCGGGCGCGAACCCGCGACCCTCGGATTACGAGTCGCACGCCTTACCCGCTAGGCCATGCCGGGCCATTACAGGTAGTAACAATATGTTATTTGCACTCTTTATTACATGTAGTAACAATATGTTCTTTGTGCTCTTTATTCCATGTACTAACAATCATTTCTTTGTTAAAGGAAGTAACAATATGTTATTTATACTCTTTATTATATGTTGCAACAAGCTGCTAACAAAATGTTATTTACACACTTTATTACATGTAGTAACAATCTTTTATTTGTTACAAGTAGTAACAACCTTCTCTTTACGCTCGTTATTACAGGTTGTAACATTCTGTCCAAAGTGACTCGTTATCTAAAACAGATCTGTACATCACACAGTCAACTTCTGTAAGCTGTCAAAAGGTCTACTTGCTGAACTCTCAGTTCATGTAGTTTTAAAGGAGACTTTATTCTTGAATATATGTAAACGTATGCAATATTTTTTCTCATTTATTTCTTGTTAGTATGATGTTCCCTTCGATAAAAACTAACTTCACTACAGGGGTAACTGTTGTTTTCCAAGTATAAGCCAGAACACTATCCGAGTTAATTCTAAAGTTCCCGGCAATGTGTTAACCTAGCTGAATATAATGAAACGTCTAACTCAGTGTGGGGGCGGCCAATGTTTACGTTATGGTTAGCGAGCTAGCGCTACAAATCGGAATATCTCAGGTTTGAGACGTGAACTCTATTATCCTTTTGAAAGGGTCAGGTATAGATATATGTAATGGAGGGTGCTGCTGACTGTCTCTTTAGTCAGGGACCTATAAATGCAGAATTAAAGGCAACTATGCTCGAATCCGAAGAATCTTTCGAACGAAAAAGAACCTCGTGGACCCTCATAGTCATGAAGGCCTGTCTTCGGAAACAGATTACATCCATGTACAAAAGATTAGGGGCGTAAATATAAACACGTGTAAGTTACTGAAACTGAAAACAACGTAGTTTACAATTAACCTAACATTCAGTGTTGCTTATTTTGTCTTTAATGTGTAATGTGAAAACTATTTGTTTACTGGCGAGAACCCTATAAGGATGAACGTTACTCATTTGTAAAAACGGCTGGTATTGGTTGAAAAATATGTATGTAAAAACGGCTGGTATTGGCTGAAAAAATTTTTATGCAAAAGAGCGAACAACGTTTCGACCTTCTTCGGTCATCGTCAGGTTCACAAAGAAAGAAAGAGGTAAGTAACCGATAGCTGACCACATATTTGAAAGGGGTTGTGTAATTGAGTGTAGGAATGTAGAGGGCGTGCTTAAATGTTTGATTATATTTATTAATATAGATATAAAGGTGTTCCTTTGTATTGGTTTATTTTGAGCTTGAGTTGTTGTATAAGTAAGACTTCTTTAATTTTACGTTTGTTTATGTTTGTTTCTTTATTTAGTATTTGAATGTTTTCCATGGTTATGTTGTGTTTATTTGATTTGCGGTGTTCAAAAACGTGTGAAGGTGACTTTTTATGTTCTTTGAACCTGGTTTCCATTTTTCTACTTGTTTCTCCAATATAGAAGTCGTGGCAGTTATCACATTGTATTTTATAAATAATGTTGGTGTGGTGTTTGTCACTGTAGTTTTTACATAGTATAGACCTCAGTTTTGTGCCTGGTTTTTGAATAAATTTGGTATTAAGTGTAATTTTTACATATATATTTTTCTTTACAAGTGGGTTTTCTCGTTATCACGGATGAACGATGCTGATTTCGAGAAACAAATAATTCTAGCTTTTTCTGATCTGTGTGATTCTTAGCACTAAAAACTGAGAGGCTAAAATAGTTTTGGATGAGTAGAGAAACCCTTTGTTAGTATATGTCAGATTTTACTACTCTATGTGCTATACATACACAATATACCAACTACTTTATGTGGTATACATACACAATATACCTGTTAATCTATGTGGTATACATACACAATATACCTACTACTCTATGTGCTATACATACACAATATACCTACTAATCTATGTGCTATACATACACAATATACCTACTACTCTATGTGCTATACATACACAATATACCTACTACTCTATGTGCTATACATACACAATATACCTACTACTCTATGTGCTATACATACACAATATACCTACTACTCTCTGTGTGCTATACATACACAATATACCTACTACTCTATGTGCTATACATACACAATATACCTACTACTCTATGTGCTATACATACACAATATACCTACTAATCTATGTGCTATACATACACAATATACCTACTACTCTATGTGCTATACATACATAATATACCTACTAATCTCTGTGGTATACATACACAATATACCTACTAATCTCTGTGGTATACATACACAGTATATCTACTAATATTTGTGGTATACATACACAGTATATCTACTAATCTCTGTGGTATACATACACAATATACCTACTAATCTCTGTGGTATACATTCACAGTATACCTACTAATCTCTGTGGTATACATACACAATATACCTACTAATCTCTGTGGTATACATACACATTATACCTATTAATCTCTATGGTATACATACACAATATACCTACTAATCTCTGTGGTATACATACACAATATACCTACTAATCTATGTGGTATACATTCACAGTATACCTACTAATCTCTGTGGTATACATACACAGTATACTTACTAATCTCTGTGGTATACATACACAATATACCTACTAATCTCTGTGGTATACATTCACAGTATACCTACTAATCTCTGTGGTATACATTCACAGTATACCTACTAATCTCTGTGGTATACATACACAGTATACTTACTAATCTTTTTAGTATACATTCGCAGTATACCTACTAATCTCTGTGGTATACATACACAGTATACTTACTAATCTCTGTGGTATACATACACAGTATACCTACTAATCTCTGTGGTATACATACACAATACACCTACTAATCTCTGTGGTATACATACACAGTATACTTACTAATCTCTGTGGTATACATACACAGTATACCTACTAATCTCTGTGGTATACATACACAATACACCTACTAATCTCTGTGGTATACATACACAATGGCCCGGCATGGCCAAGCGCGTAAGGCGCGCCACTCGTATTCCGAGGGTCGCGGGTTCGCGCCCGCGTCGCGCTAAACATGCTCGCCCTCCCAGGCGTGGGGGCGTTATAATGTGACGGTCTATCCCACTTTTCGTTGCTAAAAGAGTAGCCCAAGAGTTGGCGGTGGGTGGTGATGACTAGCTGCCTTCCCTCTAGTCTTACACTGCTAAATTAGGGACGGCTAGCACAGATAGCCCTTGAGTACCTTTCTGCGAAATTCCAAAACAAACAAACAAACAAAATACATACACAGTATACCTACTAATCTCTGTGGTATACATACAGAGTATACCTGACTGAATCTGTAAGAGAATTCCCGCAATGTTAAAACTGACAGAAGTCGGGTTATTGTTGGTAAATCTAGGTTTTACCAGTAAACTCTAACCTGAGAGTGAACGACTTTAGAATCACGTGCATTTCTCTATCTCAACGTCTGATTGGCGTCACCTGCGCCAGTGTGCGCGTGGGGGTTATCTTGTTGCGGAATTAAACACTAGCACGTGGCGAAGCGAATTTGAAATGTCTTGGCGGCGTCTTTCAGTTTCCGCTGTCTTTTGTTGACTTCATTCTTAACAATACGCAGACTTCACAAGAAGTTCAACGGAAACTTCGTGTCTCTTCGTTGACTTCCTAACAAAATTTGTTATACTACTATTCGAACTCTGGCTGTACAATCCATTATCAACACGTTCACATTTTGTATTTACATATATGGTAATATCGTGGATAATTCTTTAACACGGTTCATCATTAGATAGCTTATCAAATGAATCTTTAACACGGTTCATCATTAGATAGCTTATAAAGTGAATCTTTAGTTCGGATTATCTTTAGATAGCTTATCAAATGAATCTTTAACACGGTTCATCATTAGATAGCTTATGAAGTGAATCTTTAGTTCGGTTTATCTTTAGACAGCCTTTCAAGTGAACCTTTAATATGGTTCATATCATTAGAATGCCCTTCAAGTGAATACTTAATATGATTCATCATTAGAATGCCCTTCAAGTGAATATTTACCACGGTTTATCTTTAGACAGCCTTTCAAGTGAATCTTTAATATGGTTCATCATTAGAATGCCCTTCACGTGAATGTTTAATATGGTTCATCGTTAAATAGCCCTTAAAGGAATCTTTAATATGGTTCATCATTAGAATGCCCTTCAAGTGAATGTATAATATGGTTCATCGTTAGATAGCCCTCAAAGGAATCTTTAATATGGTTCATCATTAGAATGCCCTTCAAGTGAATGCTTAATATGGTTCATCATCAGACAGCCCTTCAGGTGGATCTTTAGTACTGTTCATCATTAGACAGCTCTTCAAGTGGATCTTTAGTACTGTTCATCATTAGACAGCCCTTCAAGTGGATCTTTAGTATTGTTCATCATTAGACAGCCCTTCAAGTGGATCTTTAGTACTGTTCATCATTAGACAGCCCTTCAAGTGGATCTTTAGTATTGTTCATCATTAAACAGCCCATCAAGTGGATCTTTAGTACTGTTCATCATTAGACAGCCCTTCAAGTGGATCTTTAGTATTGTTCATCATTAGACAGCCCATCAAGTGGATCTTTAGTACTGTTCATCATTAGACAGCCCTTCAAGTCAATCTTTAGTACTGTTCATCATTAGAAAGCCCTTCAAGTGGATCTTTAGTACTGTTCATCATTAGACAGCCCTTCAAGTGGATCTTTAGTACTGTTCATCATCAGACAGTCATTCAAGTGAATCTTTAGTACTGTTCATCATTAGACACCCCTTCAAGTGAATCTTTAGTACTGTTCAGCATCAGACAGCCATTCAAGTGAATCTTTAGTACTGTTTATCATTAGACAGCTCTTCAAGTGGATCTTTAGTCCTGTTCATCATTAGACAGCCCTTCAAGTGGATCTTTAGTACTGTTCATCATTAGACAGTTCTTCAAGTTGATCTTTAGTACTGTTCATCATTAGACAGCCCTTCAAGTGGATCTTTAGTACTGTTTATCATTAGACAGCTCTTCAAGTGGATCTTTAGTCCTGTTCATCATTAGACAGCCCTTCAAGTGAATCTTAAGTACTGTTCATCATTAGACAGCTCTTCTAGTGGATCTTTAGTACTGTTCTTCATCAGACAGCCCTTCAAGGGAATCTTTAGTACTGTTCATCATCAGACAGTCATTCAAGTGAATCTTTAGTACTGTTCTTCATCAGACAGCCCTTCAAGGGAATCTTTAGTACTGTTCATCATCAGACAGCTCTTCTAGTGGATATTTAGTACTTTACATCATTAGACAGCCCTTCAAATGGATCTTTAGTACTGTTCTTCATCAGACAGCCCTTCAAGTGAATCTTTAGTACTGTTCAGCATCAGACAGCCATTCAAGTGAATCTTTAGTACTGTTTATCATTAGACAGCTCTTCAAGTGGATCTTTAGTCCTGTTCATCATTAGACAGCCCTTCAAGTGGATCTTCAGTACTGTTCATCATTAGACAGTTCTTCAAGTTGATCTTTAGTACTGTTCATCATTAGACAGCCCTTCAAGTGGATCTTTAGTACTGTTTATCATTAGACAGCTCTTCAAGTGGATCTTTAGTCCTGTTCATCATTAGACAGCCCTTCAAGTGAATCTTAAGTACTGTTCATCATTAGACAGCTCTTCTAGTGGATCTTTAATACTTTTCATCATTAGACAGCCCTTCAAGTGGATCTTTAGTACTGTTCTTCATCAGACAGCCCTTCAAGGGAATCTTTAGTACTGTTCATCATCAGATAGCTCTTTAAGTGGATCTTTAGTCCTGTTCATCATTAGACAGCCCTTCAAGTGGATCTTTAGTACTGTTCATCATTAGACAGTTCTTCAAGTTGATCTTTAGTACTGTTCATCATTAGACAGCCCTTCAAGTGGATCTTTAGTACTGTTTATCATCAAACAGCTCTTCAAGTTGATCTTTAGTACTGTTCATCATTAGACAGCCCTTCAAGTGGATCTTTAGTACTGTTTATCATTAGACAGCTCTTTAAGTGGATCTTTAGTACTGTTCATCATTAGACAGTTCTTCAAGTTGATCTTTAGTACTGTTCATCATTAGACAGCCCTTCTAGTGGATCTTTAATACTTTTCATCATTAGACAGCCCTTCAAGTGGATCTTTAGTACTGTTCTTCATCAGACAGCCCTTCAAGGGAATCTTTAGTACTGTTCATCATCAGACAGTCATTCAAGTGAATCTTTAGTACTGTTCATCATTAGACAGCCCTTCAAGTGGATCTTTAGTACTGTTCAGCATCAGACAGCCATTCAAGTGAATCTTTAGTACTGTTCATCATTAGACAGCCCTTCAAGTGAATCTTTAGTACTGTTCATCATTAGACAGCTCTTCTAGTGGATATTTAGTACTTTTCATCATTAGACAGCCCTTCAAATGGATCTTTAGTACTGTTCTTCATCAGACAGCCCTTCAAGTGAATCTTTAGTACTGTTCAGCATCAGACAGCCATTCAAGTGAATCTTTAGTACTGTTTATCATTAGACAGCTCTTCTAGTGGATCTTTAATACTTTTCATCATTAGACAGCCCTTCAAGTGGATCTTTAGTACTGTTCTTCATCAGACAGCCCTTCAAGTGAATCTTTAGTACTGTTCATCATCAGACAGCCATTCAAGTGAATCTTTAGTACTGTTCATCATTAGACAGCCCTTCAAGTGGATCTTTAGTACTGTTCATCATCAGACAGCCCTTCAAGTGAATCTTTAGTACTGTTCTTCATCAGACAGCCCTTCAAGGGAATCTTTAGTACTGTTCATCATCAGACAGTCATTCAAGTGAATCTTTAGTACTGTTCATCATTAGACACCCCTTCAAGTGAATCTTTAGTACTGTTCAGCATCAGACAGCCATTCAAGTGAATCTTTAGTACTGTTTATCATTAGACAGCTCTTCAAGTGGATCTTTAGTCCTGTTCATCATTAGACAGCCCTTCAAGTGGATCTTTAGTACTGTTCATCATTAGACAGTTCTTCAAGTTGATCTTTAGTACTGTTCATCATTAGACAGCCCTTCAAGTGGATCTTTAGTACTGTTTATCATTAGACAGCTCTTCAAGTGGATCTTTAGTCCTGTTCATCATTAGACAGCCCTTCAAGTGAATCTTAAGTACTGTTCATCATTAGACAGCTCTTCTAGTGGATCTTTAGTACTGTTCTTCATCAGACAGCCCTTCAAGGGAATCTTTAGTACTGTTCATCATCAGACAGTCATTCAAGTGAATCTTTAGTACTGTTCTTCATCAGACAGCCCTTCAAGGGAATCTTTAGTACTGTTCATCATCAGACAGCTCTTCTAGTGGATATTTAGTACTTTACATCATTAGACAGCCCTTCAAATGGATCTTTAGTACTGTTCTTCATCAGACAGCCCTTCAAGTGAATCTTTAGTACTGTTCAGCATCAGACAGCCATTCAAGTGAATCTTTAGTACTGTTTATCATTAGACAGCTCTTCAAGTGGATCTTTAGTCCTGTTCATCATTAGACAGCCCTTCAAGTGGATCTTCAGTACTGTTCATCATTAGACAGTTCTTCAAGTTGATCTTTAGTACTGTTCATCATTAGACAGCCCTTCAAGTGGATCTTTAGTACTGTTTATCATTAGACAGCTCTTCAAGTGGATCTTTAGTCCTGTTCATCATTAGACAGCCCTTCAAGTGAATCTTAAGTACTGTTCATCATTAGACAGCTCTTCTAGTGGATCTTTAATACTTTTCATCATTAGACAGCCCTTCAAGTGGATCTTTAGTACTGTTCTTCATCAGACAGCCCTTCAAGGGAATCTTTAGTACTGTTCATCATCAGACAGTCATTCAAGTGAATCTTTAGTACTGTTCTTCATCAGACAGCCCTTCAAGGGAATCTTTAGTACTGTTCATCATCAGACAGCTCTTCTAGTGGATATTTAGTACTTTTCATCATTAGACAGCCCTTCAAATGGATCTTTAGTACTGTTCTTCATCAGACAGCCCTTCAAGTGAATCTTTAGTACTGTTCAGCATCAAACAGCCATTCAAGTGAATCTTTAGTACTGTTTATCATTAGACAGCTCTTCAAGTGGATCTTTAGTCCTGTTCATCATCAGACAGCCCTTCAAGTGAATCTTTAGTACTGTTCTTCATCAGACAGCCCTTCAAGAGAATCTTTAGTACTGTTCATCATCAGACAGTCATTGAAGTGAATCTTTAGTACTGTTCATCATTAGACACCCCTTCAAGTGAATCTTTAGTACTGTTCTTCATCAGACAGCCCTTCAAGGGAATCTTTAGTACTGTTCATCATCAGACAGCTCTTCTAGTGGATATTTAGTACTTTTCATCATTAGACAGCCCTTCAAATGGATCTTTAGTACTGTTCTTCATCAGACAGCCCTTCAAGTGAATCTTTAGTACTGTTCAGCATCAGACAGCCATTCAAGTGAATCTTTAGTACTGTTTATCATTAGACAGCTCTTCAAGTGGATCTTTAGTCCTGTTCATCATTAGACAGCCCTTCAAGTGGATATTTAGTACTGTTTATCATTAGACAGCTCTTCAAGTGGATCTTTAGTCCTGTTCATCATTAGACAGCCTTTCAAGTGAATCTTAAGTACTGTTCATCATCAGACAGCCCTTCAAGTGAATCTTTAGTACTTTTCATCATTAGACAGCCCTTCAAATGGATCTTGAGTACTGTTCTTCATCAGACAGCCCTTCAAGTGAATCTTTAGTACTGTTCAGCATCAGACAGCCATTCAAGTGAATCTTTAGTACTGTTTATCATTAGACAGCTCTTCAAGTGGATCTTTAGTCCTGTTCATCATTAGACAGTCCTTCAAGTGAATCTTAAGTATTGTTCATCATTAGACAGCCCTTCAAGTGGATCTTTAGTACTGTTCTTCATCAGACAGCCCTTCAAGTGAATCTTTAGTACTGTTCATCATCAGACAGCCATTCAAGTGAATCTTTAGTACTGTTCATCATTAGACAGCCCTTCAAGTGAATCTTTAGTACTGTTCATCATTAGACAGCCCTTCAAGTGGATCTTTAATATGGTCACTGTCAGACAACCGTTCAAGTGAATCAGCACTTCTTTATGCAAGATTTAAAGAAATATAAGACGGAAGTTGTAAATTTTAAGTGTCTTAAGTTCTTATAGAGAAACAGTGAATTACTTGGAAGCACATAAAATACAAACTCTATCTTTGTTAAGTTATCACGCTAGATATATAACACAGAAACGCTCACTTCTGGCCTAGTTAGCATAGCTAATTATATAACACAGAAACGCTCAGTTGTGGCTTAGTTATCACGCTAGATATATAACACAGAAACGCTCACTTCTGGCTTTGTTTGCATAGCTAGATATATAACACAGAAACGCTCACTTCTGGCCTAGTTAGCATAGCTAGATATATAACACAGAAACGCTCACTTCTGGCCTAGTTATCATAAGTAGATATATAACACAGAAACGCTCACTTCTGGCCTAGTTATCATAAATAGATATATAACACAGAAATGCTCACTTCTGGCCTAGTTATCACGCTAGATATTTACCACAGAAACGCTCACTTCTGGCATAGTTAGCATAGGTAGATATATAACACAGAAACGCTCTCTTCTGGCCTAGTTAGCATTGCTAGATATATAACACAGAAACGCTCACTTCTGGCCTGCTTGGCATAGCAGCTGTAAAGGCTCAGTAACAAGTGGAATAAAAGTTGTTACGAAGCTATTTATGAAGTAATGATTTACTGAGTTATAAATTTCATATTTCTGAGAAGAATGAAAGATATAAGTAATGTAATTCTCTTAAAGGTTAAATTGTCCCTTTACAAAGAAACTTAAAATATGAGATGATGAGCAAGGTTATACCAGTACAGAAACAACAGTAACGAGTTGATGAAGTTGCTTCACCTCGAATTATAAAAAGTAAAAGCTTCTGAGAGATATATATATATATTGTAAATGCTTAATATTTCCTAAGATAGCGTTTATTTATAAATCCTCCCTCAGAGTGCTTTTTTTAAAACGATCTAACTGCCCTTAGTAGCACAATGGTACGTCTGCTGATTTACAACGCTATAAACCAGGTTTCGATACCCCTGGTGTGATTACTTACAAACAACAACATCTAACCACCTAGCGGTCAGGACTGTAACCACTACCACATTTTTTTATTTTTTTTAAATTTCGGAATTATAAATATGCTTCATGTTTTATACATTCCTTATTCAAGTGGTTATTGAAAAACTTATATTCACTTTTCGATTTCCATTATACCTATTTCAGTACAGTATATTTCCGTGGTTTGCTTAGTGTAGCAGACTCAAGTATTGATACAAAGTAAGAGACATTCCCAACTGTTACATTACAAGTCGTAAATATTCAGATTTAAATGTTTCATTTATACAACTATTTCTTGGAAATCAAAAGTTGTAAATATCTTATTTATTTTTTAACTTGGATGCAGTCTTTTGAAGGAAATATCAGTTTGTTTTTGTTTGGTGCCGTTTTTATGTTGATACAACTTAATGTAAGAGAAATATTTTCTTGTTTTTTTCTACCTCTTCTGAAAAACGGCTGTGTGTTTAAATGATTTCAGTTTATAAACAGAAGGAACGAAACATTTGAGAGTGGTAACTCATATTGTAGCGTGCTGCCATCTAGCGAATAATACTTTAACAAATAGCAAGGTAGGCACGATAAGCGAGCGCCCTGTACGCCGCAAGGAATGGAACTCCGGATTTTGACTCTCTGTGTTTTACAATTTACCACTTATCGTTCTGTACAATACATGTTCAATATCTTGTAACTATGTTTAATAAAAATTTAGGTTAATTTAAACAATAAAGTTGTGGAGAACCAATAAATATTCCACAGATTTTTTTTTATTTTTATGGTATGTGCTTCAAAGAAATTCGTCAAAAACACGTTTTAAAATTAAGTTTTTGTTTTGTTTGTTGTACATATAAACTAGGTTATCTGCGATGTACACACTGCAGAAATTGAGTTCAAATTTTAGCCTTATAAGCCTTCAAATTAGTGGGAAAGGTGGAACCATTAAGATAACTGTTTACCCTGAAGAATATTCAATCACCCTAAATAGCATAGGATTCAGTTCCACCATTAGCCTGTCGAAAACAAATATTTAAAAACCATTTCTTTACTGTTACTTTAATTAGTTACCAGCCATTTAATGTCAAATTTATGAATTAATCTTTCTCAGTGGAGCCCAGGCGGCTGAGTGGTAAGCTTCTGCATTTATAACACTAAAAATGAGGATTGGATACCTGCTGTAAACAATCGAGATATCTCATTGTATAGCTTTGTTCTTAAACACGTACAGATAATCTTTCTTATTAAGTAAATCTCCGGTTTCTTTTAATGTAAAGTATAAGATATGTAATGTAAGCTTTCACTACTCCTACCCAGTACGTCAGCAAGATAGTAATACAAAAAACTGAGTTTCGATACCTACACTGGGCAGGGCACAGACAGCCCATTGCGTGGCTTTGTGCTTTACAATAAATAAACACAACAAACACTTGTTAAATCTGTCTATATATATCATATCAGAATTCTATGTTATAATAAGTAAATTATAATAATAATTTGGATAACAGTTCTTAACAAAAACACATAGCAAGTTACAGTACATAGCAAGTTACAGTACATAGTATGTTACAGTGCATAGTATGTTACAGTACATAGCAAATTACAGTACATAGCAAGTTACAGTACATAGTATGTTACAGTACATAGCAAGTTACAGTACATAGTATGTTACAGTACATAGCAAGTTACAGTATATAGTATGTTACAGTACATAGCAAGTTACAGTATATAGTATGTTACAGTACATAGCAAGTTACAGTACATAGTATGTTACAGTGCATAGCAAGTTACAGTACATAGTATGTTACAGTACATAGCAAGTTACAGTATATAGTATGTTACAGTACATAGCAAGTTACAGTACATAGTATGTTACAGTACATAGCAAGTTACAGTATATAGTATGTTACAGTACATAGCAAGTTACAGTACATAGTATGTTACAGTACATAGCAAGATACAGTACATAGCATGTTACAGTACATAGCAAGTTACAGTACATAGCAAGTTACAGTACATAGTATGTCACAGTACATAGCAAGTTACAGTACATAGCATGTTACAGTACATAGAATGTTAGAGTACTAAATGCTAGTTATGGTAAATTAATGTAGTTCATGAGTCACTCTCGTCTCACCTACTTGTTCTAATGCACGTGGACATCTATCTTTCAGCTCCAGGTTACAATCTGGTGGTTCTGCAACACCATATTAATCACCACCTATGGTCTAAACTTGTTGACAAATTTGTTAAAATGATAAGGTTGCTACTGTTAAGCTCACAGATCAAGTTATAGTACAATCCTCACGTCTTTGTGATAATTCGAAGATATTAGTTATTTTGTGTTGTAATAATTACTAATTTAACTGTGTCTTGAAGATGTGTGTGTGTGTGTTTTTATGGCAAAGCCATAAAGGGCTATCTGAAGAAGAATCGAACCCCTAGTTTGAGCGCTGTAAATTCGAAGACTTACCGCTGTCCCACAGCGGAACATGTCTTAAAGAATGTGGCTAAGAAGAGTCATTAGGTGGCGTTATTCTTTGATTCAAAATGTGAATGACCGATACCTAAGCTTCCGAAACATTTAAAACAAGTATATAATAAATGTTTGTGTAAGAATGTTTTATTAAAATGATATTAAAATCATAAGTAAGCACATGGAAAGTTGTGGAAGCAGTTAGGGGCTCGAACTTCGAGACACTTCAACAAGTTCAATATTTAGCAAATTGTTAAACAACGAGTTACACGGCCCGGCATGACCAGGTAGGTTAAGGCGTGCGACTCGTAATCTGAGGATCGCGGGTTCGCATCTCCGTCGCACCAAACATGCACGCCTTTTCAGCCGTAGAGGCGTTATAATGTGACGGTCAATCCCACTATTCGTTGGTAAAAGAGTAGCCCAAGAGCTGGTGATGACTAGCTGCCTTCCCTCTAGTCTTACACTGCTAAATTACGACACGGCTAGCGTAGATAGCCCTCGTATAGCTTTGCGCGAAATTCGAAACAAACAAACGAGTTAGGAAAAGTCTTAGCTAAAACAATGTTCGTTAGGTTGCGATGACATAAGTTTTAGTTCACATTGTTTTGCAACAGTTTTAAGGCAAATATTCTAACTTTGATACTCACCTCAAAAAAAAAAAAAAAAAAAAGAAATCGTACATGAGAAATTTGTTCTGTTGAATGTAGGTAACCAATAGTTACCATCTTGTTATATCCCAGCTTCTGGGGTTCTTCTCGTATCTATAACCCTCAGTTTGCAGACTAAGCATTGTTTTGGATTAACGCAGGATCACGTTTTGCTGCTCATTGATGTCCTAAATACTGTACGATTTTTAGAGAACAATGGAAGCTCTCAAGCAATTCACGTTACATATTTACTGTATTGAGCTGCGAAAGGAGAGTCGTAGTTTAGTGACATGAAAGCGTTATAAAAGTGAGAGTCAGTCTTATTATTTGACTCGAACAGCCAGATGAAACTCTTGTGGTGATGGGTATTACTGCTTTTTTTCTCGAGTAAGTGAATCGTGGTCAATCATTTTTAGTACAATACACAAGTTGAATTGTCTTCACTTTCTTATATTTAGTTTCAATAGTAGAATTTTGTGACAAACTACTAGAGGAGTGACTGCTTTGGCCATTCCTAATTTTGAAATGGTAGACTATAGGTAACACAACCCACCACCAGCTCTTAACTTAATTAATTTTGTTAAACGAAACGATAGAATTTGATTGTTAATCTTATAACGTACTCCTAGACACAACTGCAGGGTTGTTTTTTTTTAACTTTTGGTGGCAGTGAGATACGGACCCGAGACCTTCAGATCCACAATCTATACCATAGGTCTACGCTTGGCCTGCTCAAGTTTAGATGATTGCTTTTAGAATTTTCCAAATGCACTACGTACGAGACAGATAGATGTGATTACTATTTCAGAATATTATTAATTGTAATTTTACCTACAGTAATGTACTTGGAGGTGTAGTACATTTGTCGATGTTATACAGAGAATTATGCAAAAGGACAGCAAGATTAATCTTATACAATCTTATAGCTTCATGCTGTAGCTCATGGGTTTAGAAGAGTCTCCTCGTATAAGTAGGTTTCAGTTTGAAAATGAGAACATTTTTCTTAGGGTATCGTTTTGGAAACCATTGCTGCCCTAACAGCTTCGCTATATCTTTTTTTCTTAGGAAGAAAATTGAAAGCTTTGAAAGAATTAACCTTACCTGGTTATTGTATTGAACTGTGAATCAAAAGTTGCGATTTATTGAAGCGTTATAAGTGTGAGAGTCAATCCGTTATTTGGTTCAAAAAGCTAGAGAAAGCTCTTTCGTTGATGGGTATTGTTCATTGGCCATTTTTCTTCATGTCAGTATTTTAAAATTAGGCATAGCCACACAAGAATTTAAGGGCCTCTGACCTGACTATTTAGACCAGGTATCATCCAAGTACCATATTCCTCTTCTTATCATATTTGAACGCTATGATGCTCTATACCACAAGTTGGGCTGATGTCTTAAGTGTTGTGACAGCTAAAATGGCCCAGATCAGGACATCAAATGAACAGACATAATATCAGCTTTCTGTGATACAGCTAATCTCTACTTCTGTTTCCACAGTCCCTCATTCCTTCTTGTGCAAATGGCACAGGTAATCTACAAACACATCCAAGTGCTTGGTTGGAGTAGGCCTAGTGGTTGGCTTGACTCTTCACCACGTTAAGCCATCTGTACTGTGGCTGTGTTTCATTCTCCAAGCTACACTTATATCAGGTATTCAATTACATCAAAAGGCAAACTATCTAAATTCAAATCAGGCACTGCATCACACATTTCTGGCACCACCAGTTTCAGGTAGTTAACTGCCTGAGATTCCTTAAGAAATGTTTCAGGTCCTTCATGACTAGGCCTGGCAAGGTTTGGCAATAAGGGCGTCCGACTATCAATCCTCGTCATCGAACATGCTCGTCCTTTCAGCCACAGGGCGATATAATGTGGTGATCAATCTCACTATATGTCGGAAAAAGAGTGGTCAAAGAATTGGTAGTGGATGGTGTTGACCACCTGCCTTCCCTCTAGTCTATCACTGATACATTAAGGACATTAAGTCCTCGTGTAGATTTGCGAAAAATTCATAAAAGACCAAACCTCTGTGACTACCCTTTCAGATAATGGGGGTGAACACTCTAGGCTTTGCTGAAAGTCTGCTTCCTTCCTTGGAGTCGCATGATCACTGATGATTAGTCACTGCTGTTTCATCTGCTGGTAAAACAACTCTTGCTGATGGCTGCCATCCACCAGCATAACCATATGTCTGGTCCTTGGAACCTCACAGTTTCATCGTCCACCACTTCCCCTTGGGAAGGTCCACTTCTCATCTACTAGTGAACCAACTTATACCGGTGAAGTTCATCCATCAATGGCGCCTTCCCCTCTCTCTTTTTGTCTTCCCTGTGAGAGGCGTCAAACAGACGTGGGGTTCTGGTTGACTAGTCAGCGAGTACCTACAAGTTATATAGATACTGTCCACTCAGTATCAGATACTCTATGTTGCGCGCCAACCCTCAGGCGTCCAATGAGAAGGAACGTTATTGGCCCTTTTGGCACATCAGACATCATCCATTTCCCTTCATGTGCTCGTGACTGTGAGATGATGACTTCTGTGTGTTTTTGCACTATTATAAAAAGTTTGAAGACACAGGAGAGAGTTCCTTCTGATGCTAACCATCCTACTTACAGGCCACGCCGTCTCAGTTTCCGACTAAACTTCCTTCAGCTTGTACATCATACACGCAGTAGATAAAACTGTTTCTTTGTAAATACAAACCTGTAGTCCTTCATGTGGTGTGAACTCAGAAAGAGCAACAGCTCTGCAACAGTAATACCCAGGACCAACATTTCTTCTGCTTACTCCTCTTTATCATTACTTAGAAATTTCCAGAAATATCCAAAAGATATTATGTCACAGAGTGCGGGCTTGTTTCTCTCTTTGAACTCTAGTCGAGACCGTCAACAAGAGAGATACAATTCTAAGAAAGGTACAGAGCAACAGCTTTTATTTATCAAACATTAAACAAGGGCACGTTTTTGCAAATGTGGATAAACTTTTAATATATCTTTTAACAATTCAATGTGAGCTAGATATAAGAAAAAAAAACTTTAATACTAAAAAAACAAACCTGTGTAATACCAAGATAACACGAAGTTAATTTTACAGTTAAACCTACAAGAGAACATGCCTAATAACCAATTAGTTGACTGGTATCTGGTGAACACCAGAGTAAAGGAAAGTTGGTTGTCTATTTGAGATTCTTTGCTTCCAAACTGAACTGAAAAATAAACCAGAAATCAACAAAAATTTCGAAAACTGTACTGGTTAAATAAGAGAATAGCTAGCATTAACACACGGGACCGTTTCTCTTTTTCAATTGTTTGGTTTTTTTCTAAATGAAGAAAATCATATCTGCTACTTCGATTTCCTTTGCTCTGTACTGGCTGGCCGTTACGTTTGTCTATTCATGGTCAACGTATTAGAATAGAAACAGCAACTTATCAGTTACACCATTCTAAGTTCCTGGACTTTGTTTGTTTAAGTGCAAATCCACACAATGGGCAAACTTGTGCTCTGTCCACCACGGGTATCGAACCCCGGTTTTTAACGTTGTAAGTCTACAGACATACCGCTGAGCCACTGGGGGCAGCACAAAGCTACATAATGGGCTTTCTGTGCTCTGTCCACCACGGATTCGAAATCAACGTTTTGGAGTTAAAACTTAATAGATTTACCACTGAACCACCAGAGGAGATCTAATCAAATTTATATTTTATAAATAAATATAATTTTAAGTAACTATTAATTAGCTAATTAATAATTAAGTGAATATTTTTTTATATTACTCATAGCTACATTATGTCGCGGTCTGAGTTCTTTAAGTTAGATAATATGCAATGGCCCGGCATGGCCCTATGGTTAAAGCGCTCGACAGGCCTAACTACTCTTACATTTATACTTCCATCCACCACCTAGCGACAGTTTAAACAATCATAACAGCAAAGAAAAAAATAAAATCAAACGCATTTTATTTTGAGAAAAGTGCAAAGTGAAAAACAATAAAGTTTTTGAACTAATATTCTCTTACCCCAATATCTGCACGAACTTATTAATGGTTGTTGTTATTGGTGTTTTGAATTAAGAACAAAGCTACACAATGGGCTATCTGTGCTCTGCTCACAACGGGTATCGAAACCCGGTTTTTAACGTTGTAAGTCCGCCGACATACCGCTGAGCTACTGGGGAGCGGTACAAAGCTACACAATGGGCTATCTGTGCTCTGCCCACCACGGGTATCGAAACCCGGTTTTCAACGTTGTAAGTCCACAGGCATACCGCTGAGCCACTAGGGAGCAGCACAAAGCTACACAATGGGCTTTCTGTGCTCTGCCCACCATGGGTAGCGAAACCCGGTTTTTAACGTTGTAAGTCCACAGACATACCGCTGAGCCACTGGGGGCAGCAAAAAGCTACATAATGGGCTTTCTGTGCTCTGCCCACCACGGGTATCGAAACCCGGTTTTTAACGTTGTAAGTCCACAGACTGAGCCACTGGAACCTGAGTTTGATGCGTCAAGATGTGATACTAATTAAAGGAAGCGGAACGAATCTTACTAATTCCAAAGACGGAAGTAAAAATTTTATTACCTCGTGAGTAATGAGCTGAGTATGAAAAACGCTGATTCAGCTTCAACACGCATGCGTAAACGTCCCCATAACAGGATTTATTAGAAGGCGGATTATTACTCTCTTAATTTGTTCTCGATTGTTAACTTCTTTTGTGGACTAAAACAAAAAGTCACTGAGGTTGGAAAGCTTTCATTAGTTCGCGATCGGATCGAAAGAAAATAACAAATCCTGGAAGTCGGTTAAGAACAGCCATTTCAGCGCCGATAGGTTGCAATTACATTGGTCTGGACTATTTCGGCGAGCTTTGGTCAGTAACTAAAGGCCCGGCATGGCCAGGTAATTAAGGCACTCGACTCGTAATCCGAGGTTCGCGGGTTCGAATCCCCATCACACCAAATATAGTCGCCCTTTCAGCGGTGGGGGCGTTAAAATGTGACGATCAATCTCACTATTCGCTGGTAAATGAGTACCCCAAAAGTTGACGGTGGATGGTGATGACTAGTTGCCTTCCCTTTTGTCTTACACTGCTAGCTCAGATAACTTTCGTGTAGCTTTGCGCGAAGTTCAAACCAAACCAAAAAAGAAAAACGAATGATATGTGAGTAACACTAAGTGTCATTAAACACGTGTCATCTAGTGTCATACTGTATAGAAACCGCAAAAGAGGATCATATACATGACCACGTCATTGTTACACACTTATAAAACAAATGTTTCTTTGATTTACATTTGTTTCTGAAACCCCTGTTTCACTTACTACAGTTTAATCATTTTAAAACACATACTGTATGACTTCTCAGTTTATTTTTGTTTTCTTACAATGGTTCATCTACACTGGAACTGAAAATTTGAACCTGAACTGCACCCTATTCGTTTGTTTGTTTGTTTGTTTTTGAATTTCGCGCAAAGCTGCACGAGGGTTATCTGCGCTAGCCGCCCCTAATTTAGCAGTCTAAGACTAGACGGAAGGCAGTTAATCATCACCACCGACCGCCAACTCTTGGATTACTCTTTTACCAACGAATAGTGAGATTGACCGTTACTTTATAACTGGCCCCACGGCTGAAAGGGCGAGCACGTAACTTTACAATCCGTGGAGCCGTTACAATGTGACACGTAACTTTACAATCCATGGGGGCGTTACAATGTGACACGTAACTTTACAATCCGTGGGGGCGTTACAATGTGACACGTAACTTTACAATCCGTGGGGGCGTTACAATGTGACACGTAACTTTACAATCCGTGGGGGCGTTACAATGTGACACGTAACTTTACAATCCGTGGGGTCGTTATAATGTGACACGTAACTTTACAATCCGTGGGGGCGGTATAATATGACACGTAACTTTACAATCCGTGGGGGCGGTATAATATGACACGTAACTTTACAATCCGTGGGGGCGTTATAATGTGACATGTGACTTCACAAACCATTAGCAAGTGAATTATCTTGATTTTAAATTGCTAGCACACGTGCACCATGGCGTGTTCCGCACACTTTGTTACGGATATAAAGTAGATTGAAGTCTTTTTTTTTTTATGCAAGAGGTCCATTAAATTTGTCTGGATGGCTGACCCTAATATAATCCTTCTTCCTCTCGGTCTGTTTCCGACTTGTTTAATGACCTGAACATGTTTATATTAAACATGTTTTAATATATATTAAAACATATATATATTAAACCTGAACAATATATATTAAACCGAAAGAAACATAAATAATCAAATAAATATAAAATATTAAATCCGTTACAGTATTTCTCAAATTACGTCGTATAATCTAAAACTTACGCTTTCAACGGCTAAATAGAAAGAAACACCAAAACCCGATTGGCCTAAGTTTTACTACTGAAACTTTACCATAAAGTTTAAAACCTGAAAATTAATTTCATTAACTGAGATTAATGTCAAAACGTTTGGAAAAAGAAAAGAAAAAATATAAAGAATATATAATAAAACTGAAATAGTTCACAAAAATCTAATAAAAACATACGAATTGTGATGACTCATGTTTTTGGAAACTTGCCAAGAACTTAGAAATATCTACGTGAAGCTAAGTATATACCTACACTAAAACGTAAAATGATAAAGACAAATGGGTGTCAAACCAGCCCCCGTGATCGTTGGGAGTAATACATAAATATTTAAGCCAACAATATTAGGTGATAGTGGCCCGGCATGGCCAGGTGGTTAAGGCACTCGACTCGTAATCTGAGGGTCGCGGGTTCGAATCCCCGTCACACCAAACATGCTCGCCCTTTCAGTCATAGGGGAGTTATAATGTGACAGTCAATCCCACTATTCCTTGGGAAAAGAGTAGCCCAAGAGTTAGCGGTGGGTGATGATGACTAGCTGGGACGGCTAACGCGGATAGCCCTCGTGTAGCTTTGCGCGAAATTCAAAACAAGCCAAACCAGGGTTATAGTCGTGTCGCTAAGCGATGCAGACTAGCGGAGTGTAACCATACATCTGGCTTTTACATATAGTGATTTGAGTAACAATAGACCTTAAACATTAGTTAAGTTTACACTACAAATAACTTCAGAACAGGTCAGATAGCGTTAATATTAACTTAACAACAAGTCACATGGTACCACCAATAACTTAACAACTAGTTAGATAGTACTATTAATAACTTTGCAACTATTCAGATAGTAGTACCAATAACTTGATAATTAATCAGGTGGATGGAGAGATAAGCAAACTGACAGACGCAGGTGAATATAGATAGACAGAATCAGGACTAAAATAGATCACTGACATTCCGGTTTAGTTATATATTTATAACACTAGTGAAAGACGTCTATCTCTCTATGGCTTTGGAACGCAACAAATATGAGAAGCAGTGTGTATGTTTCTAAAGTAAGACTAGGAATAGACAGGATATAATAAAACTGTTCACTAATTAAACCATAAAACTGTTCACTAATTAAACCATAAAACTGTTCACTAATTAAACCATAAAACTGTTCAATAATTAAACCATAAAACTGTTCACTAATTAAACCATAAAACTGTTCAATAATTAAACCATAAAACTGTTCAATAATTAAACCATAAAACTGTTCACTAATTAAACCATAAAACTGTTCAATAATTAAACCATAAAACTGTTCAATAATTAAACCATAAAACTGTTCACTAATTAAACCATAAAACTGTTCACCAATTAAACCATAAAACTGTTCAATAATTAAACCATAAAACTGTTCAATAATTAAACCATAAAACTGTTCACTAATTAAACCATAAAACTGTTCAATAATTAAACCATAAAACTGTTCAATAATTAAACCATAAAACTGTTCACTAATTAAACCATAAAACTGTTCACCAATTAAACCATAAAACTGTTCACTAATTAAACCAGCTGAGCTGCAACAGTTTTCAAATATTTGAACATTAGTTCTTTCAAACTTGATTACCTCAGTTCTGCTTCACAAGTTGATTTAAATCACTTATCAGTTGCAACAAACTTGATTACCTCAGTTCTGCTTCACAAGTTGATTTAAATCACTTATCAGTTGTAACAAACTTGATTACCTCAGTTCTGCTTCACAAGTTGATTTAAATCACTTATCAGTTGTAACAAACTTGATTATCTCAGTTCTACTTCACAAGTTGATTTAAATCACTTATCAGTTGTAACAAACTTGATTACCTCAGTTCTACTTCACAAGTTGATTTAAATCACTTATCAGTTGTAACAAACTTGATTACCTCAGTTCTACTTCACAAGTTGATTTAAATCACTTATCAGTTGTAACAAACTTGATTACCTCAGTTCTACTTCACAAGTTGATTTAAATCACTTATCAGTTGTAACAAACTTGATTACCTCAGTTCTGCTTCACAAGTTGATTTAAATCACTTATCAGTTGTAACAAACTTGATTACCTCAGTTCTGCTTCACAAGTTGATTTAAATCACTTATCAGTTGTAACAAACTTGATTACCTCAGTTCTGCTTCACAAGTTGATTTAAATCACTTATCAGTTGTAACAAACTTGATTACCTCAGTTCTGCTTCACAAGTTAATTTAAATCACTTATCAGTTGTAACAAACTTGATTACCTCAGTTCTACTTCACAAGTTGATTTACATCACTTATCAGTTGTAAGAAACTTCATTACCTCAGTTCTACACTACAAGTTGATTTAAATCACTTATCAGTTGTAACAAACTTCATTACCTCAGTTCTGCTTCACAAGTTGATTCACATCACTTATCAGTTGTAAGAAACTTCATTACCTCAGTTCTACTTCACAAGTTGATTTAAATCACTTATCAGTTGTAACAAAGTTCATTACCTCAGTTCTACTTCACAAGTTGATTTAAATCACTTATCAGTTGAAATAAACTTGATTACCTCAGTTCTACTTCACAAGTTGATTTAAATCACTTATCAGTTGTAACAAACTTGATTACCTGAGTTCTACTTCACAAGTTGATTTAAATCACTTGTCAGTTGTAACAAACTTGATTACCTGAGTTCTGCTTCACAAGTTGATTTAAATCACTTATCAGTTGTAACAAACTTGATTACCTCAGTTTTTCTTTACAAGTTGACTTAAATCACTTTTAAGTTCTATCAAACTTAGGTATGTCAGTTATTTCTTGGTAGGTTGAATTAAATGTCTTGTCAGCAGTATCAAAACTCGTCAAAAGTTTCTCTGAGTTTACATCGAAAGTAGGAAAAACAAGTGTTACTTGTACTTACATTGAGAGTTTGTTTGTCCTGTCTAGATGTTCTATACTTGTATAGTGTACACTATACAAGTATTACTTGTACTGACATTGAGAGATTTTTTGTCCTGTCTAGATGTTCTACACTTGTATAGTGTACACTATACAAGTATTACTTGTACTGACATTGAGAGTTTGTTTGTCCTGTCTAGATGTTCTATACTTGTATAGTGTACACTATACAAGTATTACTTGTACTGACATTGAGAGTTTGTTTGTCCTGTCCAGATGTTCTATACTTGTACTGACATTGAGAGATTTTTTGTCCTGTCTAGATGTTCTATACTTGAATAGTATACACTATACAAGTATTTCTTGTACTGACATTGAGAGTTTGTTTGTCCTGTCTAGATGTTCTATACTTGTACAGTGTACACTATACAAGTGTTACTTGTACTGACATTGAGAGTTTGTTTGTCCTGTCTAGATGTTCTATACTTGTATGGTGTACACTATACAAGTATTACTTGTACTGACATTGAGAGATTGTTTGTCCTGTCTAGATGTTCTATACTTGTATGGTGTACACTATACAAGTATTACTTGTACTGACATTGAGAGATTGTTTGTCCTGTCTAGATGTTCTATACTTGTATAGTGTACACTATACAACCTTTTCTCCAATATAGAAGTCGTGGCAGTTATCACATTGTATTTTATAAACAAGTAGAAAAATGGAAACCAGATTCAAAGAACATAAAAAGTCACCTTCACACGTTTTCGAACACTGCAAGTCAAATAAACACAGCATAACCATAGAAAACACTCAAATACTAAATAAAGAAACAAACATAAACAAACGCAAAATTAAAGAAGCCTTACTTATACAACAACTTAAACCCAAAATAAACCAATATAAAGGAACGCCTTTATACCTATATTAATATAATAAAATAAATAAAATTATATATTCAAACATCTAATACCACCCTCTACATTCCGACACTCAGTTACACAACCCCTTTCAAACATGTGGTCAGCTTCCGGTCAGTTACCTCTTTCTTTGTGAACCTGACGATGACCGAAGAAGGTCGAAACGTTGTTCGCTCTTCTATGTAAAATATTTTCTCAACCCAAACTAGCCGTTTTTGCATATAAATTTCTCAACAAGTAGGTTTCTCGACATCACTGATTATACAAGTATCACTTCTACTGGCATTGAGAATTTGTTTGTCCTGTCTAGATGTTCTATACTTGTATAGTGTACACGTAAGCTCTTGTTCTCGAACGAACTCAAGTTTAGTCGCTCATCGGTATGCTTGACAGTTTTTAAGCCCAAAATATGTGTTCGATCCTCGTTGTAGGCATACCCCCTATATTTCGTTGTGTAGCCTTGTACTCGAGAATCATTAAACAATATGTTAAGTGAATATTATCACACTATTCATTATTACTTTACTAAATGTTTAATATAAAGTTTATGAACTCAATATGTTTAAACTTAAAATATGGTATATACTGACTGACGGTTAGAATTACTTTGTAGGAAGAGGTAGTGGATAATGTAGCGATGGTAGGGTTACTTCCTGTTATCCAATTTCAACATCCAGCTCTTACTATCAACTTACAGTGTGTTTCACGTTATTAATGAATTAACGGTCATAAGCCGTAGAAGTTGAAAGATCACGGGTCAAAGTAGGAGATACGTACAACTCAAATAATTGTTGTTCATATCAACTTTATGGTGGCTGTTGGAGATGAAGCGTAAGGTGCGATTGTGCATTACTACAATAACGTAGTCTGTTTTTCATTACTTTCCTCCGTAGAGAGTATCAGAGCACTTTCTAAGATACATAAAACGTTTTTCTGTCCCTTCCCACGTGGTGTCTGTTGCGTTAGAGGATATTTAATAAGTTTTTGTTTTCGTATAAGAATGTGACGCCATCTATGAATAAAGTTAACACTCCTCAAAGATAATAAATGTCCAATAACAGCAGTAATTGGAATGGAGGGGGTTATGAGCCCCCATTAACATGCCCCTTGTTCAAAATCATCATCCCACAAAGTATGAATGAGAATAGCCCAGCAACCTAGGAGTAGTTAGATAACGGACAGACAAGCAGACATACAGGATTTGTTTCTGCTTTATATAGAAAGTTTGCAAGAAGTTATTTATCTTTAACTTATCTAATTTATATTATATTAGCTGACTTGATTTTTCCAGAGATCAGTCATGTTATTGAAATTATAAGTTGTCAGTTGTTTTTTTTTTGGGGGAGGGGTTTGGGTATTTCCAATAATGTGTTTAAAGTTTGACTGTGTGGGTATTTGGGTATTGATGTTGTTAAATACCCAGGAGGGTCAGGTACATTTGACCTCTTCCTCCCTCCCGAACGATTATAGCGTCTGTCTTTAGGGTTTTTTTTTGTTTTTTTTTAAAGCTTTGGGCCAGAGTAAAAGTATAACATCATACTCAGGTCCATTTCAGGGCTCAGTCCATGCATGGACGAACAAGAAGTTTTTTTTGTTGTTGTTTTTTTCTTCATTTAATTTTTTCCATATATATTTTTTTTGTATTTTCATATATATATTTTTTTGTATTTTTCTCCTTTTTCTCAAATGAGAGAATGCTACTACTACCTGTAGTAACACACACACACACACACACAAAAGAAAGTAATAATTATTATTATTATTCAATAATTCAAAAAGAGATTTAAAAAAATGATTAAAAAAGAAAATAATAATTATAAAAATATAAAGAAACAAGGACTAAGTGTCTAGTGCATAGTGGCCAGCTTGTGTTACATTTCTTAAATATATGTTAAACGGGGAGAGGTATTTAGGACCATTTACATCATGTACGTGATATCTGTCGAGATCACACATTAAGTCATTTTTATGCCAATTCTTATTGAAATATTTTAGAGAATTATGCAAGAGTCTTTCAGCTATTGTATCTATGTTTGCATACTTGTGCATGAATGTGGTTGAGGTGCTACGTGGTACTTTATATGCTGAAGTTAGTACAGAATTTTGTATACGTTGAAGTTTCTGTACATGTGTGGGTGCTATGTTAATCCAGGCAGGTGATGCATATTCTATTGTTGGTCTAATGTACGTTTTGTAGATTTTAAGTATGTTGTCTGGTGATGTTCCTTGGATTTTACCTGAAAGACTTCTTGCATAGTTTGCTCTTTTCCAGATTCGTATCAGTACATTTTTAATATGTGGTAACCACGTTAATTTTGAGTCATAGGTTAGACCTAGAAATTTAGCAGAAGTGTGTTTAAATCTTTTGATTATCTTTGTTTTTTGAATTTCGCGCAAAGCTACACGAGGGGTATCTGCGCTAGCCGTCCTTAATTTAGCAGAGTAACACTAGAGGGAGAGTAGCTAGTCATCATCACTTACGTGAACTACTCTTTTACCAATGAATAGTGGGATTGACCGTCACATTCGAACACACTCACGGCTTAAAGGTTGAGCATGCTTGGTGTGATAGGGACTCGAACCTGCGACCTTTAGATTACAAGTCGAGTGCCTTAACCACTTAGCCATGCCGGGTCACATGAGTGGTTATCTCATTACAAGTGCTTGTACTATTTTTCCAACGTTTGCTACACTGTATAATTTTTGTTACTTCTATAAAAATACACAATTAACTAAGGATAATAAGTTCTGTGTACGTGTTTGATGTTCCTGTGAACCGTAGGGTATGCAGATAGTACTAAAATTCATTACTTAACTTTAAGTTCCAAAATATATAAAATATCCCATTTAGATCCACAGGAGGGTACATCATGAAATCTATTTAAATACATCTTCACACACGTATCGTATCAGTTACTTGATATCCCTAGTTTGTGTTTTATAATTAACCAACTCTTTAAATTTACTATATTACGTGTTTCAACAGTCAAAAGTGGTTATTCAAAACTTAATTTAAAATCTAAATTTGCTGACAGATGACAACGCCCCCTACAGGCAATGTATACTTGATATTTCAGAGACCACTATATATTTGCTATACGTGTGTGCTATTTAAAATCTAAATTTGCTGACAGATAACAACGCCCTCTACAGACAATGTATACTTGATATTTCAGAGACTACCATATATTTGTTGTACGTGTGTGCATACATATATATATACATACATGTGTATGTGCTTTTTCCCATTTTTATTTTTTTAGGGGAAGAGGTAATTTTGTCATGATAGCATTCGTATCTCGTTCTTTGTCCAGATGGAGACATTTGGAAATGCCTGGAATATTTCTGGAAATAGTTAACATCTACAGATGTTATCCCTCATTCTACTATGGTTAGCTGTGCTTGAATATGTTAAAAAAGAAAATTCAGATAGGCATAAACATTTATAACCGTTTTATGAGTGCGTATATAATTTCCAGATGAAAGGTTCAATTCGGAAACGTCTATTTTGGCAATGAAAATGTTAAATCACTTTCCCTTTATCTGTTTTAAGTTGTTACGAGTTTTTTTTCCGTAATATTTGTAATAACTGTGCTGGAAAATTTTTAAACATTATTTTATGGTGTATCTACAGTTACATAATTATTGACTTTTGTTTTTTTCCTTTGTGATTCAATTTATATTATTCTCATATTTTGTAATAGGGTGACTATTCGTTCTAGTTTTGCTGGGACAGTTCCAATGTTTGGTAGTTTGTCGCAGAGTCCCGATTTTTCTCGGGACACGCAAAACGTCAGGGTTTTATGATAAGGGCTTTAAACTGTCAGTCACGTCGAACCACCCACTTACTCATTGTTGTAACATATAGTATCCAGGCTCCAAACTCTCTCGAAATGTTCAGTCCGCGCGTGGTGAGAAACCTAGGTCTGCACAGTTTTTTAGACATATTTAATACACTTTGAAATAGTGTAAAAATTAAATGAGTTTAAATGAAATAAAAGTTAAATTATTTTATATTTATAAAATCCGTTCTGAAATTAGGGTCAAGGACTAGGTTGTCCCGATTTTTGGTTTGGAAATCTGGTTGTCCTGCTTTATATAAAAAAAAACTCTAAAAGGGGACATCTCTGTGAGGTATCTTGAAAAACTTTTAAAATATTATTTTCACTTTAAAATAAGTATTTTGAGACCAATGAATTACATTCTTTTAAGTTTACAACTAAAATTCCATTAGATTTTTGCTAAGAAAAGTAAATGATTTTTTTTATGGAAAAGGTATAAAAAAATACAGTTACAAGAACCTGCGAGTATTGTAACAAAACTCCGTTTGATTGACGTACCGTTATCAAATAACATACAAACATGTACTCTTGATCTCTGTAATACAGTAACTTAGATGTGTCGGTAAACATAGACCGTGAAAGTTGTGTCAAGCCATCTTGGCTTGAAGTCAACGTTTAGCTAAAATTAGGTTTCAGATTTTAAATATATATGTTCTGTACAAAACTATGTTTTCACACTTTCACTTACACAGTTTGGAACATTTTAGTAATTATTGTTATATATAAAGGATGCAAACGTATCCTTTTCAACAGACTAAAAGTTTACAATGTCCAATATTATTTCATTTCTAACTGATTTCTCTAATACTAAGTAAACCGTTTCTAAAGAACTGTCCCACATCTCAGCAACCTTCCTAATTAATTGTTTCATATGAGAACCACCTTTATAAAGAACTGTCCCACAGCTCAGCAACCTTCCTAATTAATTGTTTCATATGAGAACCACCTTTATAAAGAACTGTCCTGCAGCTCAGCAACCTTCCTAATTAATTGTTTCACATGAGAACCACCTTTATAAAAAACTGTCCCACAGCTCAGCAACCTTCCTAATTAATTGTTCCATGGATGATGTGCTTTCATAAAAATTGCGCCACAAGTCACAACCTTTTTAAATAATTGTCCTATATGTCAACCATATTTTGAAATAGCTGTCTCACTTGTCAAGTGTCTTCTCAACAAACTTATCCAACGGTAAACTCTCTTCTTAACAATCTGTACCTTTGGTCAACTGTATTTCTAACAAGTTGCCTCTCTGAACAGCTGTATTTATAAAGAAGTATACTACGGATCAACAACCCAGTTTAAAACTGTAACAGTATAGCTAACATCTACAACAGGGATGAACGGTTTCTCTACAGAACCACTTGATTCGACCACGTTATTCATTGTTGTAAGAACTTTCAAGAAACATTCTGTTCTTTCTAACGTTTCATTGACCATGTGACATCTGTATATCTTTTGTAATTAATATCTTCTCAAGTCGTTTTTATTTATTTACAGATGCACTGGAGATATCGGGTGTACTTTACGCAGGATTGTTTCTATAAAAGTGCACGCTCAACTCTCTCATGCAAGAGACACAGCACGCTCATCTCCCTCGTGCGAGTTCAAACAATTAAAAAATCAAAATCAGGAATAGCATCAAAAATTGCGTTAACAATTAAGATAAATTATTTAAACTAATCAGCCTTATAAGTAAACATCACAAACAATGAACTATACAATTAAGAACTGGTTTTAACATGTTTATATATCAGCTAATGAAGAAAGTGTTATAATGTAGAAACAGAAAACTGTGAGACACAAACCCATCTAATCAGTTCATTAGTTTTCCTTCATATGAATCACAAAAATTAGTTATGGATTAGGCTTCTGAAGTGTCACACTTCTAAAACTCGTGTCACAGAGAGACTGTTAACAATAACAAAGGTTTACACTAAAGTGTTTATTTCCACTTCTATAAACCCTAGGAATGTTCGTGGGCTCTCCTATGTACGGTCTAACTGTAACTTAAACAGATACAGCGTCTACGGACAGCAGGACCCTCCACCTAGATATAAAGAGGTCACAGACTTGTATGGAGACACCAAAATGCTAGAAAACGACTTTTTAATGGAGCAGATAGTCACTAAAAAGTTGTCGTAGAGCACATAATAAGTGTAATACTTATCAAAGTCGCAAATCCACGTTTAATGATTAAACTGGACCAATAATCCCGTTAAAATATCAGATACATTTAATACTTTGTCTTACTTCGGGTAAGAAGCTAACTAAAATGTATGTGTACAGAAACTAGAACCTAACTACAATCTAAAATACAATATATCTGTACAGAAACTAGAACCTAGCTCACTAAGTTTTGTCAGAGTGTGTTGTTCCTATTAAACCTAGTTGGAGTAGTTATTTTGATTTCACGTTCGGTTGTTGCTTCTGTGAAAAATAGATTATATTTGATATTGTAGTTAGATTATGGTTGAAATACATTGGTTGATCTATTAGAACGTTGTTCAATAGATTTAGATAGCATGCACAATAGTATATTTATAAAAACATTTGTTTGGTTGGTTTAAATAAAAGCCACGCCACATTGAGGTGTCTGTTACATCCACAGCAGGGACTCGAACCCCACATTTTAACATTTTAACTTACCACTGCCCCACCAAGGAACCATTTGGTTGGTCGCTCACCTGTCTCATAGCTAGTGTGTCATTTATAATGCTGATTGGCTTAGAACGTAATTTCAGGATACTGCAAGTTTATGAAAAGTCTCATCCGGGTAATTAAAGTAAAGCATCACCGTCTGTGCTGACAATCGCCAGTGTTTACTTTGTAGATTAGACTGGGAGCACTTTATCTAATTATGAAGGCAGCTTTGTTTACAAGACAGCGAGAGACTGAAAAAACACACTGCTGAGTAATCAGAGTCTGGATTGTGTTTCAACCTGTGTTTACACAGAACATGGGGTAAACTTTCATAACAATATAATGTTCAAGGTATGGATCCCGTGTTGGTTTATAACAGTGAAACGTCGCTTTTAAAAATTATGGAGTGATTGTTGTTTTGTGAAATAACAATGTATAATAAGAACAGAGCAAATAAATGTGAGTAACAGATTACACGTAGTATTACACTTAATAAAAACTTAAGTTCCACAGATATGCAACAAGGTAAATATACAAGTGTCAAATATTTTTGTAACGGTTTCTATTGTTGGTTTATTTTGGGTTGTTTGGTAGCAGGAAGAATGTGGATCCTTGTTTATTTAATATCAATGAAAGGTTTAAATTTCTTCAATCACAAGTTTTACAAATCAGCTTAACTTATGTCTAATTTCACAGCAGAAGCTAAGAGAACAATTTCACTTACCTGCTAACTTCTTTCAATATAAAAACCACACAGCTTATTTTGTATTACTTCATCACAACACGTGTTCACTACTCAGGAACTGGTGGACAATATGGACAAATTAATTATCTCAACAGTCAACTCTCAATCAGTCACCTACTTTAGCCTCAGTAGCGAATTTTACTGTTCAAATCCTTTCCCAAACTTTGAAGAAATCTCTAATCATTAAATCATATGACATAAAAACCTATTCTGGCCTAGCAACAATATAATTCTTTAAACCGAAAAGCAAAGACTATAATGCTGCATGCCTGTCACAATGATATTACACGAAGAAAACAATGGTGCACTAAACTTAAACGTCCAAAATTAACAATAAAGTAACTCTTGATAATCTGTAGACATCAAAACAATCATCAAATCATAAATGAAATCAAAATGTTCGTTAACCAAACGAAATCTTTCTTTCTTTGTTTATTGTATCTGATTGTCCATTCATCCACATGTTTTGGTAGTATTCATTTCCCTAAGTCACCATTCATCCACATGTTTTTATTCATTTCCCTAAGTCACCATTCATCCACGTTTTTATTCATTTCCCTAAGTCACCATTCATCCACATGTTTTTATTCATTTCCCTAAGTCACCATTTATCCACATGTTTTTATTCATTTCCCTAAGTCACCATTCATCTACATGTTTTGGTAGTATTCATTTTCCTAAGTCACCATTCATCCACATGTTTTGGCAGTATTCATTTCCCTAAGTCACCATTCATCCACATGTTTTGGTAGTATTCATTTCCCTAAGTCACCATTCATCCACATGTTTTTATTCATTTCCCCAAGTCACCATTCATCCACATGTTTTGGTAGTATTCATTTCCCTAAGTCACCATTCATCCACATGTTTTGGTAGTATTCATTTCCTAAGTCACCATTCATCCACATGTTTTGGCAGTATTCATTTCCTAAGTCACCATTCATCCACATGTTTTGGTAGTATTCATTTCCCTAAGTCACCATTCATCCACATGTTTTATTCATTTCCCAAGTCACCATTCATCCACATGTTTTGGTAGTATTCATTTCCCTAAGTCACTATTCATTCACATGTTTTGGTAGTATTCATTTCCCTAAGTCACCATTCATCCACATGTTTTGGTAGTATTCATTTCCCTAAGTCACCATTCATCCACATGTTTTTATTCATTTCCCTAAGTCACCATTCATCCACATGTTTTTATTCATTTCCCTAAGTCACCATTCATCCACATGTTTTTATTCATTTCCCGAAGTCACCATTCATCCACGTTTTTATTCATTTCCCCAAGTCACCATTCATCCACATGTTTTTATTCATTTCCCGAAGTCACCATTCATCCACATGTTTTTATTCATTTCCCCAAGTCACCATTCATCCACATGTTTTTATTCATTTCCCCAAGTCACCATTCATCCACATGTTTTTATTCATTTCCCTAAGTCACAGAATGAAATTGTTCTCTTTATTAACACTTGAAGTTTTGTCGCTAGGAGAGTTATTTTCCGATAAATGACCGAGGCGATCTACCTACTAGTGGCTCCATCTCTGCTGATACTCTTGAAGTAGTCTCTCAAAAATAATTTCGGGTTTTTCAGTAAGTTTATTTACTTTCAGGAAAACCTTATTCAAAGTCTCTGGAAGTATAAAATAAAGTCATAACTTCCGTCTTCCTATTTTTGACGTAAAGGCCTTTGATAAGTCCTAACGAATCCTATCTTACACCGGCTATGTTTAAGTTAGCGAATGAATTATTTGAATAATTCGACAATAATAATGCAAAGCGTAGTGCATTTAACGATAACATACCCATTTTTTTTCTTCAACTACAGTTTAGTTTAACTAATGGTCGCTGATATTACTCAAGTTCAGAGTAGATGCTAATAAAACAACTCTACAAAAGTTGCAGCATGTGTAGCTCTAACTAGATGTCCACATGATAACAGCGCAGTCTCTCTGCATGTGTGTGACCCCTTGTGAAACTAAACAAGTTTTACTTTGTTTAATTCACTAGCGCAGTTAAGGTGACACTGACAAAGTGAACGTTCTTAGCAGCCAGACTTGAAAGAGAACTTGTAAAGAACAAACCAAAAGTGTCCAGTTCTAGAAAGTGGAAAGATAATTTATGCTAGTGATGAATAAGATGATAATTTTGAAAAGTGGAATACTTAGGTCTGTAAGGTTATATGTAGGGTAAAGAAAGCTTTGCACATAGGGTACGTGTGTTTGTGTTTTTCGTGAAGCATAGCCACTTCAGGCTATCTGCTGAACCAACCGAGGGGAATCGAACCCCTGATTTTAGCGTTGTAAATCCATAGACTTACTGTTGTACTAGCGGAGGCGAAAAGCGTATGTACTATATTAAATTTGAAATTATTTTTCATAATATTATTATTGAAGATTGTTGAAAAATTGTCAGTGTTCTACATTTCACTTGAAAATAAATTGTTTAAGACACAAAATAAAAATGTTGTGCTTAATTTGTAAAAATAAAAATCTCTACTCAAAGGTTTGCCCTCCATTGGTCCAGCAGTATATCCGTGGACTTACGCTGCTAGAAACCGGACTTAGATACTCGTGATGGGCAGTTCAGTGTACTTTAGTGCTTAATAGCAAACAACAACTCGTAAATTTATCAGTGTTCTAGTTTTCTGTATAAAATCTTCGAAATTTAGACATATCGTAACAAATCTAGTGAGTTGTGATGTGTACATATCGTAACAAATCTAGTGAGTTGTGGTGTGTACATATCGTAACAAATCTAGTGAGTTGTGATGTGTACATATTGTAACAAATCTAGTGAGTTGTGATGTGTACATATCGTAACAAATCTAGTGAGTTGTGATGTGTACAAGAGTTTAGTGATGTCGGAGTGCCACTTTCGCACCTAAATTTGAATCCAAGTCCTGACACTTCAAAAACCAAAAATATGTATACAAAAACAAGTTATTCAGTCTACATCCAAAAGTGAGTGTCTTTTACAACCAAACTCTCAGTGTAAGAAAACACTTTAACTGTTTGTGACCTTTTGAGTATAACTACTTAAACTTTCTTAGATCGTCACACATACACTCTGTTCCTCTCCCTCAGAAGCTGGCATAAGGCACCATACGATCATCTATCAGGGCGTTAAAATGGTTAAATTGTTCTTTTATCACATTTCGCATAATTGTTAAGATACACAAATATGAGTTTAAAACATTTAACAAAAACATTTACAATTATATTGTGTATTTAAAATGTACACATTTGTAAAAAGATTATTTTTAACGTTTTCCTCAGCCAATATTCTACTCTCTAATTATTCGTCATGACAGGACAGACGGTGTGCAAAGCATTATAAAAGTGAAATTTGTTAATACTGTTTTTAACACTGAAATTGATTCATTTGTTTGTTTTGAATTTCGCGCAAAGCTACACAAGAGCTATCTGTGCTAGCCGTCCCTAATTTAGCAGTGTAAGACTAGATGGAAGGCAGCTAGTCATCACCACCCACAGCTAACTCTTGGGCTACTCTTTTACCAACGAATAATGGGATTGACTGTCACATTATAACACCCCACGACTGAAAGGGCGAGCATGTTTGATGTGATAAGGGTTCGAATTCGACCCTCAGATTACGAGTCAAGTGTCCTAACAATATTACCATACCGGGCCAAATCTGATTTTAAGAACTATATCGTCCTTAAATGTGATTTAAAAATATATTTGGTCATTTGATCACAAAAAAAAAAAAATCTATATTTTCAGGATTTTATTATATTATGGGAAGGTAACACCACTCACAGCTACTACCAAGGAACAGTGGGATTAGGCGCACATTATAAAGTCCGCATGACTGAAAGGGAGAACATGTTTGGTATGATGGAGGATTCGAACCCGCGAATTGCAAGTTAAGCGCCCTAACCACCCGTCCATGCCGAGACCCACTGAAGTTAGAGATGAGTAAAAGTATAAATATATATATTACCTAGTTGTAATACTGAGCATGCTCAGATGGTACAGTAACGTAATACTGAGCATGCTCAGCTGGTACAATAACTTAATACTGTAGGCTTTCAGTCAGTAGAGTTACGTAATACTAAGCATGCTCAGCTGGTACAGTCAGTAGAGTTACGTAGCACTGTAGACCTTCAGTCGGTACTTTATCCCGCAGATTTTAATGTATTCTTTAGAGCTTTTAAAACCTACGTTAAAAATGTCCAATTACACATATTTATCAAGATAATTTCGTCCACTCATAATGGACGGTTAATTAACTACTAGACAGACGAGTTTGAAACGTTCCAGCTATAGCGGAAGTTAGCAGTAACTGTAAAAAGAAAGTATGGATTAGTTGTGAATATATGTATATATGTATGTGACTTGAACCTTCTGAGATAAACTGGCTCCTTGAAGCATCCAGTTCAAAATGCTATGGTTTGTAATAGAAAATTAAAGATTCGCCTCGGCAGGTTTGGACTCTATGGCGTATATGTAATAGTTATATCACTGTGGTGAAATTATTAAATACAATGTAAAGTTAGGTTCTAACTTAACGCTACTAATTTTTCACCTAGTTTCTATGGTGATTGAACGCCCTCTAACGGCTTCGTACTGTCCGAGTCACCACATCAATTTCCACAAAAACGAGTCATTCAGATTTCATAAAGTTAAGCGCAACATAAACATCTTTCGTGCGTAGAAGAAACTGAAAATATTGTCCTCGTGCGTGGAACCCACGTGACGTAATGAATAAGTCCAGCCTCTGTTTCCCATCCCTGAAGATCGAACGCTTTGGAAATAGTGGCACATCTATCGTGGGATCTAATGAGGAAAAAAAAGACGTGTCTACTTTTGTAGAATTGATATGTGGTAACGAGTGCGCTACATTTTAAGTATCGTGCGGAAACTGACGATTATTAATCTGTGACACTGACACGTTGTGCAGTAATAACAAGTTGTATAGAGCTGTTAAAATGTAGCTTATTGCAAATTGTAAACCTAAAACTGTACCTTTAACTGAAATGTATAACATTTAAGTAAAGTAACTCTCACGCCTCGACAGGCACATAAGAAATTAAGTGTCTCTATTGTTATTTTCAGTAATGATTTGAACAAATAGAAAATTGTATCAACAAATGACAGACACGTCAAATGTCCCAGTTCTGAAAGAGGTATATTTTTTGGAGTTGATACAAACGATCAACCTACGAGATATTCTCAAAATTATCACAGGCTAATCACAAACCGAGATATTCAAGAATCAACTGATGCATGAGAGTCCCCGTATAAACGACACACTAGAACGAGTCACTCGTGTAATGTTTTCGATATTCTAGTCAAATCGCTAGGAGGTGTGATGAAACAAGCGTTGATTCGAAACCCGAATGAATCTAATTAAACCCTAGTTTCTGCTGCCACCTTAACGTGTATAATTAATAATTGGACATTTCACAACTACAGCAGTGGTACTGAGGAAAAGGAATCAGAGAAAGGTTCTTACTTATAGGAAATTAAAATGTGCGCTTTGAACGACTACGAAATTTCTGTCTCCATCTATAAGCGTTATGTTCTGATATGGATCGTTGCGTGTATGTTGAACCAATCAGCTTACTGCCAAGGTAAGTACCATTTTCCAAGTTGCTTATTACATTTCTACAGGGTGTTCAGAAAGTCACTGTGCACTTATATATTTATTAACAGACATGTTTCAATATAGAATACAGGAGGTAAGTATGAATGACAATTATAAACAATGTTGAAAGTGACCCCCACTGGCATCAATACAGGCTTGGATCCTTCTTATTTTGTTTCTAAACACCACTATCAGTTGCTGGCTTGAAATAGACTAAATAAAATATGATTACAAAACTGCACAGTCACTTTCTGAGCACCCTGTACAAGTTCACGGCTAATCGGTCTAGTACCTAATACATCGACCTCAATACCTTCAATAATTTTACAATCACTGAACAAACTGAGAAATACATACGTCACTGGCAACTGAAAAACTAACTCAGTATTTCTCGTGTTCATAAAGTAAACTTTCTTCTTTTTCTCTCTATACATTCTGCAGAATCTCTCGATCACTAATATTCACAAATATTCCAGATATTCTACGACTATGTTTTAAACTTATTTGACCTTAATGTCATGCGCCCTCTATCTAACATCTAAATTACAAAATTGAAAATATAGTTCACAACAGTATTAATTATTCATTATTTTCTATTTATTATGATAATTACTTTAAAGTATCACTCTTGAATATAAATTTAGAATCAACCCAAATCTTTTAAGCAAGCTGATCTTTTAGAGGCATTAATAGGATTACGGCCAGGGATATCGATAGCAGCGAAGATTACCAGCCAATGAACATCGGAAGTCCCATTATAATCATTAAACGCCTTAAGCTATTACATGCTCCTAGACAGAGTGTTATAACAAACTGGCTCAGTAAGTTTATTTACTCAACTAATCTCAAGTTCTGATCTACGCAGCAACTTTGTTTTGATCAGAAGATGTTGATATTTGGTCACTAATTATTCCTAAGTAACCATTAATGTATCTTCAAATAAACAACAACAGTTTAGTAAATAAATAGAACTTAGAAGCATTATTCAAAATCTTAACTTATTCCAAAATTCATAACCGATCTAGAAAAATAAAGAAAACAATTAGATAGAAAAACAGACAGTGTAGCTGAGTATATCTTGCTCCAACTCGTATTTATATATACACTGAATGCCAGTGCTGGAAACCGTCAGATATTTCTGTCTTATGATTTACTGATGTCAAGTAGTTATGGTATTTATTATTTCTAGATAACACATTATGTTAGGATGGAAATAGCAGCATGTCACCTGGCGCGTGGAACAGGGAAGCAAGGTCGATGTGTTAAACCACATTCTACTATATATACATGTTAGTTACGACTTACCCGAGTATTCCATCTCAGATTCACAAGGCCCGGCATGGCCTAGCGCGTAAGGCGTGCGACTCGTAATTCGCGGGTTCGCGCCCGCGTCGCGCTAAACATGCTCGCCCTCCCAGCCGTGGGGGTGTATAATGTGACGGTCAATCCCACTATTCGTTGGTAAAAGAGTAGCCCAAGAGTTGGCGGTGGGTAGTGATAACTAGCTGCCTTCCCTCTAGTCTTACACTGCTAAATTAGGAACGGCTAGCACAGATAGCCCTCGAGTAGCTTTGTGCGAAATTCCCAAACAAACAAACAAACAAATCAGATTCACAAAATGTTTCTGGACTAAGTTGGGCAAAAATGTCATTTTTAAGTTACATGAAAGTGGATTGAAAAAATCTTTACGTCACTCTATGATATCAACTCCTAAAGTTATGTCACTCACATGTTACCAATTCCTAGCGCTATGTCACCTCTGTGTTATCAACTCCTAATATCACCTCTATGTTAGCCCGACGTGGCCAGATAGTTAAGACACTCGACTCGTAATCTGAGGGTCACGGGTTCGAATCCGTGTCACACCAACTATGCTCGCCCTTTCAATGGTGGGAGCGTTATAATGTTACAATCAATCCCACTATTCGTTGGTAAAAAGCATATCCCAAGAGTTGGCGGTGGGTGGTGATGACGAGCTACCTTCGCTCTAGCCTTACACTGCTAAATTAGGGACGGCTAGACTTGCAAATAGACTTGCGCGATATTCAAACCAAACCACGTCTATGTTATCAACTCCTAACGTTATGTCACCATTATGTCATCAACTCCAGAACTTATGTAATTTTTGTGTTATCAACTATCACTACGTTACCAACACTAAAAGCTATGCCACTTTTATGTTACCAACACTAGAAGCTATGCCACTTTTATGTTACCAACACTAGAAGCTATGCCACTTTTACGTTACCAACACTAGAAGCTATGCCACTTTTATGTTATCAACTACTAGTGTCAACTCTATGTTATCAACTCCTGACGTTATGTCACCACTATGTATGTGATCAACTCCAGGAGCTATACCAATTCTATGTTACCAACTTCAGAAACCACGTCATTTCCATGTTACCAATTCCTAAGGTTACATCACCTGTATTTTATCAACTACTGAAGTTAGTTCTCTTCTGTTATCTACTCCAGAAGTTATGTCAATTCTATATTATTAACACTAGAAGTTATGCCAATTCTATATTATTAACACTAGAATCTATGCCAATTCTATATTATTAACACTAGAATCTATGCCAATTCCATATTATTAACACTAGAAGTTATGCCAATTCTATATTATTAACACTAGAATCTATGCCAATTCTATATTATTAACACTAGAAGTTATGCCAATTCTATATTATTAACACTAGAATCTATGTCACTTTTACGTCATTAACACTAGAAGCTATGCCACTTTTATAGTATCAAGACTAAAAGTTATGCCCCTTGTATATAACCAACTCTTATGGTTACATCACCTTTATGTTATCAACTACTGAAGGTATTTCCCTTTTATGTTAACAACTCCAAAAGGTATGCAACTTCTACATTATCAACACTAGAAGCTAAGCTAGTCCTGTGTTATCAACTCCAGAAGCTATGCCATGTCTGTTAACAACTCCAGATTTCTTTGAAGCTGTAAAATACACTTCATGTTTTCTGCTGTTTATACACCTGATACTATTTAAACATCGTGTACTCGAGGGTGTTAGTTTATATCAGAGTTATCATGTGCGTATTGGCACCTCCCGAAAAATCACCTTATGTTCATAAAACATCTATTATAATTAATGTTTTAAATAAACACGACCCAGATTTCAAAACTAACACCTTCAACAATAAAAAATTCTCTGTATTTAATTACCCTTTGTAAAAAAGAGACATAGTTATACACATAATAGCTGTGTACCAGTTTTATTCCAATACATACAAACACGCACGAGAAACGCCCCTCATGTTTTTTTTAACATTTGTTGGTGACTTCAATTTAAAACTTTTTTAGATGAAGAATTACACAAGTGCTAGTGTTTTTCATAACTTGTTCTCCATGTTATCGTATCAGAAGTGGAAATGTAGAGAAGACTTTAAGGTCTTGTGAAATTTGTTTATTATTATTATCACTACATGGTAATAGGCTTGACCTCGGTTTAATTGCATGCTCCAGTGTGACTTCTAGCGAGGTCTGGGTCTGCTGGGTCTCGTGCTTCTTTGACCCCCACCCCAACAATGTAAACAGTGGTGAATTTCTATTACGATGTTATTGAAAGAAACTGTTAGTTTTTTTTTTTTTTAGTCGCACACGCCGTTGGAACTTGAGGGTTCCTCAAATTAAACAAACGCACGTGGTCGCCATCTGCATTGAATCATTTTCCAGTTAACAATGAACATGCGGTCATCTTTGGCTGTGACTGTAGGTCACAGAAAGAGGCGGAAAGCGACGTTCAGTGTGAAACCTTTTTTGAATTCATACTGAAGTACCACACGAAACCCCACCCCTTGTGATTCTCTTAAACAAAACCTTACCGTGGTTATGAGGATACCTTTCATATTATTTCACCCTGTTTGACTTCTCAGATGACTACCTAGCACCTAATTTCCTTTTTATGTAAAAGAAATGTTCCATATCTCTTGTGTAGGCAGATAATTTAAATCAGGCCTATACGCTAGAAAAGATGTAACTATGGAGACAAACAGCAAAATCGTAACTGTGGAGATAAGTAGCAAAACTGTAACTATGGAGACAAACAGCAAAACAGTAACTGCTGAGACAAACAGCACAACTGTAACTATGTAGAGAGACAGCAAAACTGTAACTGCTGAGACAAACAGCACAACTGTAACTATGGAGACAAACAGCAAAATCGTAACTATGGAGACAAACAGCAAAACAGTAACTGCTGAGACAAACAGCAAAACTGCAACTATAGAGACAAATAGCAAAACCGTATATATGAAGACAAACAGCAAAAACGTAACTGTGGAAAAAAACCTCGAAGAAACAGTTGCAGGTATTTAGTTTTTAGATAAACTTTCCTAAACTGAAGTGATTAGGAATATTAATATCCTGCTCACGAAAAAGAAAATTTTGGTAAGATGGTGAGGCTAAATGAAATCTCAGAGTTAATTTATATCTGATAATTTGGTTGGTATGGATACATGCCAGATGTTCTGAAGTCCAGTTGGTATGGAGATATGCCAGATGTTCTGGAGTCCAGTTGGTATGGAGATATGCCAGATGTTCTGAAGTCCAGTTGGTATGGAGATATGCGAGATGTTCTGGAGTCCAGAAGGCATAGAGAAGACCAAAACTGATGAGAAGGAATAACAGGACAGTGTTTGTACAAAGCATATTTTGGTAAACACTCTGTAAACATAATAGTTGGGATTTATAAATCCAATGCTATGGTTAGCATAAAAAAAATCCAAGCGTGTCTGGGAATTTGTTTATGGGTGGAAGGGTAGATCCCCGAGAAAACCCACTTTCACAAACGGAAGCCGAAAAATCTACCTGTCCTGTGCCAAGAACTAAAAATGGAACAACTTGAATGGGTTAGAAACGACTTTAGGGTGAATTCAAGTTTATTTCATAGCAAATAATTCATTGTACGGAGACGTTTCGTACGAGATACTTATCATTGTGTAGAGGGTGGCAGTTAGGGGGTTTCTTTTCTCTGATTTACTGTTGTATTTGAATGCTAATTTTCTTAATTTTTCGTTTATTGTTTGTATATTGTGTGTTTTATGTAAGTAACTTGTACGAACAAACTTAAGAAGTCTTAGGGCTAATTTAAGGACTGTTGAGGTTATAGTTTGTTTTGGATTGTACTAGACATGTTGAAGATGACCTGACACCCGTATTTTATTTATATAGCAGTAATGTCAAATGATTTCGAGATGGTGTTGTTAGCTTTAACTGTGGTTGCTTGATCACTAAGGAAATTAGATGTCCATCTAAGTACTGTGTTATTCACTTTCATATTTTATAAGTGGTGTCTAACAACATTGTGCCAGTCACAGTGAAATACTTTCTTTACGTCTAGGAATACAGATCGAGCAGCTTGGTTACTGTTAAATGCATTGTGAAGAGATTCAGTTAGTCTGGTTCGATGGTCTACAGTTTCTATGCTTTTACAGGACGATAGTTGGATGTTTGGTTGTTGTTATCATAATAAACCAGTAGTTTTTGTGACACTATGCGTTCAAGTAACTTACCTAAACAGCTTCTTAGACTAATCGGTCTGAAGATTACGGATTGGGATTATTTGCACTAAATATAGAAAAATTTGTGACGACAGATTTTCCCCAAGATTCCAGACTATAGCCTGATAAAAGTAATAGATTCATAATGTTAGCTAAATGCAGTTAATGAGTTGTTCGATCCGTTTTTCTGTTGTTTTTTTTAATATTATGTTACAAATACCACCATGGCTAGTGACCATTTTAGTGACCTAAGATTTGTTTCAGGTTAACCTGCAGGGACGTTTGTATTGAATAAGTAAGGGAAGACCTGTGATGTTTGTGATTCAATGGACGTGTGGAATATCGGGCTGAATAGTTTGGGTTGAGAGGTTATATGACTGTGAACTTTTTGTTTTGATTGTAGAGGAGATTCGATGTTTGAAAAATAATTTTGGAAGTATTCGGTTGTTAATTCCACCTTATCAGTGTCTGTTTTGGTGGTGATGTTGTTATATTTAATATGATGATATAACTGGTTGTTGTTTCTCTCAGATGTTAAAGATTTAAATTGATTCTAAAATTATTGTGGTTAATTTTGAAAGTAACTTAGTTTGTTAACAACATTTTTAGCCAGTACTATTTTTCTCCCGTTAAATAGTGTGTGTATTCTGTTTATTTGTGGTTTCATAATGTGCCTCGTGCTTTCCATGAAACTTCTTCTTGGGCGTTTTTTTTTAATTCAGTTATTTTTTCTGGGTAAAGTTTCCAGTGTTGTGTATTGCCACTTTATTTTGTGGGGGTTGTCTTTTGTGTTGCTTGAGTAATGACTTTCGTGACCTTTTCTACCCAAATATCTTGGTGACCTTTAAATGATGCCTTAGTTATGAATTAGGTAAGTGTCTAAGGTGTGTAGTGAAGTGTTAAAATTGTTTCAGTCGATTATTATGTAATTGTTGGGAGCTACAGGGATATATGGCTTGTCCGTTAATTTGTAGAGTAAAAGAGATAGAGAAATAGTCACTAGACACAGTGGAATGTGTAGAAAAGTTCCGGTAGAAAGGTAGGATTGATTTGGGGATTATAACAAGATTTAGAATGTCTAAGAGTCGCTGGCTGCATGATAGTGTCTTGGTGACAAACAGAAGAACCGTAATTATCGAGACAGACAGCAAAATCGTAACTATGGAAACACATCCATTGCTTCAAAAATGACGCCATTGTTAAATATGTTGGACTGGACGTGGCTTACTGATTATCATGCCCAGATTATATATCTGATGATTCTTGGTTCGTGTCCCTTTTGTCTCAAAATTTGTGTTTAATCCCAGTTTTCTGTGGCACAGTTGGATGGGAATGATAGTATATTCACCCTGGCTGTGATGTTCACGTTAGAACAGTAAAGATCCCACTATTCGATCAAACAAGATTAATTCAAGAACTAACAGTGAATACTGACGACAAACTTCCTTCCTTCTGGCCTGTCGCAGAGAAATTAGAGACAATTATGTGCAGATAAACCTTGTGTATCTTTTCACGAAATTCTGAAACAAAAAAACTCACGTGTAAAAACTTGTTTAGCAGCGTTCCTAAATTTAGAACATTTTAAACATTTTATTCAATCTCTCCCAGTACCTCTAGAAAACTTAGACAGATGTCAGTTATTGTTTAATACAATATTTGATTAATTTTTTACGTGTTTTGAAGCTAGGCCTACTGACTTGTCTTTTGATGTTCGATGTAATTTTCATTAATGTATTGTAGAAATTAAATAATTTTCACTTTGAAATATAATAAAAATTATGTCCCTTTTTATGTTGCAATTTTTTTTTAATTTATAATGCATACTTGATATATTTAGACAATTTGGATTAAATAATAATAACTTTCTGTTTCAGTCAACGTTTCGCCATTGTGGCTTCATCAGTGCTAATAGTCACGTTTTTGTACTAGTAATCCTGATCATTGGCGAAAAGTTGACTGAAATTTTAAAATTAATTATCATCTGAAGATTCAAAGTAATTTTCTTTCTAACTTCATTGACAAAAGTTTACAGTTTATTATTACATGCGCTTATTAAAGTTGGTAAAGGAGCTACTAATCGATGTTACTTTTGTTTTCTTCTTTTATAGATAGATGGCACTGGTATCAGAAGTCAAAGGGAAACCTTCTTCGTAACCTGAAACATGAGCGGAATTATAATGTTGCCAAAAACATAATTTTATTTGTTGGCGATGGAATGGGACTGACCACTATCACAGCTGCCCGCATTTTACGTGGTCAACATCGTGGTCAGTCCGGGGAAGAAACCAGCCTAGCTTTCGACAAGTTTGAACACGTAGCATTGGCGAAGGTGAGATCTGGAATAGGATAGGCGTTTGTAAACCACTATAGACAAACAAATAAACATACATGTCTTGAAAGTAATTAAACAATCCACTTATGTGTTGGACGGTTTCAAGCTACTCTCGTTTGGGAGCACCATTTCACAACAGGCTTTGGGGGGGGGCATAAAATACTAATATTGCGTGGTCCCCCAATTCATCTGTGGACCCAACTGTTTGACCTAATTTGTGATATATGTTAATACAGCCTGAGTAGAAATACCTCTCAAGTGCTAATCGGAGCCATTTTCACACTTGAAGGGGAAGTGCCCCTCATATGTCACTTCTGGTTTCATCAATGGGCAGTGTTAGTGGTGAGGCACTGGGGTTGTTTAATAAGTTCTTAATTATTTAATGAGTTGCATAGGCATGCATCCATGGTTTTAAGCACTTACCATAAAAAAGTTAAAACAATACTCTTAGTAATTTCTAATTACGAAATCGTCACTCAACCACGTGGTTTTTGAAAATCATGTGGAATGTATCTTTATTGCGTCATTGTTTTTTAAAGTATCGTGAAATGGAATAATGTAACCTATTGCAATAGTACTTAGTTTTGTCCGTCCTATATTTATGCGCGCGCACTTTACTACCTAAATGCACATGTACTTAATTTCATTAGATGCATGTGGGTGTGGGTGTTTTCGTATAGCAAAGCCACAAAGGGCTATCTGCTCAGCCCACCGAGGGAATCGAACCCTGATTTTAGCGTTGTAAATCCGGAGACTCATTAGATGCAAACAAAACACTGATGTAAATGTAATTTAGTATAAATTTTGTAAAAGAAATTTCAAAGTTTGGAAAAAGTTGTAGGGGAGAGCGGGTAGAACACGTCTGTTTTCTTTGTCTTTGTCAAGATCCAGCTATTAAAGATGGACAATTGTTTAACTTGAATTAGAAAGTTTAGGAAATTCTGAAATTGGGCAAATGTTCATGATTATTACTTTATATTTATATTTGGAATTATTACATAGTTTACAAGGTGCTTAGTTTTGGGGTGAACTGAAACTTATGAGGGAGAAATGAGACATAAACATAAAAGATTTCATAAAATACAATTACTCCATATCCAGGTACATGTAATCATAAAGGATTTGCTGTTTATTTGTAAAGACATATTATCTGAAAGGAACAAGTAATTCTCATGTAATTATACCATTAGATAAATGTAAACAGGTTTGGAATGAAACGTCACAATACAGAGTTATATTGATAAACACTATCTGAATGAAAATATAGAGAACATCCTAATTGTACGTATATAAAGCAAACGAATAAACACATCTGACATAACATATTAAATAATGCTTATAAATAACATGGTACTGTGATAGAATATAAATGGAATAATATTAAACAGAATTATAAGTAAATAATCCAAGGCAATATTTGTTACACAAAATAATCAACAGTTTCCTCAGCTTATTTACATCTAACTTATCGTTGTCTGTTACACAACATACGTAGCTGCAATAAAACTTTAATATTATACTTTGTCACCATTAAACATTTCAATAAAAATAACTTTGTCGGGATGTTTGTCAACTGCATCAACTTTTCTAACTTTGAACGAACAAGGATATTTCCAAAACTGACTTGAAAGTTTAGTTCATTCCTTGTGCCTTTGGCCACTGGTTTTGGCATGACTAGTTTGATTCGGTCTTTCCTGACTGTTTCCTTATCTTGAGCTCTCGGTTTTAAAACATATTTGCTAACTTTCTATGTTTTCTTAGAAATTATACCTCACAGTCACCATCTTTATCAAATTCTGACAGCACTTTTCCCACATAATAAACTGGTTTACGACTTTTCTGTATTTCCATTTCAGCAAACATATAGCTGTGAGTCGTAAGGTTGTTGTAATCACAATTTCCTAACTGTAAACTTGTTGTTTGTTCTGTCTCCCCATCATTGTTATCATCACTATTCACAAAAGAGATACTGTCATCATCATCATGAGAGGATGGACTGTCTTTCCAAGAGTTGCTGTCATCACCATCATCAGAGGATGGACTGTCTTTCCAAGAGTAACTGTCATCATCATCATCATCAGAAGATGGACTGTCTTTCCAAGAGTTACTGTCATCATCATCAGAGGATGGACTGTCTTTCCAAGAGATACTGTCATCATCATGAGAGGATGGACTGTCTTTCCAAGAGTTACTGTCATCACCATCATCAGAGGATGGACTGTCTTTCCAAGAGTTACTGTCATCATCACCATCATGAGAGGATGGACTGTCTTTCCAAGAGATACTGTCATCATCATCATCAGAGGATGGACTGTCTTTCCAAGAGTTACTGTCATCATCATCGTCATGAGAGGATGGACTGTCTTTCCAAGAGTTGCTGTCATCATCATCATCAGAGGATGGACTGTCTTTCCAAGAGATACTGTCATCATCATGAGAGGATGGACTGTCTTTCCAAGAGTTACTGTCATCACCATCATCAGAGGATGGACTGTCTATCCAAGAGTTACTGTCATCACCATCATCAGAGGATGGACTGTCTTTCCAAGAGATACTGTCATCATCATCATGAGAGGATGGACTGTCTTTCCAAGAGTTACTGTCATCATCATCGTCATGAGAGGATGGACTGTCTTTCCAAGAGTTACTGTCATCATCATCATCATCAGAGGATGGACTGTCTTTCCAAGAGATACTGTCATCATCATCAGAGGATGGACTGTCTTTCCAAGAGATACTGTCATCATCATCAGAGGATGGACTGTCTTTCCAAGAGATACTGTCATCATCATCAGAGGATGGACTGTCTTTCCAAGAGTTACTGTCATCGTCATCATCATCAGAGGATGGACTGTCTTTCAAGAGATACTGTCATCATCATCAGAGGATGGACTGTCTTTCCAAGAGATACTGTCATCATCATCAGAGGATGGACTGTCTTTCCAAGAGTTACTGTCATCATCATCATCATCAGAGGATGGACTGTCTTTCCAAGAGATACTGTCATCATCATCAGAGGATGAACTGTCTTTCCAAGAGTTACTGTCATCGTCATCATCATCAGAGGATGGACTGTCTTTCCAAGAGATACTGTCATCATCATCAGAGGATGGACTGTCTTTCCAAGAGTTACTGTCATCATCGTCATGAGAGGATGGACTGTCTTTCCAAGAGTTACTGTCATCATCATCATCATCAGAGGATGGACTGTCTTCCAAGAGATACTGTCATCATCATCAGAGGATGAACTGTCTTTCAAGAGTTACTGTCATCGTCATCATCATCAGAGGATGGACTGTCTTTCCAAGAGATACTGTCATCATCATCAGAATATGGACTGTCTTTCCAAGAGTTACTGTCATCATCATCATGAGAGGATGGACTGTCTTTCCAAGAGTTACTGTCATCATCATCATCATGAGAGGATGGACTGTCTTTCCAAGAGTTACTGTCATCGTCATCATCATCAGAGGATGGACTGTCTTTCCAAGAGTTACTGTCATCATCATCATCATCATCAGAGGATGGACTGTCTTTCCAAGAGATACTGTCATCATCATGAGAGGATGGACTGTCTTTCCAAGAGTTACTGTCATCATCATCATCATCAGAGGATGGACTGTCTTTCCAAGAGATACTGTCATCATCATCAGAGGATGAACTGTCTTTCCAAGAGTTACTGTCATCGTCATCATCATCAGAGGGTGGACTGTCTTTCCAAGAGTTACTGTCATCATCATCAGAGGATGTACTGTCTTTCCAAGAGATACTGTCATCATCATCATCAGAGGATGGACTGTCTTTCCAAGAGTTGCTGTCATCACCATCATCAGAGGATGGACTGTCTTTCCAAGAGTTACTGTCATCGTCATCATCATCAGAGGATGAACTGTCTTTCCAAGAGATACTGTCATCATCATCAGAGGATGGACTGTCTTTCCAAGAGATACTGTCATCATCATCAGAGGATGGACTGTCTTTCCAAGAGTTACTGTCATCATCATCAGAGGATGGACTGTCTTTCCAAGAGTTACTGTCATCATCATCATCATCAGACGATGGACTGTCTTTCCAAGTGATACTGTCATCATCATCGGAGGATGGACTGTCTTTCCAAGAGATACTGTCATCATCATCATCAGAGGATGGACTGTCTTTCCAAGAGTTACTGTCATCATCATCAGAGGATGGACTGTCTTTCAAGAGTTACTGTCATCATCATCATCATCAGACGATGGACTGTCTTTCCAAGTGATACTGTCATCATCATCGGAGGATGGACTGTCTTTCCAAGAGATACTGTCATCATCATCATCAGAGGATGGACTGTCTTTCCAAGAGTTGCTGTCATCACCATCATCAGAGGATGGACTGTCTTTCCAAGAGTTACTGTCATCGTCATCATCATCAGAGGATGAACTGTCTTTCCAAGAGATACTGTCATCATCATCAGAGGATGGACTGTCTTTCCAAGAGATACTGTCATCATCATCAGAGGATGGACTGTCTTTCCAAGAGTTACTGTCATCACCATCATCAGAGGATGGACTGTCTTTCCAAGAGTTGCTGTCATCACCATCATCAGAGGATGGACTGTCTTTCCAAGAGTTACTGTCATCGTCATCATCATCAGAGGATGAACTGTCTTTCAAGAGATACTGTCATCATCATCAGAGGATGGACTGTCTTTCAAGAGATACTGTCATCATCATCAGAGGATGGACTGTCTTTCCAAGAGTTACTGTCATCACCATCATCAGAGGATGGACTGTCTTTCCAAGAGTTACTGTCATCATCATCATGAGAGGATGGACTGTCTTTATTTGGCTCTACCGCCAACTGTCTCTAAGGGCTCTTAGTGAAGTATTGTTTTGCCCTTTTTGCTGGTCTAGGTTTGGGCTTCGTTCTTCATATGTTTCATTCCTGATGTTGTTATAGCTAATACTATTTGTTTCTTTTTTCGACCACGGTCTGATAAAATGTTCTCTGAACAACCTGCAAAATTTACCAATACACGAAATACTAATGAAACAATTTCAGATTTTCTTTTGTGAAATCCGATTCAAGCTGTTAAATAAATAGCAGCATCTTACCTTTGGCAATTCCCAAACTTGTTCAAGTGTAATAAAGACAGTAGGACCTGAAGTGGGGTTTGACTGTACAGATGAAGACATTTGTGTATTGACCTAATCATCGTGACGAGTTGCACAACTCAGACCTGGTTGTAACTGTGCAGACGAAAAGGTTTATGTATGAACTCATTATTCACGTGATCAGATGGATATGCTCAACAGGGACTTGGTGATGACTGGTTTCTCGTCATAGTCATTAGTAATGATGTAACAGTATCTGTCACAAGTGGGCCTGGTTCTGCAACATCTTGATTATTGTTAATGTAACGTTTATTAGTGATAGATGATGCAAGGAAATCGTCATCTGAAAAGACATGTCTCACAGAAGTTTTGAAGCCAGCAGTAATATTGGCTGGAGTAGCAGCTTTTATCCATACAGCATCCATCAACTGTGCCATTTTATTTATTGTAATGCATTTGCCAGTGTTTTCTGTCATCGAGCTGTTTGCCTCAGCATAAAGTAGGTCTTAATCGGGCCAAAATGAGACTGATCTAGTGTCTGGGTTTTATTTTTTGTGTAGATGCAACATGATAGTATGTACTCCATGGTCCTTTGCATACTCCAGAACACCTACAGGCAGATGGCTCTCATGGTTATTGTTGACTAGAATGACAAGATTTTCCTTGGAAGAATAAAATGTTTCATGACTTTTATGAATAGGTTACTATTCATCCAACCAGACTAAGACACCAATCCTAAGGAATCTTCAGAAGCACCAGTAAGGAAAATGTTTTTGTATTTTTCCTTTGTCTTATCAGAGCTGGGAACAGTGCTGCAGAAATGATATCCCAAACTGTCACAAGTTCACACGACATCACTTGACACACTTGTTTCTGGTCCTTCTTACAAACCTTGGACTCTTCGTTCATATGATGTATTCTTCTTCCAACATTCTTATCACTTATAAGTGTTTCCAAAAGATTGAAAAGTCATTCACTGTATGTCTGCTGAAAACAGATGCGCATATCAATTTTGTTGTCTCAGAAAAACGGACTGAGAGAGTTGAATGCCTGTGCATAACGCCTGTAAATCAATAATTTCCGTCCATCTTTGTCTCAATCCAGTTTGTTGGTATTCTGAATTTGTTCTTCAGAGCCAGTTTATTAGCTTGTTGTCTCACTTTGATAGGAATAAGATGATGAAACAACTTTGATGCAGTTGTTAGGTATTCTGCAATGTTTTTTGTGTTTTTTCGTTTTCATTGAAAACTTGACTTTGAGTGTAATGAGATGCCAGTCTGGTATTTGGATAACTGTTGTATTTCTTTACGTATCTTGCAAGTACATTTTCGATACCCCTCAATATTTTGCTACTTGTATTGATTTGCCTTTACTGTTTCCAGCATGGTGTCATGTTGCACAAGTGCTATGCCTATTTTTTCTTTTATGATATTTTGAAATTTTTTAGCTTTTGTGAAACACTGAATAAATGGTACTAGGAAGAACTATAATATCTCATAAAATGTTTATCACTATTTTTTACTCGCAAATAATTCACAAAAGATTCAGGAGTTTCACCAACGTTTGATATATACCTAACTTTGTTGATTCATAACACTAGTCGCTCTATTCTCTTAGTCACAAGAAAACACAGTATAGTTCCTTAAACTTAACTTTTAACGGGTGAATAATAATATTTTTTTACTGTAACACCTACCTCAAAAATATGATTGTCATATTCATTTTTGTAAAATGGACGACAATTTAAACTTAGTTTTTTTAATTGGTCAACAGATCTGAGAATTAGAGCAGGTGTTTCAGTTCTGCTCGCTCTCCCTTAATGTTAGGTTGTGGAATAACATTGTAAATTTGTTTATTGATACTAAGTACAGTAAGGCTTAGCCCTAACTAAACTAAAGCAAACAACGTACACAACTTGGAATTTTAATTCATCTCTTTATCGAATATAAGCCGTATTTAATAAAGTGCCTCCCATTGGCACAACAGTACGTCTGCAGGCTCACACCGATACAGGTGATGAGCGGAACACAGACAAGTCCATGGTGTAACTTTGTGCATAAATTCCAAACTTAGTAAAGGCTTAAGTATCGTTAGGCCTAACACAGGTTACACAGATGTCGGTATCTACGATTAGGATTTTTCATTATTATTCTAGAAATCCTATTTTTAAATAATTACTGTTGCAATAAAGATACTAAGTTGATCGAACATATTCCATTGTTTCACGTAACTGTTTGGACTAACTTAGTGTCAGTAAGTTTTAAAGACTCCAATAATATAATTACTTGTATATCAAATTATTCATAGAAAGTGTATTTTCACGACACACAGATACTGTCTTTTTCAGTCGAAAAATTTAAAATACGCATTGCTATTATTTAGAAGCCAGGAGCTTAATTTTATTTAATAAACGACTGTAGTTTAGACTATAAATAAAACTTCTAAAACAGTGCTTCTCGAAATACAAATAACTCACTTATTAGGTTGTACGGACACAGAAGACTTGCATTGAGGAACAAAAGCGAAGCCTGCTCCATTCACAGATTCTGCGCTACATACGCGCCATCTAAATTATGTTAATAGGAGAAAAGAAAAGCTGTTAAAGTTGTATTACAAAAAGAAAGAAATAGTCGAGGTGCTATGTCACTCAATATGATTCCTTTATATTTTTAATTGTGTTTATTTCGGTTATATGGTCTTCAATTTACAATAATTCGAGATTCCCACGAAAACTGTTGGTCTTGCATTAAAAAAAACGCATTTAACCAAAAGCTAGAAACGGGCTAATCCATTAAAAAAATAACCAACAAGGGCTGTAACACTGTACATTGGTTGAATGTTACACCTCATCTCAACTTCTCTGTATACATAGACATACAACATCGACAGTCAAGTGGGAGATTCGGGAGCTTGCGCCACTGCTTTACTGAGTGGAGTTAAAAGTCGCTACGAAACACTGGGTCTGGATGACAGTGGACTTTATGAAAACTGTTTATCTAGCATCACCGCCAGGATCCCTTGTTTAACCGACTGGACACAACAAGAAGGTAAGCTTTAATATGTTGCACAGAGAACAAGTAGTTGATTATTATGGTCTTCAACAGTAAATAAAGTTAGTATTTTCGGTATAAATAAATAAATAAATATTAAAACTAAGAAAATAGCATATAAAATCGTAAAAAACTTAAGAGGTTTGGTTGTCGAATTTCGCGCAAAGCTACTCGAAGGCTATTTGCACTGTCCGTTCATAATTTTTAAATCATAGCAGTAAAGGAAAGGCAGAGTCAATACCATTCACCGCCGACTCTTGGCACACTCTTTACTGTGAAATAGTTGGGGTTACCATCCCAATACAACGTCGCCATAGCTGAAAGGGCGAGCTTATTCGGTGACTGGGGTTCATCCCACAACCCACATATTGAGAATGTCGAGTGCCCTAACCATCAAGCCAACATCTTTGATTTGCCATTTTTTCACCTCCATCCCACCAACTAGCACAACGGTATGTATGCGGACTTGCAACGCTAGAAACCGGGTTTCAACACCCCTGGTGGGCAAACCACAGGTAACCCATTTTACAGCTTTGTGTATAATTCCAAACAAACCAACAAATTGTTTGTTGGTTTTATCACGTGAAATTTGACGTCATCATTATACGTATCGGTTATTGATTGTTAACACATGAAATTCGAAAAGATTGTTATTTATCTTGTCTTTGGTTTTATCCCATGAAAATAAAAGTCGTTGTTATCTTTCTTATCTGTTCTTCTTTTTTATCTCATGGAAACCAAAGTCATTGTTACCTATCTTGTATGTTGCTTTTTTTTTTCACATGAAAGTAGACTTCATTGTCATCAGTCTTTTTTGTTGGTTTTATTATATGGAATTCAATGTTATTGTTATCTGGATTACTTAATGTTTTGTTGTTGTTTATCACATGAAAATCGACAAAAAGTGGCGAAATAGGCAAATAAGAGAGATTTGAAAAACAAACCTGTAGTTAATTTTTTTATATACAAGTTCTAAACCAATTAGTTTTCTAGTATGTCATCGAATAAGAGAGATTTGAAAAACGAACCTGCAGTTAATTAGTTTTTATAACAAGTTTCAGGCCTATTGGTTTTCCAGTATGTCATCGAATAAGAGAGATTTGAAAAACGAACTTGCAGTTAATTTGTTTTTATAAAAAGTTTTAGGCCTATTAGTTTTCCAGTATGTCATCGACTTTCGAATGTTTAAATTGAAAGTTTTAAATTATTATACTGGATATATATAGATGGCATTTCATATATATTTTTTGTCTTCCAACTCAAGTGATGTATTCTCGCACTGAACGAAAACACTATTGAACGGTAACCAATTGGAGACAAAAATATAAATGAGATATTCTTTTTTAATTCACTTATATTTGTCTTTTTTTTAATTTCACGCAAAGCTACCCGAGGGCTACCTGCGCTAGCCGTCCCTAATTTAGCAGTGTAAAATAGCTATTCATCACCATCCCCGCCAACTCTTCGGCTACTCTTTTACCATTGAATAGTAGGATTGATCACCACTAAACGCCTCCACGGATGAAAGAGTTAGCATTTTTGATATGACGAGGATTCGAACCCGCGACCCTCAGATTACGAGTCGAGTGCTATTCATTTGTGATTTCGAGTCGCAATAGACAAGTTAAGAGAAGTTTAAAAATAAGCATTAGCAGTTAACGTGTTTTTGTTACAGTTCTCAGGCCAAATAGATTTATATTTCGTTAGATTTCGGGGGGTAAGATATAGTGTCAAATAACTAAAGATAATTGTACAATAAACATAATATATTGTTGGTTTTAATTTGTTGTTTGTTTGTTTTTTTTACTTAACAGCTATCACACTCAGTATTCTACTAGTCCAGGCGTGGTTTCCATGCCATACCTTAGAATTCAAGAACCCGTATTTTGCGGTACTTTCCCTAAAAACGCATTCCACACTTTATGGCCGTGGGTGTGACAGCTAACCCCAACTATTTGCTGTGATAAAAGATCCCCAAAGAATTGTCGAAGGGTCCTGTTAACTTATTATTTTTCCTGAGTTTCTTCTTGTCCTACGATTCAAAATCATGGACAACTATGCCCTAAAAAGCACAGTCTAGGTTTACTTGAAAAATCTATAACTACATAAACCATTGCTAAATTAAAAAATAATAAATACTACCTTCATAAATGAACCTCTGAATGTCACATGACAATAAGACAATGGCTAAATGCGAAAAACCACTTTATGTTAATAAAGTTAGATTCTGTTAAATTTTGAAAATGTCCTACTTCATCTCCCTGTAGGTAAAGCTACTGGGCTGGTCACTACAACAAGGGTAACTCATGCCACCCCAGCAGCCATGTACGCCCATTCCGCCAGCAGATACTGGGAATCTGATGATAAGATGCCAGAAGATGCCCGCAATACGTGTAAAGACATCGCCAGGCAACTGGTTGAAGATGAACCTGGCCGCCACATAAATGTAGGATACTTCATAAGAATCTAATTGGCAAAAATTCCAAAGGGAGTGGTTGAGACGAAGCTAGCCAGTATATATAAACCAGTTTCACGCATTATATAAGTTTCGCTGATCTACTAACCTTTTATATTTCTCTATTTGTGGAGCGTACTTCTTAAAATAGATGATGGGTAATTAACCCAACCAATAAATAACCTTATAACATACTTGGTGTAAAGATAACATCACCTTGGAAACTGATACATGATGAACCTGGTCAGTGGATAAGTTTATTAACAACTACAACTACAGACCTGTGATTGGCTGAAATAAACTTAAATTAACCACAGCCCTGTAACTGGTTGATGTATTCTCAAAGTAACAACTGCAGATTGATGATTGGCTAATTAGTCTTCAAAGTAACAACTAAAAAACGGTGACTAAATGATCTTTCCACATTCAAACGTTCACACAATATTTATTTTTCCGCTGTACTGTAAAGGTAAAAATTAGGATAAATTGTTATACTTCTTAAAACTGAAAACCTCAACAATAATTATAAACGAGAAATATATATGCAAAAACGGCTCGTTTGGGTTGAGAAAATATTTTACATAGAAGAGCGAACAACGTTTCGACCTTCTTCGGTCATCGTCAGGTTCACAAAGAAATAAAGAGGTAACTGACCGGAAGCTGACCACATGTTTGGAAGGGGTTGTGTAACTGAGTGTCGGAATGTAGAGGGCGGTATTAGATGTTTGAATATATAATTTTATTTATTTTATTATATTAATATAGGTATAAAGGCGTTCCTTTATATTGGTTTATTTTGGGTTTAAGTTGTTGTATAAGTAAGGCTTCTTTAATTTTGCGTTTGTTTATGTTTGTTTCTTTATTTAGTATTTGAGTGTTTTCCATGGTTATGTTGTGTTTTTTTGACTTGCAGTGTTCGAAGACGTGTGAAGGTGACTTTTTATGTTCTTTGAATCTGGTTTCCATTTTTCTACTTGTTTTTCCAATATAGAAGTCGTGGCAGTTATCACATTGTATTTTATAAATATTGTTGGTATGGTGTTTGCCAGTGTAGTTTTTACATAGTATAGACTTCAGTTTTGTGCCTGGTTTGATAAACCAATATAAGAAAGAAAATAGTCTCACAGAATAAGATATTTTAATCCTGCCTAAACGAATTTCAAGTTACGCTGCTATTTTGGGTTATTTCTTTAGTCTATTGTTTTTTGAAACAATCTAAACTTGCACTGTTTGTTCTTCAGGTAATACTTGGTGGAGGACGTCGTCATTTTCTGCCCCAAAGCATACGAGATCCTGAAAGTCCAGCTAACGTAGGACGACGTGAAGACGGTAGGAACCTGATTGAAGAGTGGCTTAAGGACAAAGAGGTGCGAGAACTGCGACATCGTTTTGTGTGGAAGAAAGAGGACTTTGAAGTAGTTGATACTGGGAAAATTGATTACTTATTAGGTAATTTCTGTTTATTTGATTAGTTTCTAAAGATCAAGTAAGGGGTAGTTCAATTAAATAAAAAAATAATTTCTTCAACTGAAATATGAAGCCATATTGGACATAAAGTCCAACAAGATGCAAAAATTATTCTAGAAGGAAAAGCGGAAGAAAGATAACGAAAGGACGACAAAAAATGAAATGGGTGGACATTCACATCTCAGAATGCACAAGCAGGGCTCAAGACAGACATTGTTGATCGTAATTTGCAGCCAACTTCTGTAACTGAGATGAAACAAAAAAATACAAACGTCCACTGGAATCTTCTATTTTTTAATTATTATTTAGTATTCCGGTACTGAAGTGAAACTATCATTAAACTGCTAGGTTCTGGTTTTCTTGCAGGTTTGTTTGACTACTCGCACATGACTTATGAAACTGACCGAGACAGCAGTCCTAGTGGAGAACCTTCCTTGGCTGAGATGACACAAAAAGCTATTGAAATACTCCGTAGGAACCCTCACGGGTTTTTCCTGTTAGTAGAAGGTAAACTTAGCCTTTGCTTTATACACGATGTCAGTTTGTCACTTGAATATAATAGAAACCACACATAGTAAATTAGTTTAGCTGGAGATATTTTAAGGACATTGTTTGGAAATTCTGGTACGTACGTGTACGGAGATCGGTTATCCTCTGGAAATCATTCAAGCCCCAACACCATTGGCCATAGACAAACCTAATGTATTGTTCACAATTAAACTACGGTCGTTTATCTTACATCATCAGTTAATGTAATAATTTACAGACGCCCTCAGTTTCCTGTTGGGAGAAGGAAACTGACCTGTTGTGTTATGATTCTTGTTAGTCGAAGGCGACTTTAACCCTTTTTCATATATTTTTAAAATTATTTTTGATAAAAGGTGTATTTCTCTTTTTTCCTCTCTCTTATTATGTAAGTTTACTTTTTTATAATCTTTGTTTGTAAAAGGTGTTCGATTTTCACACTTTAATGATATGGCTTTAGCTAATTTAATATTATGTAATATTATTACATTTCTTTACTGGTTATTACGTGAATAGCTTACTAATTCTGTGGCGAATTTAAAGTTGTGTGGGCTCGGAGTAATAATTTTTGTGAGTCCTACATCTCATGTAATTTTATGGATGATACAATAAAATTATCAAAGGGCCCTCATTAAACCATGGGCCCTGGATCTAGCCTCTACCTAAATAGGCCAGTGTACTCATTTCCAAAGCTATGAATACAATATAAAAAACTATTAATAAATTTAATTTTCAAAGCTATGAATACAATATAAAATAACTATTAATAAATTTAATTTCCAAAGCTACGAATACAATATAAAATAACTATTAATAAATTTAATTTCCAAAGCTATGAATACAATATAAAATAACTATCCACTTTTTTGCTTGCTAAATTATTTTCATAAACTAATTCATAATATAAAGTAACATAACATTAAACTGTTATGCACTAAGTCACGAAACCTACCAAAGACCTAATAATGTCTAGTAAAATAATGTTCTATTTTATTACCAGGTGGCCGAATAGACCATGCCCACCACTTTAACAATGCTTATCGAGCTCTCACGGACACATTGGCACTAGAGAGCGCTGTAAATAAAGCGTTAGAGATGACAAGAGAAGATGACACTTTAATTGTTGTGACTTCAGATCATTCGCACGTGTTTACTTTTGGTGGTCACCCTAAACGAGGAAATCCAATTTTAGGTATTTGGAAATTTTACCTTATAATTCTGTAAAATTGATTTGTATTGAGTGACAATACTAAAACAGAGTGACGAATATAACAACAAAAAAAACAAACAAAATAAAATGTGTTTAAGGAAATTATGTTGACTAATTGTTTTTTATCCCACATAATAAACTTTATTTTGCAGTTTTAAAATAATAATGAAAAAACAATTGGAGTACTTGAAAATTAAATTTTCAAGGATTTGAAAAGTTTCTTAAGTTCGTGTTATTCGATGTTACTGTTAAATTCGAGTATGAATGTCGTATTCGAGAAAACATCATTTTTAATACCGATAATTGCACATTACTTGTCTTGAGTTGAAGTTTGGAAAAGTTTTAATCCTGATTTGTACGTTTTGTTCTAAAAATTTCATTTTTAACCAAAAGAAAAATGATAACTTTACCATTGAAAACATAACTTTAGTTATAATTCACCATGATTTAATCAGAAAAGAAATTGTGTGTTTCTCGTCGCTAGCACTAACTGAAACTAGTGTTAGTTTTAAATGTTGGCTTACGGTTATGAAATTACATAAATCGTAATGCACTATATTTTATGTCATACATTAAAATACGTAAGATTCGAAATTAATAAGTTAAAGATTATAATACTTAAAAATGTAAACAAGAATAATAAATAACAGAAAGCATATAATTAAAATTAAACCAAATGTTGCGAATCTTGACTTGCATGTCATTACTTAAAAATACTGTATACGTATATTTGTCCTAAACTAGGAACGGATGACCACGTGTCTGATGTAGACAGTTTACCATACACGACTCTTCTGTATTCAAACGGACCTGGATATAGTAGAAATTTCCCGTTAGGGAGACAGAATCTTACAGGCATCGACACTGGTAAGAATTTAGAAGACATTATAGTACAATTAAGCTTACCTTAGTATCAGTTCATTATGAAATTTCTTATAATAAGATTAGGCTTACCGATGTTCTACCGGAGGACAACAAATTAATGCACCTCAAGCAACCGTTGCGAATTAAATTATAATAGTTGTTTTATTATTTGATGAATTAAAATATCCTAATGTTTTATTCTAATAATTATATATCTTTTTTCCAAAAATTTAAAAAATCTTAAATTATTTGCTTTCCTGGCCCAGGCATAGCCAAATGGTTACGGCGCTCGACTTATAATCTAAAGGTCGCAGGTTCGAATCCTTGTCACCACACATCCTTGCCCTTTCAGCCGTGGAGGCGTTATAGCATGACTGTCAATCCTACTATTCGCTGGTAAAACAGTAGCCCATGAGTTGGCGGTGTGTGATGATGACTAGCTGCCTTCCATCTAGTCTTATACTGCTAAATTAGGGACGGCAAGCGCAAATAGCCATCGTGTAGCTTTCCGCGAAATTAAAAAAACAAACACATATTTGCATTCCGTTTATGAATATAGAGAATACAAGACATATAAAACTACAAAATGAACCCTATTTTTGGTCTCAGTTTTGTTTGAAGAAATCAAATATTTAACTAATAAAATTCGGATATAAAATGATCGTAAAATACGTTAATTTAAAGCTATATTTACATGCCATTATATCAGATTAAATTGAAAGTTACAAAATATATGGAATATAATAATGAATATTAAAATATGTAATTTAGCAGTTCGTTATAGTTATCGTTGATTTTTAGTGACTTATATTTTCAGAACATAAAAATTACGTGCAACAGTCAGCGGTCCCTCGACGATGGGACACACACGGAGGGGAAGATGTCACGGTATACGCCCATGGACCTATGTCTCACCTTTTCAGGGGTGTGTTCGAGCAAACTTACATACCTCACGCTATGGCTTACGCTGCGTGCATCGGTCCTAACAAAGACACGTGCGATAGAGGGCGACACAACCACCAAACCCAGAGTCATGACTGTCCACCTGTTGAAGAAAGGGATACTTCAAATTGGAGTAACAGGAGTGTGAAGAAAAATAGCCCCATTTCCTTGTGGCGCATGGTTATTATAACAATTCTGTTTGGGTGGTGGAATGTGAAATGTTATATGTCTTCGAATGCAATGAATGTTACCCAAGTCAGTATAAAGACCTGATATAAACACGCGAAAGTAACTGATATAGAAGCCTAACTAATCACCACTGACCAACTAATTGTATTAATACGGTACGCTGTTGTTAGACTTTCTGTCGCATAGGAACCAAATAAATGCGTGGAGAAAAATAATAGTCAAAGTTGTTCTTTTGTTAATTCGAAGTGGATTATGCTTAGTTTTAAAGACAAATACAGTTGAAATCGTGTGGATGTTAATTAGAATAATAATGTTCGGTTATGTATGAATGTAGAATGAATGCTTATCTGGTGGGATGGTAACAACTCGGATAGAGGTGATAGGACAGTTCTGATGGATTCTGTAATTCTTATACGTGTGGTTTTAAGGGAATAATGGAGTCTTCATATTTTATTGGTGCAATTTGAGTTTAATAATATATTGTTATCAGATAAGGTGGGTGAGGTTTGAGAGGAATAAAGGATTTTTGTCAGATAATGTGGGTGTGGTTTGAGAGGAATAAAGGATTTTTGTCAGATAATGTGGGTGTGGTTTGAGAGGAATAAAAGGATTGTTGTCAGATTAGGTGGGTGTGGTTTGAAAGGAATATAGAATTGTTGTCAGATTAGGTGGGTGTGGTTTGAAAGGAATATAGAATTGTTGTCAGATTAGGTGGGTGTGGTTTGAAAGGAATATAGAATTGTTGTTAGATTATGTGGGTGTAGTTTGGAAAGAAGAATATATTGTTGCCAGATCAGGTGGATATTACTTGAAAGGAATAATATATTTTTATCAAATCAATGGGTGTGGTTTGAGCGAAATAAGAGAATGTTGTCCAATTAGGTGAGCACAGAGGAGTAACAAAGTGTTGACAAATCGATTATTAATTAATTTAATCTATAATAAAATCCGTAGTATAGAAATGAAAATTATTTCTTCATTTGAATAAACTTTATTTATAATTTATCCATATCATTGACACAATGTAACCACGAATTACGAAGAATTATATTAAAAAAAGATTATCAAAAATGTAGTTTAGAATGATTCAGACAATGTAAATGTAGCTTAATTTAAATCTACTAACTAAATTTATAGATTGGAAGTGAGATTGATATGTGTAGGAGAATGTAGGAGCAGGTAGGAACATACTACAATAATGATTAATTATTAATGTTTGTTAGTTTTTTATCATTGTAATACACTTGCACCGGAGAACGTTATCCTACTTAATCAGAATGGTTAGAATTGTTACTACCATCTTTAGATGTTACAAAAAAACGGATTACTAGCAAGTAGCTGAGATTTAGTGTGACTACGAACCAGGTGCGTAGCCAGCACTACAGAGGGTTGTATTTTCCAATACAATGTGCGCTTTATTTTCTACCCTATTAATGTACGTGATTTACATGAAAACGTTCGTGTTTATTTTAAAAACTGAAAATAATGGACCTTTTCCACTACTGAATATTGGGGTGTTTGCACACACATACACACTCGAGCTACGCCTCTACCAATAACATATCGTGGCTACCACAAAATAGCTACATAAATCACGTCTTCCCACTGAACGTCCTAATGTTAGTAGACATAGTCTGAACACTCAATAACTACGGATCATTTGGGTCAACAAACTGTACAGACGATCATATCAATCAAAGAAAAACCAACAACTATGTCTCCGCGTGACCGCTAAAATATGTCGTTAACCATTGCAGATTAATTGTAACCCAAGTGTCCAGCCACAAATATATTATTCTTCGCTACTACTAACAAGTCCATTATTGTCCGTCATAAAGCAACTGTGACCCACGTGACCAATGAAATACATTTTAATGTCTACTGCTGGATAAAAAGTATGTATATTATTGACCACTAACAAGAATATTACTATTTACAACCAAATAAGCGTAACCTGCGTGACCGGCTGTTGTAAAGTCGCAGCTAATCTTATTATAATGTTAAGAGTACCTATGTTAGCGACGAGTGTTGCTGACTGGTTATTATCCCTCTGGTCAGGATTTTTAATTGGACTTGTATAGAACCTTAACAACGTACCTGAAATGACTTATGGTTCTAACTGCAGTAGGATCTATACAGAGCAGTAACAATGTACCTGAGAGACCTAAAGCATAATCACTATTGGACCCTTTGTGTTAAAATGCAAAGCTCAGCAATGGGCTATCTGAAACTTGTCCACCATAAGTATACAAACCCATATTCTTAGAATATAAGCCATAGAGCTTACAGCCAAGTCCATGGAGGCTCCTTTAGTAATGCCACAGTGGCCCCATGGTTAAGGAACTCGATTTCCAACCTGGGGTCGTGAGTTCGAATCCCGTCACCAAAAACGTCTTCATCATCAGTGAGAAGAGCACGGCTACCTCATTGTGTAGCTCTGTGCTTAACAAGCTAACAAATAATGCATCAACAAAAATTCCATTGTGCAAGTATCAAAAAGTTGCAAATCGTCAGTAATTAGTTTTAACTTTAATCGTTTTTACCTGTTTTACTTGACTGTTACTGAGAAAAAGTAAAAAAAAAAGTGAAACTTGGAGTTTGTTATAGAAAAAGGCTTAAATACACCAACATTTCATCTGAATATACAGTAGTTGGGTTTGTTCAGCTTTCCATCCAAACTTATTCTTTATATTTCTGTCTGCTGGAAGGAATTCAATACCTCAAGTTGACTTTTAAAATTGCAGCTGGACCTGTAATCTGGCAAAAGTGAAACATTGTTCAAGCCAACATTCAAATTCGTAATAATTTTTTCACAGAGCGTTGTGTAGCCACATATAAACATTCAACACAGAAACACATCACGTGGCTCTTGCTACGGTGTTTCTAATTTGTCATATTCAACGGTTATCCAGTATTTTCAGCATAACTTACTTTCGCATAACTCGCACGAGTTGTTCAAATTGAAAAACGGAGAGCTTCACTCTAACAACACGTTTAAAATTATATGCGAAAAATACAACGTTTTTCAAATAAACAAAATTACAAATACGTAGTTAACATTCATAAACAATACGTTTTGCGCGTGCACAAGAACATTTAGCTTCTTCCTGTTGTTCTCAACGATGATGATGGAAAACTTCTCTACGGAACATGTGTGGTTCCCAGTGTGGTGCTAAGCCTGTGTAATGATCTGTGTCGTCTTGGATCTCTTGTAGACAAACTTCTGTGCTGTGGAAGGCTCTGGAAACATTACTTTTACAAGCTGTGAGAAGTGGCCCGCCACGGTTAAGGAAAGGTTGTGTTTGACAACGAAGTTGGCAAACGGAGTCTCGGCTGGACTACTTGGTCCACATTACCGTTGTTGCTGCCAAACGTCGTGCTTCTGTTTGTGGGATGGGGTCTGGGTGTGTTTAATGAAGTCATTCCTGCCACCATAAGGAATCTTGAAGTCCAGTTTACAGGAGCTGCAACGGGCATAGTCTGTCCCCTTCTCACTTGATGTGCACCACCTGAGATAAGATAGTTTTATTTAAAGCCGCTATGTATAAAACAATACAACAAAGCTCACACGAGCTTTTGACCGACAAACTAAAAGGGCAAAACAAAATCATCTGAATTCCGTTATCCGTGCGTTTTTTTAAATTTAGTGAAGAACTGGGTCTGTTTTCCGGGTGACGATTTTGAAGGAGATAACACGTGTTTGGGAATTTTGAAGCTCCGTTGACGACTAAACAGTACTAATGTTAGTTAGTTAGTTATCACCATTAGATTCCATCAAGGAACATAGGGCCGCAATCGCTTTCGGATTCTGCAACAGGTATTTAAGTGAGTGGGTTGTTAGCCCACTGCACCGAGCCGTCCCTAATTTAGTAGTGTAAGACTAGAGGGAAGGTAGTCATCACCACCCACCGCCAACTCTTGGGCTACTCTTTTTACCAACGAATAGTGGGATTGCCCGTCACATTATAACGCCCCCACGGCTGGGAGGGCGAGCATGTTTGGCGCGACGCGGGCTCGAACCCGCGAACCTCGGATTACGAGTCGCACGCCTTAAGCGCTTGGCCATGCCGGGCCAAGCAGTACTAATGACAAACTGTTAAATAAACACAGGTATACACAAACCACCAACTATAGTTCGTACGTCCAGACACTGCAGCGGATGATTTTGCGAAGGTGGGTGCTGTTAGGAGTTTGTACGGCCAGGTGGGTTAAGGCGTGCGACTCGTAATCTGAGGGTCGCGGGTTCGCATCCCCTTCGCGCGAAACATGTTCGTCCTTTCGCCGTGAGGGCGTTATAATGTGACGGTCAATCCCACTATTCGTTGGTAAAAGAGTAGCCCAAGAGTTGGTGGTGGGTGGTGATGACTAGTTGCCATCCCTCTAGTCTTACACTGCAAAATTAGGGACGGATAGCGCAGATAGCCCTCGAGTAGCTTTGCGCGAAATTCAAAAACAAACAAACAAGTTAGGAGTTTGTATCAATTTGTTGGAATACTCGAAGCGATCCCGAAGGGGGCGGAAAATATTATAAATTTATTATTAAAATTTTGTAATATCCAGTGTTTCTGTTAATGAAAAAAGAAAAAGAATGAATTCATATACAGTTTATATTAATTGAGTAAATTTAACGCGAGAAAGAAATTATAACAACAGTCATAAAGTTCAGAACATTATCATGAAAACACATGAAAATAATAAAAACCTAAAAATACAACATGTATTAAATATACAAAATCAGTAAGATAAGGAAAGTTAAAGAGCGAAAGAAGACAGAGATAAAAGGCAAGAGGCAAAAATAATAATTAGTTATTTCACTTTATAATTTATCAATAAAATTAATGTTTATTTGCTAATAATCAACTTCAGTTTTCCACTTTCACCTTTTGAATCACACTGAGCGTCGAAGAGATGCTGCTAGTTGTAAAGTGTGTATGTTTTTCTCAAAGCAAAGCCACATCGGGCTATCTGCTGAGCCCACCGCGCTAGATAGAACCTCTGATTTTAGCGTTGTAAATCCGTACTTACCGCTGTAGTAACGGGTGGCAGTTGTAAAGTAACTCGATGATACTGACATAAGATGTGCTCAGGATTGACGACGGACAGCAAGACAGAAACACAAATAACATTATTTGTTGTATACACCATCTGTGGGTACTGATAGGGGGTCAGAAACTGTATAAAAAACAATATTAGATAATCTTTATATCGTTATTAAATCACTAATGACCTCGTCAGATGATAATTTCGGCCCGGCATGGCCAGGTGGTTAAGGCACTCCACTCGTAATCCGAGAGTCGTACTAAACATGCTCACCCTTTCAGCTGTGTGGGCGTTATAATGTAATAATCAATCCCACTATTTGTTGGTAAAAGAACAGCCCGAGAGTTGGCGGTGGGTGGTGATGACTAGCTGCCTTTCCTTTACTCTTACACTGTAAAATTAGGGACGGCTAGCGCAGTTAGCCCCCGTGTAGCTTTGCGTGAAATTAAAAACAAACCAAACATCCACAAAGCAGGATAATAAATTATCATCTTAAAAAATAATAATTGTGTTTGGAATGCAGTAAAATTGCAAAATTGTTTTTCACTGTTTGTCAAGGAAATAACTGGTTTGGTTTGAATTTCCTGCAAAGCTACGCGAGGGCTATCTGCGCTAGCCAGGCCTAATTTAGTAGTGTAAGACTAGAGGGGAGGCATCTTGTCATTACCACCCCCTGCCAACTCTTGGGCTACTCTTTTACCAACGAATAGCGGGATTAACCGAACATTACAACGCCCCCACGACAGAAATGGCTGGCATGTTTAGTGTAACGGGATTCGAACTCGTGATCCTCGGATTACGTGTCGAGTGCCTTAACCACCTGGCGCTGCCGGGCCCTGCTTGTGGACGATAATGGGTCCCCCGCTAGTACAGTGGTAAGCCTACGGATTTACAACGCTAAAATCAGGGGTTCAATTCCTCTCGGTGGACTCAACAGATAGCCCGATGTGGCTTTGCCATAAGAAAACACACATACACACACACGATAATGGAGTCATTTAATTGATTAATTACTTGTATCTTTGACCTCGAGGCTTTAAAAAAGTTGAAATGTGCTCAGTGTGTTTTTATTCTCGGACAGAAAATCCTTAAATAAAATAACCTTGTACATTGTTCGACAGTTTCCAGTCATCAAACAAAAAATTACAGTATTCGAGACAGCCGATTCTCTGTAATGAAGCAGAAGTGTATGAAAATATTCCCTATTTCAAGGTTTTTTTGGACAAAACCTCTAAGACAAAGTAGTTCCCGTATGCCTTTGGGAGACTTCCAGCTACTAAAAAATCCATTTTAATTGCGTTTATATGGCGTTAATTCTGTTTATATGCATAAAGAAAGTTCACTGTTGAAATGACGTAACAATCAACTGAACTTGTTCTTCTCAAAACTAAACTTCATTAGATCAGCAATTATAGATTCTTTATCCGTAAAGCAATATTATGCATAAAACCTACCTCAAGTCATATTTCGGTATCAAATGTAGTAGAAAAATTATGGAGACATCAATAATAGAAAATTACTGAATACATATATGAGTATACATTTATATATATTTGTTTTTGTTATTTTATGAAACACTTTAATTACAGGCATTATGAGAAAGTGCTTCTGAGTATCATTTTTTTTTTTTTTTTTTTGAATAATAATAAAAGAGCCTACTTGCGTGTGGGACCGTAATATCACCAAGAGAAAATAACATCGGGACCTTAAACTTCGCACGCATAGTAAGGGGATACTGTGGACGTGTACCGGGGTATTAAGTATTAGATTTGACTCAAAAAAATAGCCAGTTTTGACCTGCAAGCTCTTAAGCCTAATTATACTGCTTTGTGAAGGTCTATAGAAAAGTGTCTTTTTTAATTTTTCACATTCTGAATAAACAACGTGTGAATGTTTCCTGCGAAATACTAGTGCTTGTATTTTTTGTTTTCTTATAGCAGAGCCATATTAGGCTATCTGCCGAGCCCACCGAGGGGAATCGAACCCCTGATTTTAGCGTTGTAAATCCGGAGACTTACCGCTGTACCTGCGGAGGGCACTAGTGCTTGTATGATCATGTTAATAAACTTTGAGCAACAATAGAAGATGTAAGACTTTTATTATAATCATCTACATCCCTCTTCAAAGGAATTTATTTAGTTTTTCACTTTTTTATTAGAAGTTTTTCTTGCTTTCTGGGTTTGAATTTATAATTACATGTTAAAAACTTTAGCTGGTGATTTGTAAATGTTCTTGTATTGTTGATAAAGTAAAAATGTACATTTAAACAGTAATATTTTAAAATACTGTTGTCAGCTAAACACATTAAACACATTTTTTGCTTTTCTTGTCTTCTGAACTTACGTGTGTATTTTTCTGTGAAAGTTTCTATTTTCTTTTTAAAATGTACTGTACAGAGCACAGATACAGCAAAGATTCTGTGAAGTTTTATGTTCAAGAAAAACGTCACAAGTTTTCATAATTAACACATCTACACACTAACAACTTTCTATTATTTTTCTAACCTATAAAATCTAGGGTAAAACAATACTCTCCTTCCAAAATAGTAGTAATATTTATGAAGAGAATATCTGTATAATGTGTTTACATACTGGTAAAAATGTTTAATTTTTATTGGACAAAAATGCCTACTGAAATAAGTAATAAAACCATAGGTATACAGTATACCCTCACCTGTTCGCGGTTCCCCATTCGCGGCCCCGCATATTCGCGGGTTAGGCTCTTAACCCTATCGCATCGTATGCCGGTATACCGGGCTAGCGTCATAACGTCATAAAAACGAAATTTTTTTTTCAATTATTATTGCAATACAGTACGTATTTTTTTATAAATGCATACACTGTATGTACAGTGCATATTTTTGTGATCGTGTATTAATAATGTTTTTAATTGCATATTATTACTGAATTGTACTGTACTGTATTATTATTACCTAACTGTGCGTACTGTATTTATCTGTCAAAGTTTGCCTTTAAATTTGTTCCACTTTCTGTCAATTCTAATACATGTGTTGTACGCATAGAAAATGACTTTACGGTACAGTATTACAGTATGGGTAACTATACTATGCGGTGTTACTGTCCTCCTGTACCTACGTTTCTTTTTTGATTAAAATATTGTTGCAGTACAAAATTAAAATGTGTTTATATTATCATTACTACATTAGGGAAATACATGACTGCATGCAATATTACTACATTATTACTGTATTAATGAGTAAGAGTGTCTTTTGAAAGTGACTGGGAAGCATTCAGTACCGTATATAATCTCATACATAGAAGTTTTAAAACTGCATCCAATATTCGCGGTGGTTAAAGAACGTAACCCCCGCGAATAGCGAGGGAATATTGTATCAAAAAACAAACTCATTTTAAATATGAAAGGCATTAAATAGGAATGTTTGATTATTGGTCAAACAAAAAATAAATTTAATAACTATATCTTAATAAAAATAATAAAACAGCTTTGTTTATAAAACAGTAAGTATATAATATGATTATAAAAGATAATTTCGTAAATAATTTCATAAACTTCTATTTTATTTTTATTTGTTGATATTATACAGTTAACTTATTAATTTATAAGAAGGTATGTTTGTTTGTTTGTATTCTTGTTTGATTCATCACTTGTAACATTACAAAATCTCTCCTGATCAACTTGTAATTGTGGATATTATAAATACTATCATATCTATATAGTTCTTTATAACTCACATGTGATTCCACTATTTCACAACATTCTATGTATCTCAGTTCCTTCATCTTTACATCACTAAGTTTTTTGTTTATGAATTTTTATTTTTATTTATTTTTGTTTGTTAGTGTTAATTATTAAAACTTTATAAACATATTTCCAGTAGGTTTTATTATCTTACTTTATGTAATGTTCTTAAACTGAGGTCATATCTTTAATTGCTTTAAATAAGGAGAAATATTAGGTTTCATGAAGGTGGATATATCAAATTTGTGCCTTGGGTTTTACTTTTTTATAACACAACTTGATAGCTAAGATGTTATAATTAACTCTTTACAAGATAGTACAATAATGATAAAATCAGTTTACCACTAATTCCAATTGGAAGGCCCGGCACGGCCAGATAATTAAGGCACTCGACTTGTAATCTGAGGGTCGCGGGTTCGAATCCTTGTCACACCAAAAATGATCGCCCTTTTAGCCGTGGGGCGTTACAAAGTTACGGTCAATCCCACTATTCGTTAGTAAAAGGGTAGGCTAAAAGTTGGCTGTGGATGGTGATGACTAGCTGCTTTCCCTTTAATCTTACACTACTAAATTAGGGACGACTAATGCGGATAGCCGCCGAGTAGTTTTGCGCGAAACTCAAAATAAAACAAACCACATGCAGTGAGGAAACTTTATTTTCCACTCTTCAGAAAGAAATTTCTAGAGTTTTAAGCTCTCAGACTTACGGCTCAAATACCGGAAAATATTGTAGTTTTTAATACTTACTTTGGTGGAACAGATCTGAAACCAAATTAAATATTCTTATTTAAGTTATTTCACTCTGCTACTGCTGGGAGGATTAATGTACACTTTGTTCTTTGTTTAAAAATAAACTGTTTAAATAAATAACATACATTAAGATGTTATATGAAATTAAACATTTTGTGATGTCCTCCGATGGGAAGTCAGCAAGTCCACGAATTTATAACTCTAAAATTCGGGATTCGATTCCCCATTTAAACATTGCAGATATAACTCAAAATGGCTCTGCTCTAAAACGAAAAAAGTTTCAGATTTTCGTTTTTATAAGTTTTGTATTTTATACTCCCCTCAAAAGAAAGACTAGGAATGATTCGAACCCAAGATATCACACAAATGAGAGACACGTTTACACGTAAGTAGTTGTAACGAATCTCAATTTTCAATATATGGTCAATAGAATAGGATATATTTTTTGAAACTCTTAACATAAATTGAAAAATTAAAAACTCATTGAATTTCTCTAACAGCACTAAATTGATTATCAGCATTGTTTTATTCTTAACATGAAAAATACAGTAAATGTTTTATGATATACGAGGAATATTTCAAAATTCCACCAGCAGAGGCAGCACAGGTACTACATACTGTTGTTTGTTTTTGAATTTCGCACAAATAGTGGGATTGACCGTCACATTATAACGCCTCCACGGCTGGGAGGGCGAGGATGTTTGGCGCGACGGGGATGCGAACCCGCGACCCTCAGGTTACTAGTCGCACGCCTTAACACGCTTGGCCATGCCAGGCCGCATACTGTTGTAACCTGAAGAAACATTGTTTTGGACCACTACTACGTGTGGGTTGAATATCCCGTACAAGAGACTGTTGTAGCGTTAAGAAATGTTGCGTATGATCACTAGTTGTTGCGGGTTGTGTGATACATGCCATACTCTGTTGTGGAGTTAAGAGACTGATTTTCAATTGAATCATTGTACTAGACCTAAATACTTTGTTTCACAGAACTTTATTCTGATAACTAAAGACGAAAGAAATTAGGGTACATTTATCCCATACGTGTGTGTTTTGTAACTTTATAGATTATTTGAGGACTATTTGAATGACATCTCAAGCTATGCTGATAGCATGAAATGCCAAATATTTTGTAAAAATTGATATTATTATGAAATGATACCTCTTGGCGACTATTTTAGCATTGTGAAATCTGATGTTGTTAAGGGCATTGTATATCACACCTCCCTAGTGTGTTCTTCCGCATGTGAATTTTGTTGTCAGTTTTATCAACATTAATAAAAGAATGAGTTTTAAGTGTAAACAAAAGATAAGAACGTTCGTGGACCACTCAAAGTATAGATAATGTTGATGTGTTTAATCACAGAGAAGGTGCAGAGAGAGAAGATAAAAGGGAAAGAAGCATCGTGGAACAACAGCACTTGATGATAAACTTATTAGAACAAGTAATCTATTCATGAGCAATTTTACATTTAAATTAATTCCACGTTTTAAAATTTTAAAAACTTATAAAATAAACAATCACGATATTTGTTTGTATCAGCTTGTTAATATCTCACGACATATGTGCTACTACACTTTCTAAGCCAATGGTAGATAAGACCCCGCAACTTTTAAGAGAGGAGAAAGACTCCTAATTAGAAGGAAGTAGTCAAAAATGTATTTGACCCTGTCCAGCTCCTCAATGACCTAAAAGTCCAGTATACCGAACCGAAACGTAACTTATTATCGTCGTGTGTTTGAAAAAGGAAAAGTCTTTCATTTATAGATTCAGAAATACTGTATTTGGTTGTGCCTTTCTACCATATTGTGGGCTGAAAAGCTAACAACAAGATGTGATTTATCATCTTACTTACCCCCAAATAGTAGTACCTTATTTTTTATTTCAATTAATTCTTTGCTGGGGAGGAGGGTCACCTTTCGACAACTGCCTGCAGGCAGTAAAGGGTGTTACAGATGTGGGGCGTTGTGGGCTTGAGCACCCACATCTCGCTCTCCTAAATTTTATTTCTAATTCTATATCTAATGCTACTCTTTATTTCCTATCTAAGACTGGCTAATAGAGGTTAATAAAATAGAGGTAGACGGCGTATCCCCACCGCAATGTGGTTCCTATTTTGGAGTCACCTCCAAACATAGGATACATTTTATAATCCCACATTGTAGCTTGTAACCTGGAATCTTTTCAATTGATGCATCATTTTTGTTTATTTTGTTTTTGTTTCGGCTTGTTTTTGAGTTATAACAAACTAATATATATGTATTTACACACACATACACACGTTAAATCAAGATAATTTTAGTTTTTGTACAAGACAGGCCTACAAACGTCTTACCTTGTCATAATTGTTGGCCAATACTAAAAACGTTACTCTGATTTAGTAATAATTATCCAATATTATTATGATCACCTTCAGATACACTTCAAGCTATGTGATAAGTTCAATATTCTCACGATAAAGGAATGTATCTTGTAGGCGTATTTAAAAATGACCAGAGTAGGCCTAATTGAAAACGACCAATTTAATTAGCAAGAAATACAAGTCTGTTTAGATTCTCAAACTATAGGGCATTACTAGCGACTTTATCAGTCTACGTAAACTTAGCAACCATCTCAGTATTTATTAAAGTATAAATGTTAACCAGTTACTTGAATTAACGGTTCACGTAATATCACATGAACTCCTTAAGGCAGTGATTCTTAACCTGGGTTCAATCGATACCCAGGGGAACCCCCGAGTCAATCTCAGGGGTTCGTCGGAGGTCAAGACACACACAATGTGTGTCTTAACATAAATTAGACCTTTATTATGTACGCTTATATTCGATAAAGAAATAAATTGATACTTGCGAACATTTTTACTTTTCTTTAGTTATTGTTAAATTTTACTGACTTCATGGTAGCAACAAATAAACATATACTGTTACTCTACAACCTGACGTTAGATATTTTAATTTTTTTTAACATATTGCTGTCTAAAATATATAATAAAGTGTACTCACGTTTGTGTATACGCATACACATTTAGATAGTAAGGTGGAGGTACATTTTCAGGACAAACGAAAACTTATTATTGTAAGAGAAAGACACACTTATGTACGAAATATTGACGTTTTAGTCTAAAGAAAAATATTTATTACCTTTCATTTTGCTCATAACTTACTTTTTACTATTTTATTAAAACTGCCTCCATTTTTGGATTATTCAAGTCGCCTTTTCCCCTTCTCCAACGGCTCAGCCACAAGTCTGTGAATTTACACGCTTATCGGAACTTAACTATGATATAAACTATTTTAGAACAGGAAAAATAACTTGATTTGTAGCTCGGACGCTCAATTCGGAATCCTTAAAAACAAAAACGAAAATAAACGATGAGGATTTTGGTGTAAGAGATTTTATTTTAGTTCCGGTCACAATTAATGAATCGTCAAAAGAATCAGGTAATCTTATATAAATTATTAAAGTAATATATGTGACGTGTTTGTATAGCTACGTAATGTGTAATATAACATTAGAACAACAACAATAATAATATTTTTTACATTGTTAAACGCACGTCATGGAAGACTCGAGAAACAGAACATCATAAGTAGTTTTATAATTTAACGCATATCAATTAAGAATATTAACGCCGAAGAAGCTGCAAAAAAAGCGAAACGTTGGTTTAAATAAAAATATATTTTATAGTTATCTGTTATTTGATGGTCGGTTTTTCTTGACTGTTATCAAAATATTAACATACAAAAGTGCAAAAATTATCTATTTTCTCATAACAACAATTATCTACCTGATATTGTTGATACGTCATGTTGCTAAGAGCAAAACCTTAGAAACCAGTTCTACAGAGGAGTATAAAAGATATTATAAGTTCTAAAGAAAATGGATTTCCTTTCTTTTCGCATTAGTCGTACAATTTTAATTTACTATCAGTCGATGGAAACATCACTGCCGCTATCAAAGTTATATCTTCTTATTCTTTATGGTATTTTAGTGGTGTTGGCTTTAATTTATTTAAAGCTTAGCAGATCAATCTACATAATATATTTGCCAAAGACTACCAAGTTCATGATATTTTCCCTGTGCGCTATAATTTCACTAATTGTGAGCACACTTGTCTTTGAAATCGTGTTCCTCACATATATACAAAAAATAACGCACGAAGGAAATAACCATGGCTGGAAATTGAAAAGCTATCTCATCTCAATTATGAACCAAATATACCCTGATTTTGGGTAAGTCATGAGACTTGACGATATTGGTTTTTTAACTATTATAAATAGCTTGATCATGTCATGCCAGAAGTATTTCACTGTGAAAGATATATGGAATTTATTGTACTGAGGTCGTCATTAATTAGCTGTATCTTTAAACATGTTATGCAATTAATAATTAACAAAACATCTTTTGTGTTTTTACAAATTACTGTACATTTACATCCATGTAATTGTAGTTGCTGGTCCTAGAGATTTCTACAATCACGTGTATCTATACTGTCGGTAGGTATATGAAACTTATGGTCTATTCTCCATGTTACAAAAACCACAGACCTGATTATTTAACACATTTAAATCTGCTTCCTATTGTCAGTTATCCTGATTATAAAAGATGTTATGAAGGGTGCTCAAAAAAAGGTTCGTATTTACATAACCTGAGGAACCTTATAATTTACTATGCCGGATTTACAGTATTCATAAGTCTTGGGTTATGTCTGCTACTCCTTCAGGTGTTAAAGGTGAGATTTTAACTCAAATCTTGTAACTATCATATTTACTGAAAATCTCTCAGCCAATTATACAATACAGTAAAAACCGTCATTATAACAACATTGAATGATTATCTGTTTAAATACTTATTGATGATTGAACACTAACTAAACGTTAGAATTATGTTTCACCAACAGCGGGGCTCGGCACGGCCAGGTGGGTTAAGCAGTTCGGTTCGTAATCTGAGGATCGCGGGTTCGAATCCCAGTCGCGCCAAATATGCTCGCCCTTACAGCCGTATGAGCGTTATAAATGTGACGGTCAATCCCACTGTTCGTTGGTAAAAGAGTAGCCCAAGAGTTGTCGGTGGGTAGTGATAACTAGATGCCTTCCCTCTTGTCTTACACTGCTAAATTAGAAACAGCTAGAGCAGATAGCCCTTGAGTGGGTTTGCGCGAAATTCGAAACAAACAATATAATTAATCTTGACAAACGTATATTTGTGTGGTATATTCATTGTTGTTTTATAATACTTCATATAATTCAAATTATGTAGTGCGTAGACATTTTCTTACTAATAATAAACGACTTTCTGCGCTCAGCCCACAACGAGTATCGAAACCTAATTTTTAGCAGCATAATCCCGCCGCTTTGCTAACGGGAGTCTCCAAATTTCTTATTTGTCTTTAATAGCCACACAACGTTTCGCTTTACAACTTCGTCAGAAGTGTTCCAGTCAAACACGAACCGTAATTGTCAGTACAAAGCTTCCTAGTGTTTAATTAATATATTTCAAACTGTAGTGTTCATTGTTACTTTTGAGTTATTTTACTGATATTTTCCCACGGCAGTCTTGGTTTTAGTGTTGTTGTTGTTTTTTATTTACAGTTTTAGGATTATATAATTCAAAAGTTTCTATTTGATTATTTCACTGGTGTCAGAACATTGGGTTCACAGTTGCTCTGTGAATACATCATTGGCTTTGAATTATTACTTCATTGTTACAAAATTAATAACTACGTGTCTCTACCAGTATACATAATTTATTAAAAAATAGGAACTGAAAAACTGCTCACTTGTTGGACTGGATGAAAAACTGACAGACAAAGAAATCATGATAAAGTTAAGAAGTATTGTTTCTCAGGGAGATCCCAATATGAAATATAGAAAAGTATCAGAAATCGGCCATGGGTAAGTCTCATAGTAATAAGTATCTCAGCAGATTTTATTGTATTTAAATTTATGATAAAATATGATAAATTGAGTGTGCTAAGTGTTCTTATTAGAACTTGAGTCTTTGGGTTGAGGTTCTGTATAAGAGTATTTTAGAAGACGGATCCCAAAGTAGAATCGCTTATGATTTTACGAAAGGATTCAGAAGAAATAAATGTAACAGATAAAAACATAGCACTAATTAATTATAAGGTATTGTTTTACTTTAGCTGTATCTCTTAATCAGCTTGTTTTCTAAGACCATGGCCCGGCATGGCCAAGCGTGTTATGGCGTGCGACTCGTAATCTGAGGGTACCGCGTTCGCATCCCCGTCGCGCCAAACATGCTCGCCCTTTCAGGCGTGGGGGCGTTATAATGTTACGGTCAATCCCACTATTCGTTGGTAAAGGAGTGGCCCAAGAGTTGGCGGTGGGTGGTGATGACTAGCTGCCTTCCCTCTAGTCTTACACTGCTAAATTAGGGACGGCTATCACAGATAACCCTCGAGTAGCTTTGTGCGAAATTCAAAATAAATAAAATCTAAAACCATATGTTGTTGGTTTTAAAAACTGCTGTTGTACCTTGATTTGTTTAAAAAACTTTTCAACTTAGTGAATGTATGGCATTAAACTGATCATTTTGTAAATTTTACGTCACAAATTCTTTCTTTATGTTCCAAATACTGTAAAAAAGCAGGCGTCATGATCGAAACTAAATATTAAAACAAGGGTTAATTAAATGTCATATAGTGACCACTGAAATAAAATGTTTTTATACTTTCTTCATAATACTTCGTACTTTTACAGTATTTCACTTTTCCTTGTATAGAAGAAAAATTACCAGCGTTGTAAACATGTTAACAGGCATGAAAAATGTATTAGTTCAAACCTTTAAACTATCAATTTATTTATTTTATTAGTATTATGATTTTGTTATTAAAACTACAAATGCATAGATATTTTATTAATTTCAGTGACTTCTTCCGATATAGTGCATTACCTTCGGTTACAAAAATGGATATTCGTCTTCAGTTCTGCCCACTACAAGCAGAAACGTTTTTTTACGCATGTCATATGCCTCCTGCCGCTTCTTTCATGTAAATTACCCCGGGAAAACCCTCCACTAATAAAAACGCCGCATGTGCTTGTTAAGAATATAACTCTCTTTATTCAGTTTTATCAAACTATCATTTCTTTTGTGGCAATGTTCGTATTTAGAAGTTTAAAATTGTTCTACCTAATTATAACTCGAATAGTTGTACTTCCAAAGAGATTTATTTTATCAATCGCTTTTATTATACAGCTTACGTCTTTATCTTTAATATACTATCCAATCATAATTGTTTTATTGTTATTATTTTTTCTTTCTCACACGTTTATATTCATCTATCAAAGAATTTGTTCAATTTATTATTTACCATTTATTTGAAAATTAATGTTACCATTTTATGTGTCACACCACTAACAGTCACTATTGCATTGGCGGCAGGTGGGAGTGATCTGCCATTGGACTTATACGTGGATATTTTCTGAGGTACTGGTTGTTACATGGATCAACCATATTCTGTTGAACTTGAACCACTTCCTCAAGAACATGCCATTCTATCCAGTCTGAAGAATATCGCACCCCGATTTTGCTATTTCTTCGTATGTCCCCGTCAGTAGAACCAGCTAGGCCTCATATGGTCTTTTTGTACACGATTCTGTGGAACCAGCTAGGCCTCGTATGGTTTTTGATTCTATGGCTTGTGTTGTTTCATCCCTCTCTCCAATTCTCTATGATCTCTGTCCTCCTGTTTTACATGGTATTTCTTCCTGTCCTTATTTAGTCTTCCTACTTTCCTCTGATATTAGAGTTTTTGCGTAATATTTTGCTTTCCAATTGGTTGAGGGTGCCAACTTGTCTCACTTGACATGGTCTATCATCAGTTTGCTTTGGGATACCATCAAGCTGGTTATCCTCAACATTTGAGGAATATTATGCTAATATGGTGGCACCACGTGATTTTCTGCTGCGTTTAAACCATGCTCAATTTCAAACCTTTGTTCTACCCTTTTGTCTGCCATCTATCGTGTTCTCCAGGCTATGCATTGATGGTTGAGTTTATTGAGGGACAGCCTCTCCTTATTATTTTCATAATGGCTCATTAGTCATCCTTTTATCTTGTCTTACACACGTCGTTCCTTTATTATTGATATCTTCTGGGTCTCCATGTGGCCTTGTCCCAGGTTTGTCTATCAACACTTATTTCAGAGAATTACACATTGCGCCCTTTCTTTATTGGTATGTATAAACCATGTTACTGATACTTTGCAATCTCGTATGGAATCCTTTACTATTTCTTTCTTGATAGATTGTTTGTTGCAGTGTAAACCACGACAAACCCCTATTCCTGTTCTAGTCCTTCTCAGACCTTACCTGTTCCTTCTTTTAGGGGTTCTGTATCTCGTTATTTTCCTAGAGGATCAACGTGTTTATCAGGTTCTATCAAATGGACTTTTACTACAATTTCTTTCCCCACCTTTTATATCCACAGACCCCCACTTCCTTTTCTCTGTTTCAGGATTCTGTTACCAATCAACAGCAGTCAAATGTGGTTCAAGCTTTTCTGTCATAATAGGCCATCAGATGTGTGACTGATGTTTCTCTCAGTTTGTATTACAGGTTTTTTATATTCCCTTTCCCCAAAAAATGTAAACTGGCAACCAGTCATAAAATTATCCTACTTCAAAAGTTCAAAAGATTTCTCAATCTCCTTTGTCTTACTATGGACTTTTTCTTCGCCTTCAGGTGAGTTTTTTTGCCGATTATGGATGACCAAGTTGGATGGTACGAACGTTAATTCACATATCCCGACAGTTATGATCATATCTTTGGTTTGTCCATCAATGGGTGAGTTAACAGTTATGCACACTAACCTTTGGCCAGGTTTTGGCCACATATATTTTGTTGCATAGCTTGAGTTTTTCTTGTCATCTCTATGATCTCAGGATGTATTTTCATGCAAACACCAAGATGTCCATATCACTGTGTGCTATGTTCTGAGTGTTTTAATCTTGTTGCATTTCATCTTTCTTGTTTACACAAAATCTATCGAATGAAGTGGTTTCTTGAGCCTCTATGTTTCTGGTGGCTTTGACTTCAGTGGGACACTCTAACATTGATGTCTTTACCACATCATACAACCACAAATTACTTCTGCTTTGTTCTGTGGTCCTTCGTAACTCTTTAGTCAGGATTGGACAAACAAATGATTGTATGTTCATTGGTACTTCATCCTGCTCTTCCTGTCTTCTGTCGTCGTGCGTGGTTCCTTTTCTGATTCTAAGTGAGCAAATCAGGCTTGTCCTGATAAAGTAGTTTCATTTCTGTTATGTTCCATTTGTCCTTTATCCATGAAAGTTTATCAACATAAATGGAATGTTTTTGGCTATTGGTCTCTGGGCCAGAGGTTTTCAGCTAATTGTCCAACTGTTCCTCATATTGCTGAGTTTCTTACTTGGTTTTTCATCAGAGATTTTCTATTTCTAGTTTTCAGGAGGCTTTGTCCCACATCTTTCATTTCCCCCAATATCATAGAGTGTTTGTCTCACTTATAATCTTCACATTGATAAATTTCTTCCAGATTCGTCTTCCTCTTATGTGGACTGCTTTTCTGGACTGTGGTGTTAATGTGGTCCTCCATTGCCTCACTCTGCCTCCATTCAACTCACATTCCACCTGTTCCTTGTATTACCTTTCCCATGAGAGTTATTTCCTTCTCCTCTTATCTTATGGATGCTGGTGGTTTGATTTATTTACCAGTGATGTTTCATGTACTCTTTATCATCCTACACATCTTCTCCTTCATCTGAAACACTCTCTCCTTCCCTAAACCTCAGTGGCTGGAGAGTGCAACTTCTACTTTTAACCCATGTGCCTTCTTTCCATTTCTCGCCTTTATCCCATGTCTGTTCTGGAAATACTCATGTATTGTATGTGATTTTCAATGTTATATTGTCCACATGGCTTCCAAATGTGTTTTTCGTTTTCGCCCCTTTATCACTCGGGAACTATCTTCTACTCATGATATTTCTCCTTCCACCCTCACAAACTGGGTTTTGATTTGATTGGCTTATTCCTATCTTTTTGTCCTCCCATATTTTGTTTTGGATGTAATCTCATTAAACTTGACACCTTACCTTCTTTCTGACATCGCATCTTTATCATTCACTGAAAGAATTTCTTCAACTGGCCATTAGGGCCACTCCTAATACATTCATATTTCATCATTTCCATAGTATCACCATTTGTCCTTCTTTGGGTTATCCTTTTCCACATATATCCACTCTTCAAGTTTCTGTGTGACTTTGGTAAGTTATATTTCATTCTTCTTCAAATGTTTTTAAGGGGTCTTACTTCCCATTTTATTGTAATTACCCATTGTTTGGATCGCACTTTGTGTCTGACCATGTATACCTTAACTTTCAGAACTTGCTCTTGTTAAACGTCTTGACTTGTATGGCTACGCATTGCATACTGTATTGAAGGGGTATTTAACAAGATCATTTGAAGGTTTTCCTGAAGGTGGAATTTCTTTATAAATATACTCGTACTGGACTATACCACTTATGGACTACATGTATAAAGAAGAAAGAGATATCTACCCATTCTTGCTATCCTTTGTATTAAATAAATCGGTATGGTCTGTTTTTAAAATAGGGTTTTGTGGTCACCCATTGCACTGTTTCAAGTGTTTTCGTGTCTCCAGACTCTCTATGAGGTTTAATACTCTTTCTGTTTTAGTGGAGTCTGTGGACCGTTAATACTCTCCAGTTCTATATTGCTTGTGTAAGTACTGTAAGGGCAACATCCTTAATGATACAATAAAATCCATTCAGTGTAGAGTGGGGTTGTCGTGTTGTGCTGGTGTAGACGACATGAAATCCTCCACATTAAATCATACAAAAACAAGAGGAGTAAGACGTCAAATTGTGGTTCATTCCTTGAATTGGGATCCCTCATTATACCCACACGTAGATAGATATGTGTTGTCGGTGGTCGGATTTTGGATTTAGAGTGGAACCAATGAACATAAATCTTGACACACTTGTTACAAATGTCTGTCTGAAAAGGTTCGCATAATATTATACTTGAGAGACATATAGAGGGCAGCACTGAATGAAAATAGTTATTTGTGTGAAAGGAGGAATGTACCTATCAGAATTGGCCCGGCATGGCTACTCGAGGGCTATCTCTGCTAGCCGTCCCTAATTTAGTAGTGTAAGACTAGAGGGAAGACAGCTAGTCATTACCACCCACCGCCAACTTTTGGGCTACTCTTTTACCAACATTATCGCCCCCACGGCTGGGAGGGCGAGCATGTTTGGCGCGACAGGGATGCAAACCCGCGACCCTCAGATTACGAGTCGCATGCCTTAACACGCTTGGCCATGCCGGGCCTAGAAAGTGTTGAAAAATTGAAACTAAATAATTGTACATTATCATTTCAAGAAGAAGTTAGACAAATTATTAAAAACAAAATAACAGTATAGAACGACATTATTGCTATTACAACGTTTAACGTACACATGATCACATACAAGGTTTAATTATCCAAATAATCTGTAGTGCAATTAATATTGTTATGCATTAAATCATTTATATTTTATCAGTATATTAGAATCGCGTTCATATAATAACAAACATTAAATTGTCGATAATTTTGTAATTACAGTATGATAAACTAAGCATACAGTTTTTAACCTTATAAAAATATAAGATTAGAAACATCTGATATTCTATTATTATTTTAAAAGGTAGAATAATTTTATTAGTAGCATGGTGTAATATGTTCATGTTCTTGCACATTACAGATCTAATGATATTTTGTTCTACCGTTTCAGTGCTTCAGGAACAATTTATACAGCCATTGATAAAGCGACTGGTGTGAAAGTTGCTGTTAAACAGATAAATTTAAACCAACAAGTAAAAAAAGAACTTCTAATTAGCGAATTATCAGTACTTCAAGAAAAGAAACATCCTAATATAGTGAAGTACGTGGATAGTTATCTTGTTGGTGATGAGCTCTGGGTAAGTGTTGTTAGTGTTACATATTAGTTCTCTTTTATTTTAAATATTACCTCTTATAGAGAGTAGGTTAAGGTTCTGTCTTTATTTAGTTAAATATGTTTATTTCAAGCAATTCTTCACATTTAAGAATATTTTTTACATATTACTCTTCTAGGTGTGAATTTTTTTTAAAATTCTGATTATAAATAATACTTGAAAGATCTCTTATAAGAGACTGTAGATTGGAGCCATATTTGTTTCAGACACAATAATTTTTAACTGATTCCATATATATGATTTTGAAATAACTTACAGTGTTCCTAGTAGTATACTATCTCTCATGAACACAATATATATCAGTAGCACTCTAATTTATTACGTTGATTTATCCATCTTCTATGTATGTTTGGTTCACATAATTTATATGTGGTTGTAGAAATTATTCTATTAAATGTAGCATTATTTGCAAAACTGTAAACTTTGTGTGAAATACAATAAATATTAACTTAGAAGTTTCTTACACAAAATACAATCTGAATTGTTTTGTTTATAAATGTTGGATATAAGATAACATCATTAGTAACTAATATATAAAACAATGTACATTTAAAAAAATATAACAAATATTTTGTGGTAAAAAATAAAAATTGTAAATAGATAAAACTACGAAAGAAGTTGAAAAGTAATCACTCTTTATTATTTATTAATACTCTTGAAATTGAATTTGTAATATTTTCTATGAACCACACATCTTTCTAGATAATAAAAATCTAAATATTAAAGAATGTTTATGAACTGTTGTTACTTTAGTTCCCACCTCATGAACAATTGTTTGTAAAACTTTTCTATTTTTATTTGATATATGATTACTGTCTCATTATTATGTATAATTTTAGTAAATAATAAAATGTATGTGTAGGTAATAATGGAATATATGGAAGGTGGCTGTTTGACTGACATTGTCAACAAAACTTGTCTCTGTGAAAATAAAATATCAGTGGTTTGTAAAGAAGTAAGTCATATTGATTATTGTCAGTATAGGTTTTTATTATAGCAGAGATCTGATGATTGTAATTTATTTAAATGTTTTCAATAATTATTGTAGTTCCTTGTCAAAACATAGGATACATTCATAAACATTCATTTCCTGAGAAAGGACAATGACTGTTATGTCATGTTGCTTAACAAGAAACATATATAGGCTATACCTTTATGCTAAAATAGATTCAAAACACTCACAATGACAAAGACATGTAGCAGAGGTGGACTAGGCCCTGTTTAGGGGCCGTGCTGTTTCATTACTGGTTAGGACCTATACCATCCTACCAGCACAGAGTTATATATGACCTTTGCACTTTATTTGAGGAGGCCAAAGTACAATGGCACATTGGCCAGTCTGCCTCTGTCACAATATAATATATCAACCTAATAATCTGAACATAGTTGAGTACTTTCATTTATAGAAAAACATATATAGGATAAACAATGTGTTTTGATAATAATGCTTTACAACCACTCATTTTATGTCATGTTGCTTAGTAACAAAAGTATAGTGTAATACTGTTGTTAGTCCATGTACTGAAAGTATAAATGAAATATATAAAATACCTTAATTCAGAAATGATTTAGGTTTAAAGTTACCATAGTTGTTTATCTCAACCTGTAAATCCCACACTTTACTCTTGACAGCAGATAATAAAACAAGTAATAAATTAACCTGATCAAAGCCAGGTACTTCTGGTAGTTATTAATATAAACAAACTTTAATATTTGTTTTGTTGTACTTCATGTTTGTATTGTTGTATCCAAATATCATTATATATAAAATATTGAATACAACAAACACACTAAAATTATACTGATATCTTAATATATTTAAAACAAATTCATATTTCATTTAGGTTCTCAAAGGAATAGAGTTTCTACATATTAATAACATAATTCACAGAGATATTAAAAGTAGTAACATTTTACTTGGAAAGGACTGCAGTATAAAACTAGGTCAGTTTTTAGACATATAATGACTGTGTGAACATGTGTAGTTCTAAGTACTTTAACTTGTTTCTAACACTTTTTATCATAGATTACTTGAAATTGTGACAACACATTAGTTTAATTAAAACAAGAGTTTAAGTTACTATTTGTCAGTTAGAAACTAATATTAATCTGATAGTTTATTTATCAAAAAGCAGTCTTATGTGAAGACCTTATTATAAATTATATGTATATATTAATGGAAAGTAACATTTGTCTCATAGTACTATAAGCCAGTAATATACAAACAGCAAACAAAAAATACAAAATTGTTTTTTAAAACCTGTCTGTCTGAAATTTAATATTTAAAGTTTTCATTATTATAAAACAAATCAACTACAGATGTGTTTACTTTTCTATATATTTCTTAATTTGTCTGTTGTGATTGAAAAATTACAGGTATGTAAGAAAACCATTTTGTTTTAATTTTATATACCTGTAATTTTGAACCACAATAGACAAGTTAAGAGGAATATAAACAATGAAATACATCTACAGTTAACTTGTTTTATAATAACTTTTAACTTGTACAATATTTCAGTATTTACACCATTTATATTGAAATATTTAATGTTTTATACCACATGTATAAATAGTGTTTCATAGAAACTTTTGTGTCTCACCATCTAACCAAACTGATGAGTTCTAATATTGAATGAAAAGCTTGTTTGGATCTGATTTGTAGGATACAAAAGATAGATTTGAAATACTGTTTCTCACACACTTTTGATTCTAAGCCACAATGGAGAAACTAAGAACAATGTGAAAACAACACCAACACTTGTTTTTATAACCAGTTTTAAGCCAGTTGGTTTTAAATATTTTGTTAATTTTCCATGTTTAACTCATGATTTTTGTTATTTAATTATATTTTACATTTTCTAACACTACTAATTTCTAAAATAAATATTTTATTACAAACTATTTGTTCTGGAACTAAGCAGATTTGTATGTTGACAAGTTTCATTTGTATATTTGGATGTTTAATTATTTCTATTTTACAATCAATATTATCAATAGGACCAGAATAAATTTAAATTATAGTTAACCAACTGCAGGCATGCCAATGACATTTATGAAAAAAAGAGGAAAAGGTATATAGCCTGCGCCACAGCGAGGTGCAGCAGCGCTATGACTAGGGGTCCGGAGGCATGAAAATGGATGCTATTTGGTGTGATTTGGTGTAATCTGGGACATAATTTCTTTATGTTTTTTGACATTGCAATGTTGGAAAAGTACACAATATATATCATATAAAATAACAAAAAGAAATTAAAAGACTAAATCAAACTAATAAAACTATAACTTTCATTTACAGTTTTAGCAGATTGATTTATTCTTTTAATTTGCATTCATTTTAGAAGATATATCAAAATATCTAAAATTAACAAATAAAATAAAAAGTAAATAAATGAAATTTAAGATTGTTTATTTGCTATTTATTCAGTTTAATTTTTCTAAATCAAAATATATTAGTAATATGAGTTAATAAAGCCAAAATAACTCAGTAAATATTTCAAATACAAATCATTTCATTATTATCCTTTTTGTCATCAATAACATAATCAACTACTGGTATGCTGCCAATTAAATGTTTTACAGTCATTGCCAATAACTACTTCTCTGCTGCATATATTCCATACAATTTTCAAATCACATAAAATTACTCTTTTGACAAATCATGACTACCAACAGTTCAAATTGTTCATCTATGCAATCTTGTCATTATACTACTGGTACCTTAATGTCAGTGAATTTTCCATTCTTTCACAAATTGACAATACAAACTAAAACAGCATATGAAGGAAAGCTATGACATTGCTTAAAAATTCAACTACTGATATGGTTCAATATTAAACTACTGATATCAGTGATATGCCTCAGAAATTAAATTTTGTACAGTCACTGACATCAACAACTACTGCTCTGCTGCATGTATTCCATTAAAATTTCAAATTACTTAAAATTACTCTACATGACTACCTGCAGTAAAACTTGTTCATCTATACAATCTTGTCAGTAAGTTACTGGTACCTCAATGTCAGTATATTTTTCATTCTTTCACAATACAAACTGAAACAGCAAATCAAGAAAAGCTTTGGCATTGCTTCAAAATAAAATTAATGATATGCTTTAAAATAAACCACTGGCACTGTATGCTGCAGATAATAATAAAATGTTTTTCAGTCACTGATATCAACTTCTGCTCTGCTGCATAAATTACAGTCAAATTTCAAATAACTAATTTCCTTTAATCAATCTTGGCTACTTTCCTCTTTTTCGAGACAAGGGTTTCCAGTGCTCTCTTCCGAGCTTTTTTTCTCTCCTTTTCTGAACGGGCATCTCTCTGTGCCTCTGCGGCTTTCTGGACTTTTTCTTTAGCCAAGGTGGCTGGGCCAGATTTCACAGAACCATAGGCCTCAAGCCTTTCTGCCCTTTTCTTCTGATTCTCCCTCAGCTTTGAGGTATACTTTGAAGCTGGTGATCTAATGTTCTTACGCATTCTCTTGTCTACAGGATCAAAATGAACATCTTTCCTTTTAAACATTTCAATCGCTGTTGTTTCTGTGGAGCGTAGAGAATATTTTATCGTCTGGTATGCACACGATACCAGACCACAAGACCTGCAACGAGACTGCCTCCAAGATGGCGGTCAGATTTTTTTTTTTTCTGCAATAAACATTGAAAAAATACGATTTCTCCTCAAAAACCACCTACCCGGCCCCCAAATGGCTCATATTTTCTCCTCGAATTTACACGAATCTCGTGGGTGATCGTTGGCCATTTGAAAATCGCGGAAATCCGTGTTTCAGCAGAAAAATGGCACGCATGCAATTGAATATTTTTTATTAATTTATCTGAAACAAATGACAAAATAATTTTATTTTGTTGTAAATCTAAACAAAAATAATGAGAAGTTAATGTTGTCATGCGCCCTCATAAAAAATGATATAATATATCTGGCTGGATAAGGTTAACTAGTTTTAGAAATATTGAACTTTTGTTATTTACATTTAACCTGATGAAGTGACTACAAACCTGTAACAATTATTAATATACCTTAAGTTGATTTTGTAAGGCTCATTAGAAGCTCTGTACAACTTAATTCTGTTTTCATTTGCTCTCACATGAAAACATTATTTTTGGTTTTCTCCATCACAGCTGATTTTGGATTATGTGCCAAAATGTCCCCTGAACGAAATAAACGAACGTCAGTGGTTGGCACTCGTCAATGGATGGCTCCAGAAGTAATAATAGGGAAAATGTATGGACCGGAGGTTGACATCTGGTCACTGGGTATTACAGCCATTGAAATGATTGATGGTCAACCTCCTTATTATGATGAAAATTCTGACATGGTAAGTGTTAGTAACCAGTGCTTACAGCCAAGGAATAAGAGTAGATTGAATTTCAATTTTCTCCTTATATGGATGTCTCCCATTTTTCTTCTTTTCAAATTCTTTAGGTTTTAAAAGTAATAAAAGATTTAAATTAGATAGAAAATTATAGTCTTTCATGAACAGTTTCAAGGTCTTAATCATTTCGGTGGATTAATGGTTTGCTTTAGTTAAACACAAATGCTTCTCTAATAATGTTAATCACAAAATTACCATTGTTTCACAATACCCAAATTCTTAAAGCTACACTTTTGTACTATAAAACACGTTTTGTACAGAGTGTCTTTCACCAACTACACGGAATAGATGTAATAAAGACAAAAAGATGGCTTTGCACATTATTCATACATATAGTTGTATTGAATATAATGAATATAACAACAATAAATATTTGACAAGATTGTTTACAGTAACAAACATGTAATTATTGAATGTACATATTATTGTTTTGTAACTTGTTAACTTTTAATGTTTTTGGCCATAGTATTACTATCATCTTCTGAAGCCACTATAATAAAACAGTTACAGTTTAGGTAATTTACCCATGGTGATATACTTTTGGAGCTATTTAGATATTATTTGGGAGGAATTATCCAAAAAGTTGTACATGGTGATGTCATTGTTGTCAAGTAATGATGATTCTGTAATAGTCCATGAAGCAGATAGTATTTTTGTGTTTTATAAGTAAGGTATATTCTATCTCTGTAATGCTAATGTAACTAACAGTATTGGTTATAATTTTTCATTATGTATACTTATATATTTTTATAATCTGAATTTCTTTTCAGATATATAACTTAATACTAACAAATGGGAAGCCAGAAATTGAAAATAAAGACAACCTGTCTCCAGTTTTCCAAGATTTTTTGAATAAATGTTTAGAAGTAGACGTAACTAAAAGATACACTGCCTCTGAACTCTTAATGGTATGGTATAAATTACTCTTAGTTTCATATTTGTTTACTTTGTAATCTCCATAATTCCACACAATATCAAGTTTTACTGCTGTTAAACTGACCAACTTTAAGGTGAATATTTTTACTTTGTAAAACTTGTTATTATATTTAAATCCATCCATTCACCTTCACTTCAGTTGATCTCTAACTGGTAAAAGTGGTTGTACTTCATAGCAATGTTCCTGTGATATAATTTTTGAGATAATAAAACTCAAAATGTTGTTGGATCTTATATTCAGATACTTTGAATTTTAATGTGTTTATTATTCATTAAAAACACACCTGATTTTCACAATATTTTGTATGGTTTATCTAAGAGCTAGTTCTCTGTTTATATTTAATGACAAAAAATTGTGACATTGTTTGTATTTACCTCTGTCCTTATTCATACATAAACATGGTGTACATTATAAACTAGTTATAGAAAACAACTGTTCCATTCTATAAGAATATTAATAACTGTTATATTATATATTTAATAAGGTACAATTTGTTTTCCCCTAGTAAGAGTTACTTGTCTGTTTGTTGTGTTTCCACAAATTTTTACATTAGCCATTATAACAGTTTGTAGTTTCATAATCTCAAATATCTAATATTTATAAAATAAGTATATTGTGAGGGATTTCAGATTTACTGTATAAAAAACCAATTGTCAGTTGGTCTTGAAGAGGAAGTTATACCAAAACGTTACCAATAAATCCATCATGTCACATGACGAAGTCTTCCAAGTTCAGAAAGAGAAAGAAATGACATACCTGCAGTGTCATGCATTAACAAAAATTCTAATAAGAGTCATGTCAGAAGGTTATGTGAATCTTGATAAAGAAAAACCATTGATACAAATCTGTACAAATTACAATATGATAAATATACAACATCATACCATGGTTTTGAATATTTTCTTAGATGTTTGAGAAAAATAAACAAATCTACCAACCAAAACATATACATTATAAAGGTAGATATTATCATTATTAGTGTTGTAACTTGTAATGGAAAACAAATATTTTGAGCCTGGTGATGAAAAAGTTTAATGTTTCTCATAATTAATGGAGAATTACATTTCATTAATGGTTTGAGAAACAATTACATGTATCTTCTAAATTTTTGTTTTTGTTGTTTATGTGATTTTGATACCTTCTGTGGGTTCTACAAGTTTTATTATATAGTGTTTTATATTACAAAAGGCTGGTAATTCTTATAGATAGACTCATGTAGGACTGGTAATGTGTAATGAATTTTCTGTTTTTATCTTTTTGTAATTTTCTGTTTCTTATGCTTTTATGGTAAAGTATATATAATATTTTGATCAGTACAAATTGTAAACTGTAAGATATCTTCTTACAGAGGATTGTTAAATGTCAATTGTTATATATTCTTCTAGAAGAATATAATTTAGAGAACACTTGATTTGACCTTGTTTATAAAATCATATTGTTAGAGGGTTTTAGTTTAATACATGGAATTACTTAATCTTCAGTTGTCAGCATGTTTTTGAAATGACATACTCTTTAAAAATATGAAACTTGTATTACAGTACTATACAAAAGTGTTAGAATAAAGTTAAAAATTAGATTTCAGGCTCCATGAAAAGAACAATGTAAGGTGAAACCTCAGGTATATTAATCTCTATATTTAGTAGAACAAACTCAGTGGAAGTGCTTGAGTTCAGTAAACAGTTAATATTTTCTGTGTCTCACTTTTTTGCTTTAATAACTGCAGACAGTCTTTTAGGTATTATTACAAGATATTTAATCAAAGTATCCTATAGGAGTTTGCTCCATGTGGCCTTCATACACTACCATAAAGTTTCTTTGGAAGTAACTTTTGATTTGTAAAGTTTTTAATCTGTCCTATCCCAGACCTGCTCAGTTAGGTTGAGATAGGGGCTCTGTGGGGTAACTGTGTTATTTGAATTACTCTTGTAGCTTGTTTCTTAGCTATGTAATTTCTGCAGAGGTTGGATGGGGTTTTGAGGTCATTATCTTCTTGGTAGTAGAATCAGTTACCAATAATATGTAAACCACTGGATACTCTGTGATGGATCAATACTTGTGCTGGTCTATTGTTCAATGTATTTTGAAAAATTTCCTGTCATCTCATCATAAACACCCCCCCCATACTATCACACTGCCTCTCCCATGCTTCATAGTAGATGCTGTGTGGTGAGATAAGTATCTTTCACCTTTCTTCTGTCTGACATACAACACACATTTTGAATGAAATATTTCAAACTTGGACTCATAAAATGTAAAGAATGACAGACTATTCCCTTGACCTAACATTTTTACACAGTACTGTTTACAGAGACTAATTTAACATAATGTGTATGATGTAGAATAATTACTTTTATTAAACAGATGTTTTTTATTACTTTTTCACACAGCATCCTTTCATTGAATTGGCAGATGGGTGGAATCTTTACGATCTTTTAGAGTGTCAACCAGAGATGCAGTAAAATGTTATTAATACAGTAAAAATGAAATATCCCCAAATATATGTTGAAATGTGTTACATGAAGTTGTTTATGACAGCCAGCATCTCTCTAGAACAAGAAAGTTAACAGATTGTGTTTGTCAGTTTTCCCCAAGAGTAATAATGTATTGGGTATTTAATAAACCCACAAAAGGAAATAAACATTTAATGTTTTGATAAAATGTTATATCAGTAACAAGGTGAAACTGCTTTAATAAATATTTGGTATTTTTCTGAAGATTTGTGACATCTATTAAGTGCAAGGGTACAAATAGTTTTTCCTATTTTGCTAATAAATTCATCTTTATAGATGTTTAAATAATATCCATTTTTTCTGTTGTATAAGGATATTTTTACAAATTGGAAGGAAACAAAACTCTTACTTAGATCAAATTATTATTTTGTTTACCACAATGAACATTTTTTATTATGTTTGTTAACAAAAATACGAACAAACTGAAGAAAATGGAAGATCACTGATGTGAGACAAACATGCATCCTCATTTATTCTCATTCTTTTGTCAAATCTAAGTGTTATAGTGATATACTGAGAGACTTGGCACAGCCAGGTGATTAGTGATATACTGAGAGTCTTGGCATGGCCAGGTGATTAGAGTGCTGAACTTGCAATCTGTGGGTTGTGGATTTCAACCCTTATCCCACTAAACATGGCACCATTTCATTCGTGTACTCTTGGTACACTTTCATCTGATTCTGAAATGAATAGATTTTTAGGGTCAGACATTTGGTTAAAAACTTACTTTCTCCAGGGACATGATATTAGCATGATATCTTAAGAAGGAGTTTATATCATACCTTCTTATTGACAAGAAACCAATCTGAAATAAAAATGTATCTCAGAATGGCCGCTATGGGTATTAACTTTTATTGGTAAGCAGATAAAAAGGTTTTGACCTTCCTAGGTCATCTTCAGGTTAATAAAACTTGCTGAATCTGCATGGCCATTGCTTCTTTAGCCAGTTTTGATGTCATATTCTGCTGTCCCATTTACACAAGAAACACAGAAACATTTTCTAACTTGGTTGTTGACCAAACAAATTACAAAGACGTTTTAATTTTCCATAGAGAACCCAAACCATATTCTTACTACTGACCATACTAAGAAGAAGTTTGAGATTTTCTTATGAATGAATAATAGCAACAGATGTTTATATGTTTACGTATGTGTTCAGAGAACAAACATAATAATAAAAATGTTAATTGTGGTAAGCAAAATAATAATTTGAGGAAAGCCTTCCATGAACTCCTTCTCTCTCAAACACACAATGGAGGTAAATGATGAATTAATTATAAAACATTTGAATTGTTTATAAACAAACATGTATGTATAAAACAAGAACAATGAACAACTACCGTTTTATATAGTTCTAATGTATATGAAGAGTGAAACAATGAATTGGAAAATAAGCTAAAAGGATTGATATAACACCATAAGTACAGAAAACTTACACTAACACATCTGTCTCACACTAACAGTTATGTCACAATAAACCTGCAGTATTAAATTCTGTTACTATAATATGTCTGTATATTTCATATGTCTGCAATAGTACAGTATTTAATGATAAATTTAAAACATTCACCAAAATTCAGGATAAACTACTTACAAAGTATCTGCATAATAAAACCAAACCTACCATGAAACAAGTTTAACAAAGTTCTTGTTTAAAGAAATGCCAGCACTTGCATCAAAAATACTGCTGTGAGAATCTCCAATAAAGCCTGACGAAACCACCTAAACAGCGTACGAGAAAAATAAAAAAATCACCAAAGTGTTTATTGTTCATTTCTGATATATAGGAATCAATTTTAAATTCTCATATTCTAATACATATTTTATTCTAATACAATGTTTATTAAAATCTTAAACAATAATAATTGTGTTTGGAATACAGTACAATTACAAAACTGATTTTCCTGTTTACTAAAGAAATAAACAACAACAAAATTAGTCTAAAACTTTGTTCAGGATGTGATAAAATTATATTTTAAAAATAAATACATACATACATATGATGAACCTATTATGAACTGATATCGTTAATTAAAATTAATGACAGGGTGTTAATTTTGTGGCATAATATTCATGGAAAATATGCAAGGTACAACATAAATAGTAGGCACTGTTTTATCTAAAGCCCAAAAGAAACAGAGGTAATATAGCCAATTTACTCGTAAGTGGGTGGGTGTTGTTTTTATAGCAAAGCCGCATTGGGCTATTTGCTGTGCCCACCAAGAGAAATTCAACACTTGATTTTAAGTGTTGTAAATCCTAAGACTTACTGCTGTTCCAACAGGGGTCCATAAGTGAGTAGAATGAGACATATTTGCATATAATTGAATATAAAAATGAATTAGATGCTTTAACAGTTTTTATTTTTGATGTCACCGTATTTGTTTTCAGAATCACATCATCTAATTATGACTCACAATAAAGTCTGCAACAAGTATTAAAATTATAATTATTTTTTTTTAAATACTTCAATAAAAGAAACATTTTCAAATACTTTGATAAATAAAATTATTTTCTACTCTTAAAAAAAAAGACTCGTTAAACTTTAATGCACATGATGACCACAGGTTTTTATGGCAAAGTTTTTCTTATCTAAATGAATTGCTATTTCATAATTTGGAAACTCTACTCTGCCATATAATACACAACATTTAAAATATAAATAAATAAAAATTTCAGTTAAATCTTACTTCACCTATATCCCATTATGGTGTATTGTAAAAGTTGATTTTGAGGTGTGGAATGGTTTAACTTAGAACTTGGACCATCAACAGTTTTCTGGGTTGCTGTTATGGCACAAACTGTAGTCTTCATTGTCAAACTTAAAACAGTTTAACTATAGACACATAAAAACATTTAGTAAAGGAACAGTATTTTTAGTTTGACAGCAAGTTGGACATTTCTTAACAATAAGTGATTCTGTTAACAATCAGTTTCTTCAAACAAATTTAATTTTACATACATTCTTTATAAAGTTCAACCTCACTTTCTATTTAAAACTATCAAATCAAAATAAATTTTAGGAACCGTTTTCAGAAAGTGGTTTAAGTACATAAGAGTAGAATTAGTCTGGTAATTTCAACCTTTCTAAATACACTGGAATATTTTAAAACCATAAACTGTAAAAATATAACTTTTTTTTCTGCTGGTTTTCATTATGTATAATTTTATTTTCATACAACTAACTAAGAAAATAAAAAATATATAAACATATTCATGTACATCTGTGGTAACATTGGAAATTCAGAAAACTATTTAATATCAAAGAAAATTTATAAGTATTAAAAGGTATAAACTCTTCTGTATGACAAACTTAGGTACAATTAATTAAATTATGCTAGTATGTACACAGAATGATGTATTTTCCATTAAACTTTGTAAAACGTACATACACAATGACAATGTAGTACTACATAAATTATACTAAAGATGATACAGCAGTTTGTTAATTAACAATGATATTGTAATAAGTTTGTGAAAAGTAGTTTAAGTTGTTACTACACATCATATTTAATCATTCTACATCAGTTTACTTTGTATAATAATAACAACAGATGATGAATACAAAAGATAAACAAAGGGTTTTTACTAACCAAATTTAGGATAAATAACTAAATTTTTAGAATACAGATGTATTCGTAAATTTATTTTCTTAACAAAATGTGAATTTTAGTGAAAAGAGAATGTCATAAAGGTCTAATGTATTCTCTGATTTCCTAAAGGACTACACATCAAAACAAACTGTTTAAACTGGTTACAGTCCCCCATTGAATGAGGCCTACTTTATTTACTTACTATTTTAAGCAGGGCCCGGCATGGCCTAGCGCGTAAGGCGTGCGACTCGTAATCCGAGGGTCGCGGGTTCGCGCCCGCGTCGCGCTAAACATGCTCGCCCTCCCAGCCGTGGGGGTGTATAATGTGACGGTCAATCCACTATTCGTTGGTAAAGAGTAGCCCAAGAGTTGGCGGTGGGTGGTGATGACTAGCTGCCTTCCCTCTAGTCTTACACTGCTAAATTAGGGACGGCTAGCACAGATAGCCCTCGAGTAGCTTTGTGCGAAATTACAAAACAAACAAACAAATTTTAAGCAGTGCCAGTGAATTAGCCATGAAATTCTTTCCTCTTATATGGCTATTCTGAAATTAACATAGCAAAATGTAATACATCTTTGACATTGTATAAATATGATGCAACTAATGCTAGTTGGCATACCTTCTGAATAATAGTGCATATTATGACTTATTTTACAGTAACGTAAATTTCAGGAAATTCTCACCTCCTTCGAAACTCACACGTACTACTTACTGTGTTGGTTGTTTGTTGTTCCCGTTTCGGCGACCATTTTGAAACGTCACAGTTTGTGATTGGTCAATGTAAGAGAGTGTTTTCTCTCTCTCTGTTTATAACTCTATGAAAATTAGTTTACACGGGTTTCTGGAAGATAATCTCACATGAGGGTGTACAACACTGTTTTCGCTTTGACATCAAACCCACAGTATACAGAAGTGAAATTAAATACGCCTACAGTAATTCGTCTGGTTGAGAAGCGTTGCCAAGTCCAAATAGAAATTGATTTTTTTTAATTTTTTTTATAAAAGTCACTATAGTTTTATTAGAGTTACAGGTTGTATTTTTTGGGATTGTTTTGTTTCGAGTTTTTATTTATTTATTTTTTTGTAGCAGTATTTGACTTCAGCACAAAATAACATGGAACGTAGAAGTCGTTTCTGTAATTGACTGCGTTATTGACTAGCCTACTACCCATCGTCACAATTTCAGAATCACCCATTTTCACTCTTGTTTGGTTAAAACCATTTGGCACATTGTACATTCAATTAATCGTGCAACTCGTCATTTTAAGTGTAAGCCATAAATGAGCAGATTTGAAAGTTAGTACTGTTTTTTATGTGCTTATTTCGAAAGGCAGTGCCAGTTATTTTTTCGTGGAACATTGAAACATTGGGTTTGAGATTAGAGAAGGAAAAAAGGCTCTTTCCCATTTCCAAATTAGCCAGCACGGACTTCCTAATATACTTAATCTTTTTCAGATGAATGGCAGGTTATGATTGTGTTCAGAGTATCATTAGTTAAATTATATTATCAGTATAGAGTGAAATGAGGTCCAATGTATCAATATCAAACTAGAAATATATAATTCGTGATGACGAGAAAACCCACTTGTAGAGAAAATTATATATTTAAAAACGACTGATGATCGAAGAAGGTCGAAACGTTGTTCGCTTCTCTATTAGTGCCTTCTCTACCTATACCAGCCGTTTTTAAATATATAATTTTCTAGAAATATATAACTTAAGAAGAATAGGTTATTTTATCAAAGAGAGTAACTAAACTTGCCTGTGTGGACTTTGACAAAAGATCGACAATTATTGAAGTAAGCTTAAATACGAAAAAGGAGAGACAACTGTAAAAGTATAGGATACAACTGTGGTAACACGACGAAACATAAGTGAACTATGTTCGGATAATTAGACGATAGTAATAGAGAAAAGTAATTAGATTTATTAACTGAAATTGTAAAGCAACTGGAAAGGTTTAAGTGAACTTTTGAGAAGAAGAAGAGAACGATATATGTAGTGTTTATGATATGCCTATGATCATTTACAATGCAAAGAAATTTTTGTAAATACGTTTAATTAGTTCCGTGAGGCCCGTCATGGCCAGATGGTTAAGGTACTCGACTTGTAGTCTGAGGGTCGCGGGTTCGAATCCTCGTCACACCAAACATGCTTGCCTTTCCAGCTGTGAGGGTGTTATAATGTAATGTAACGGTCAATCCCACTGTTTATTGGTAAAAGAGTAGCCCAAGAGTTGGCGCTGGGTAGTGATGACTTGTTGTCTTCCCTCTAGTCTTACACTGCTAAATTACGTACGGAGAACACAGATAGTCCTCGAGTAGTTTAGCGCGAATTTCAAAACAAACCAAAACCAATCTGTGAAGTGAATGCTGTTATATTAACTTACTAAACATAATATAAAAGTAAGTTTCCTGATAATCTTACATTAATCAATCTTCGTTTATTTTTAACAGGATTTCACATTAGCTGTGAAAACTAATACGCACTTTTCGTTTTTTACTTGGATTTCACATTAAAGGTATTAATAAATTAAATCACAGTATTGAATGTCACAGAGGTTAAAAACAATAGGCCTTCTGATTGTTCTGTGACGTTATTATAATAATATGTTATGTCATATTTTTACAATTAATTTAATTATAATCTATTCAACTAATCATCCAGTGTATGGAGTAGTCACCAGATAGGCGTGGTCAGATTTCAATGTGCACAGAAAAGCACGCCGTATTTTGAGACAGTGGGTGCGCATTCTGTTAATAAAAGATTACCCCAAACTTAGATTGCGATGTTATTGAAAACGTACATGTTCTTTAGTCTGCCTATTCAATATTAGGGACAATTATATATAGATAGTCATTCGAAATAAACTTTGTTATATATTACGATTTTCTGAACAGCACACAAGTTATCACAATTCAAAAGAAAAATTTGCTTTGTATTTCATCGTAAGGAAGATACTGTGCCAATTTGAAATTTAATACTTTATTTTATATGCTTTAAATGCTGCGGATCTGATTAAACGGGAAAACATCACATGACAAAATTTATCAAACAAAACAAATTCTCTATTCATTTACTGTGCATTTTTTTGAAACGAACTTTTAACCCTAAATTAGCACTCGGTGGTGAACTGCCTTCCATTTGGTAGAAATATTATATTTTACCAAGTAAAGTGCTATTTTTATTTGATAAAGTACGCTTTCCACTTTCTGAAGTACTACGTTTATTTATTTAATCTTTATCACTTGTACAGATACCAAACTTTTCTCAGTACAAAAAAAAACACTTAATGTTATGGATAACATGCTTGCAGTTGGAAACATATTTTTTTATCAAATTCTGTTTGAATAAATCTTAGAAAATAGAGAATAAAAAGAATTATTGAAAAATTAATAACATTTTTCGTATAAAGTTGTAAAAGGGTTTGAATAACCGTTAAACACGTGCCTGAACTTTACTGGAAACGTTGATTAGTGTTCTAAAGAACGTTATTCATCACGGAACACAAATAACATTTACTTTAATCTCAGCAGATCATTGAACAAAATCAATCCAATCAACTATGAGAATTTCTCCAAACTTTGGAAGTTCATTTTTCTACGTTTTAAAATTAATTCATAATTCCTCGAAACAACCGACTTCAAAATCTTTTGAAGTTTACTAAACGAGGTTCCGTCAAAAGGGTCGCATCGTCATAAATTTTTAAAGTAAAAATGAAAAATATTAAATAATCTGTATCGGCATTTTATAGATGGCGTAGCAACACTAAAATATCTATCCTAAATTTATTCGTATTCAAGTTCATTAACAAAAACTGTTTGATCTCTATGTTAAAAGAGTTTATGTATGTATACGTTTTAAAAACGAAAGCAGGTGTTGAGAAAGAATGAATTATTTATAAGAATAATATTATTTACGTTATCCTTCCATATTAGGAACCAGAATTCTATGTGTAAAAAAGGTGTTGCTAACACGGGAGGGAGGAAGTCTGATGTTGTACAGAATTGATAAACCTGGTAGCAGATGCACGTTTATTATTCGGTATTCATTCGCTTGCCTTTTAGATTGATAGAATTTAAAGAAAAATAAAACGTTCCAGTCGGGGAATTTTCTACAAGGAAGGAAAGACTTGCACAACCAGAACACAAGTCATGATAAATGTTTTAGAATATGTAGTTATGTAAAACAAAGATATATAACTTATTTTGAACGCGGAGTCACTAAATGTGATGTTATATTTCATTTCGTTTAAACTTTCTAACGGAACGTTTTAAGAAAATGAGCTCTCCTGCCCCTAATCAATGATATAGCAATATTTCACCACGCTGCTTAGTTTTGTTGTACTTAACACAGTTTCACATCTCAAGTTGTCAGTGTTGTTTGTTTTGTTGTACTTACCAAAGATTCACATCTCAGGTTGTCAGTGTTGTTTGTTGTACTTACCACAGTTTCACATCTCAAGTTATCAGTGTTGTTTCTCTTATTATACTTACCAAAGTTTTACATCTCAGGTTGTCAGTGTTGTTTGACACTATGTTTAACAAATAAAACATAGAGTAGACAAACAATATGTTTAACAAATAAAGCATAAAGTACACAAACAATATATTTAACAAATAAAACATGAAGTAGACAAACAATACGATTAACAAATAAAGCATAAAGTAGACAAACATTATGTTTAACAAATAAACATAGATTAGACAATCAATATGTTTAATAAATAAGACAAGGTAGACAAACAAAATGTTTAACAAATAAAATAGAGTAATAAAACAAACAAACAATATGTTTAACAAAAAAGCATAAAGTAGACAAACAATATGTGTAACAAATAAAACATAAAGTAGACAAACACTGTGATTAACAAATTAAACAAACGTAAGATATACAAGCAACATGATTAAGAAAAAAGACAAACATAAGGTCGATAAACAATATGATTAATGAAGAAAAGAAACGTAAGTTAAAAGAGCTTTATCACAAATAAATTAGGGAAACGGAAAGTAAAAATATAATGTGAAATATAGAACAGAATAACTATACAAACAATTTAATTAAAAATAAACAATAAAGTTATCAAGCCAGACAAACATTATATTGGTAATTAACATTATTTAAAAAGAAATGAAATTCACACGATTGGATGATAGCAAATGTTGAAGTCAGTAAAGTACGATTCGGCTTAAAATAACAGACGTAATAACCTATCAAAGTAAAGCTGTCTTGAGCCAGCTAGTCCGTTGGTTTCTGGAACTGTTTGGACAACACTGAACAAAAACACGTGTAGTTCCAACTTTAATGGCAAAGCAGTAAGTGACTTTTATTTGGCCTTATACTGACTAGTACTGAACCGTTGGGTCATTTATATGCTCTACTTCATATTAAAAATTGATTGTGTGTTGATGAAGGAAAATAAACGCCATTTATAGTTTTAGAAGAAGAGCTGGTATTGAACAAAAGGTTCTATTTATGACCCGTACAACAAATAAATATATCCTTCAAGTTTTATTTAATAGCAATACTTATTTCTTTCATATTTTACACTTAATTTTTGTACGACTTTCCGTCTGTAGATGGAGACACACAAGAGACCAAACAGCACACAAATAAACCACTAAAACTGACTTTATTCGTTTCACTAAGTCTTTCTGTGAGGTTTTTGTTTCAGTAAATTTCACGTAAGTTACGCCTTGTTTTTCTTTAATATAATATAACCTTTAATTACTCGTTAATTAACGCAACTTCTATCCATGAAACGGATACTCCACCTGTAGGAAAGCAACACATTTCGCTCATTAAACTAAACATTGGCTTTCAATATCGCAGTGTGCAAAATACAAATAACCAGTTGTGTCGAACAATAAAGAAGCAAGTAAAACTCCTGTAATAGAAAGAAAAACAGATAAAATAGATATATATAAATCAACATATACAGACAGAAAAAATCGTCACACGAACCCTGAGGCTACAGTCAAATCCAAATGTTATTATGTTATATTCAATTACGCATGTATTATAAATTTGTTTCTTTTTTTTTCTGAGAAATATGGACGATTTAAGCCCATTTACACTTGAAGAGCGTATTGTGACAATACGTGGGTACATGAGCGCAGCGAAAATGAGGGACAGCACACACACAGATACATAAGATATATGGATGGGTAGGGACTTACGATCCACCCTGTAGAATTAGATCAGAAGAAAGGAAGTTGTATGATATTGATTCTGGTGAATATGGAAACAATGAAATCTCTAAAACCCTTACTGTTATATACAGCTGTATTTTTTTTTCATACTTCATGGATTTCAAGTCTGAAAACAAGATTCGTAATAGCAAAGCCAAGTAGTTTATTTCTACCAATCAGTACCTTCTGAGGCTTGATATTTTAAAATTTGGCATGATTCCTAGAGGGGTAGGTTTTTCGTGAGAGGGGATTATAATTTATCCGACTACCCGATTCCTTAAGGATTTAGTAACAGTGGTACAAATAAAATTGGATATATCTTTCTATAAAATGTTATTGTATACAAGATATCTTATTCATAAGCCTGGTGGAACAGTTTATGGATTTATAACGTAAATCCAGACAGTCGAAAACCTGCGGTGGACACAGCATGCCACTACCTTTAGGATTTTTGTTAAAGTATCTATTTTGAAGTATCAGTATTATGTTTAATTTCAGAAAAATTCGTGATTAGAAATGTTATCTGTTTGGACCGTAAAAATTTAGCCGGAACTAATAAACAAAAAACAAAACAAATAGACAACAGTAAGAAACATAGAATAAGAAATCAAAAGAAAACAATTCTGTTTGTTTACTGTCAAACAGAAACCTACACGATGGGTTATGCATGATTAGCCAACTGCAGGTATCGAAACCCAATTTTAGCGATATAAGCCATCAGACGTATTGCTAAGCCATAGATGGGAAGAAGAAGATGTCTACATTTTGTATTTATTCAATCATAACAATAAGCTCGAACATTCCACATAGTACAAAAACGTCTAATGACATAAACTGATAAGTAATTCTTTTTGATTTCAGTCATTCACTTTTTACAGCATTTGTATTGAGATATTATTTAAAGATAAAGAAGTATTATTGTGTACAATGTTCAGTTGATATATATATATGCACATAGTTCACGATTTTTTCCTACATAACGAAAGACCAAGATTTGAAATACGACATGATGTCTAAGATGTTATGTGTAGCCGTTTTAAAGATGAGAGTCAGTTGTTTTACGTGGTTAAGTCTACAGTTCTGTATACAGATTAACGGTGGTTAGGCCTGATCCTGTTTACCGCCAGGTTTACTTGTCGGGTAGGTTTAAAGCTCCAAATACTGTTCCAAACACTTTCTTGTGGATAGAACAAGGGCTGACAAACACTAATTATATCATACACAGATTAATGTTTTGGGCCCAGCGTTACTTTTATTACAGCACTAGAAGTTGTTTATTTCTTTCGTTAGTTGAGAGAAATAAATACATATTTACGATCACGTTGTGTTTAAAGTCGCAAATAAGCACGGCTAAAAGTTTAAATCTGTTTTTTCGTGGTGTCTAAACTTACAGAAACGTTTTACAAAATGAATACAATCTTCGCCCTGAGAAGGCTATAATTTTAGCTTTAAACCTATGTTTAAAAACACTGACAAGGCGTCAGACTTAATAAAAATAGATCTCAGTTGGGAAAAATAACAGCGACTTCTTGACGTCAAATTGTAAAAGCTCTATTCAGTACGAAGAGCTCAAAGTTAACAATTTTTTTTCTCCTTACTGTCAGTCTTTATTAAGTTAAACCTAATGAGTACGCCGTAAATCTGCTATTTTGTTTATTATTTCTTTTATCTGTTATGCGTCTTTTCTCGGACTAATTTTAGTATTGTCTAAAATAAATTTTACACGTGAGAATATATTAAAATTAATGGCGCTAAACTGGAAAATTCTCGGTATGAAAAAAAAATCGTAAAGAGACGCGACGAACAAGAAAAAACGTTAATTACTAGGCTTAAGGAAGAAGGGTTTCGATACGTTTCACAATAAGGACACAGCGTTGGTTGCTAGGACTAATTAATGTACAAGGGTTACGGTAAGTTTCACAATAAACAAAACGTTGGTTACTAGGCCTAATGTACAAGGGTTACGGCAATTTGCATAATAAAAACAAAACGATAGTTACAAGGCTTAACATAGATGGATTACAGCAAGTTTCACAATAAAGACAAAACAATAAACTAAATTACAGCCCCTAAATAAAAGTCCAGAAAAACAGCTTTTTTTAGTAGGCCATTTTATTTTTAACTTTATAAAAACTTATCGACCATTTCTGTAGTCATTTATCGGGTAAACTATTATATATTGTATCCTAGAGAAAACTGTCTCTGCCGTATTATAGTGTACAGTGGATTTTCTCTCTTTACAATAAATCACAGCATGCTTTTAGAATAACAAAAAAAGTTAATTAGAATTCTCAAAACCAACCTGTGCCTTATTCTGAAAATTAACCTTAAATTTGGTTGACTGTAAGAATATAAAGGTTAAATAAGCGTTGCTACATATTCTTGATGTTAAAACATATTCACAAACATTTTGTGTGAACAAAGGTAAATTATTCTGGTAGATACAACGATAGCGACGTATGATCTATCTTACTAGATTTTTACGGTTGAAATATTAGTGAAACTTTTTTGTATCATTATTATTTATTTGATAAATGCCTATAGTTCCGAAGAGTTTCAGGTATCTTGCGTATTTGACATATTCCTCTTAGTTCTCTAAACCTTGATACGTTTATTCATAAATTTATTGTTTAATTCACATATCTTTTATAAAAAAATATGGCAAGTTCAAAAGCTTCTAATTGAACCACGCTGTTTTGAGAAATAATTTACGCATCACAAAAACCCGTATTTACACAGGATTAGATATATATTTAGCATTGACCATACTAATTTATTTCTCTGAGTTATTTAGTATGCATGCCGATTAAATACTACAAATAAATATGAAATCTAACTTACGTGGTACAACTAAACACAGATTCGTTTCCATATTAATTTAAGAATTATTGCTCCATGATGTTCTAACATGACAGGAGAGTTTATAGATTACTATCTGCCTAACTAACATCTTATTGGTAGGCTCTAGATATTCAACAAAATTTAGTAAATGGAACGAGAATCCTTACATATTAATCCCTAGAATTATTTTTGTGTATAAACGAGGCTCAGTTTGTTGTCACTATATTAGCTTCACAATGCTCTCGTGATAACATGCCAGTCTTTAAAATGTTATTCTATCTGATCTCATGTTGTTGGTTTCTACGTTTCCTGGACTAAATGATTGATTTCATGCTTATACAGTTACCCAGATTAGAGAAGCCAGACAACGTTAGAGATAAGTTTGTTTAATTTAGAGTTATATGTGACTAGTTGTCCTCAGATTTCGTTTGAAATAATAGAGATTTAAAAACACACATTGCAAATTCGTGTGTCTGACTGACTGGAGTGATTTGTTCGTCACTCGCATAGTGTATCCAAGTCTAAAAAATAGAGTCACTAACTAGTTATAATGTTTTACAGAGAGTCACTAACTAGTTATACTGTTTTACAGAGAATCACTAACTAGTTATAATGTTTTACAGAGAGTCACTAACTAGTTATACTGTTTTACAAAGAGTCACTAACTAGTTATACTGTTTTACAGAGAGTCACTAACTAGTTATAATGTTTTACAGAGAGTCACTAACTAGTTATAATGTTTTACAGAGTCACTAACTAGTTATACTGTTTTACAGAGAGTCACTAACTCCTTATACTCTTCTATAGAAACTCACTAACTAGTTATACTCTTCTATAGAGACTAACTAACTAGTTATACTCTTCTATAGAAACTCACTAACTAGTTATACTGTTTTACAAAGAGTCAATAAGTAGGTATACTGTCCTACAAAGAGTCACTAACTAGGTATACTGCTCTACTAAAGTCAGTAGCTGTGTATACTGTTCTAGAAAGAGTCACTAACTAGTTATATATGTTCTTGTACAGAGTCACAATCTAGTTACACTCTTTTAAAGAAAGTCACTAACTAGGTAACTCTTGTATAGAGACTAACTAACTAGGTATAGTCTTCTGTAGGGAGTCAGGAACTAGTTATACTCTTGTATAGAGACTAACTAACAAGGTATAGTCTTCTATAGGGAGTCAGGAACTAGTTATACTCTTGTATAGAGACTAACTAACTAGTTATACTCTTCTATAGAAACTCACTAACTAGTTATACTGTTTTACAAAGAGTAAATAAGTAGGTATACTGTTCTACAAAGAATCACTAACTGGGTATATTGTTCGACAAAGAGTCACTAGTTAGGCATACTGTTCTAAAATGTCACTAATTATTTGTACTCTTTTACATAGAGTCACTAACAAGGTTTACTCTTTTATGGAGACTCATTAACTAGGCATAGTCTTCTATAGGGAGTCAGGAACTAGTTATACTCTTCTGCAGAGAGTCACTAGTTATACTCTTATATACAGAGTCACTAACTCGTTATACTCTTGTATGCAGAGTCGCTAATTAGTTATGTTTTTCTACGGAGAGTAATTACTAGGTATACTCTTCTTCAGAGAGTCACCAATTAGGTATATTCTTCTAAAGATAGTTACTAACTAGATGTACTCCTCTAAAGATAGTCACTGACTAGTTACAATTTGTACTATAATAGACTGGTGTAGGTGGAAACTATTGTTAACAGACATATGTAGGTGGAGACTGTACTATTAATAGGTAGGTGCAATTATTTGAAGAGTAATGACTGCAATAGATTGTTCGGGGTTCGTCCTCTCTAAAAGTGGAGATGTACCCTGATCTTGAAATAACTTAACCTCAAATATTATTCAGTAACCAAGGTGTCCAAAGATGAGGTACTAGGACATTCTCTTCATCTTAATTTTATACAAGATATAAAAATGTCTGAAAATTGGGTAACATAAGTCAATTCATAACACTTTGGTAACATTGGAACGACCCTACATCATTCTGTAAGTGCATAACCGTTATGATGAAGTAACATGAATAGAACCTAGCTTCTCCAACTGTAGATTTGCTTGCCTTGTCTTTTTAAGGAATGATTCAGAACCTATCCTCTCCAACAGCAGTGTTTGCCTTGTCTTCAGAACAAGTTGTTCAGGACTTAGCCTTATCAATAATAAGGTTTGCTTTGTCTCTTTAACAAACGATCCAGAACGTAGCCTTTCCAACAGCAGTGTTTGACTCTCTTCGGAATTATTTGTTCAGGACCTAGCCTTATCAACAACAAAGCTTATCTTGCCTTGAGAACAACTTGTAAAGGACTTAGGCTCACCAAATGTAGAACGTGACTCATATGCTATTAGTGACCATGTTGCCATCAAAGTCGTGGACCCACAGTACATTTGGTGTACCAATAGTTTAGAAAAAGGCAATGAGGGTGTTCAGGGATAAACGTTTTCTAGTGATAAATATTTTAATAACATCTGGCGTTCAATATTAGAAAAGTGCAAAGCTAAGTACTGATGATTAAAAATTGAACACGAACTAGTGCCTAACTGTAAAATATTTTCTCCCGCTAGGGGGAACTTACACGTTCTTGCTGGATCTGACGCAACTTAACAATATAGTCATAATGATAATTAGGGCATAACCAACAGAGGAACACCGTCCATTTATAATTAGTTCATTGAATTTATGTAGAATATAGTAAAGATTCAAAATAAATACAGCGCATTTTCATCTCCAAATAAACCTCCGTAAAACGTAAGATTTATTTGTATTAAGTTAATTGAAATGTTTTTATGAAGCTTCAAAAACACTGAAGAATGAAGATGAACTATGTGAAACTAATCTTGACGATAACGTATCTCAAAAGTTCATTTTAATAATCGGAGAAAATGAAAATATATATCAGTACTCTTCATTGGTCATAAAATATTCGCCCTACGCTTGTACAGCGGTATGTCTCCGGATTTACAACGCTAAAATGAGGGGTTCGAGGCTCCTCGGTGGGCTTAGCAGATATCCTGACGTGGCTTTGTTTTAAGAAAAACACACACATAAATGTTCACAAAAATATAACATAGATCATTTAGTGGCGCCATCTAGCATTTATTTTAGTACTCTACTATGACAAGTAAATGTTCACAAAATATTACTTGGATCACCTCGTGGCGCCTTCTAAAATATGGTTTGCTACTCTTATATGACAAATAACTGTTCATCAAATGTAATTTAGATCGCCCAGTGGCGCTATCTTTCCAACACACTGAAGTGAAAAAAGGATAGTTAGAAAAAGAGAAGTCCTCGCAGACAACGATCCTTCAAGTATAATGGTTAGTAAAGTTCAAACACTTGATGTGTATCAAGGAATCTTCTCTCAAATTTAAATACGAAAATAAAATTAATTTAATATTACATATAATATATTTTATATGTGAATACAGTAACCTCGATAGTAGAAGTTGTGTTAAAAATGGAAAATTCATACACCAACTGAATTAGGTTTATGTCTTTGTAAACATGGAACATTGGAATCTCAAGTGAGTTAAGTTTATGTCCAGGTAAACATGGAATATTCAAATCTCAAATAAATTATATTTATGCCAGTCTAAACATGGAATATTCAGATTCTAGGTGAGTTATGTTTATGACGTGTAAACATGGAATATTCAGATTCTAGGTGAGTTATGTTTATGAAGTGTAAACATGGAACATTCAGATTCTAGCTGAGTTATGTTTATGACGTGTAAAATGGAACATTCAGATTCTAGCTGAGTTATGTTTATGACGTGTAAACATGGAACATTCAGATTCTAACTGAGTTATGTTTATGACGTGTAAACATGGAACATTCAGATTCTAGCTGAGCTATGTTTATGACGTGTAAACATGGAATATTCAGATTCTAGGTGAGTTATGTTTATGACGTGTAAACATGGAACATTCAGATTCTAGCTGAGTTATGTTTATGACGTGTAAACATGGAACATTCAGATTCCAGCTGAGCTATGTTTATGACGTGTAAACATGGAACATTCAGATTCTAACTGAGTTATGTTTATGACGTGTACACATGGAACATTCAGATTCTAGGTGAGTTATGTTTATGACGTGTAAACATGGAACATTCAGATTCTAGCTGAGTTATGTTTATGACGTGTAAATATTGAACATTCAGATCCTAGCTGTTTATGACGTGTAAACATGGAACATTCAGATCCTAGCTGAGTTATGTTTATGACGTGTACACATGGAACATTCAGATTTTAGCTGAGTTATGTTTATGACGTGTAAACACGGAACATTCAGATTCTAGGTGAGTTATGTTTATGACGTTTAAATATTGAACATTCAGATTCTAGCTGAGCTATGTTTATGACGTGTAAACATGGAATATTCAGATTCTAGGTGAGTTATGTTTATGACGTGTAAACATGGAACATTCAGATTCTAGCTGAGTTATGTTTATGACGTGTAAACATGGGACATTCAGATTCCAGCTGAGCTATGTTTATGACGTGTAAACATGGAACATTCAGATTCTAACTGAGTTATGTTTATGACGTGTACACATGGAACATTCAGATTCTAGCTGAGTTATGTTTATGACGTGTAAACATGGAACATTCATATTCTAGCTGAGATATGTTTATGACGTGTAAACATGGAACATTCAGATTCTAGCTGAGTTATGTTTATGACGTGTAAACATGGAACATTCAGATTCTAACTGAGTTATGTTTATGACGTGTACACATGGAACATTCAGATTTTAGCTGAGTTATGTTTATGACGTGTAAACACGGAACATTCAGATTCTAGGTGAGTTATGTTTATGACGTGTAAATATTGAACATTCAGATCCTAGCTTAGGCATATTTATTATATGGAACACTCAGTACCAGTTGATTTCTGTTTTTGCATCAATATGGAATCCCACGACGAAGGTAAACGATTTATTATTTACTTTGAAAAATCAGTCGGCAAGTAAATGTAGAGTGGAAGTAATAATACGACAAACTAGTTCATCTGTCGCCAAGAGATGTCAACCTCACAGTAAAGTGTAGACCTTTTAGAAGAGTATGAACAAATATATGTCCAAACAGATTATTTTATATTTTTATACGAATGATTCTCAAACTATCGTATTCCTACTAGGAGGTTCTACACCTACAAAGCATGTGAAATCAGAGAGATTAAAATTGGCTGGTTACGCCTAATTTTATAAAACATTCTTAACTGTGGGAAAAGTTACGAGAAACAACGAGATCTTCCATTACTCACATGTCAAAGTGACATAGCATTAAAGCAAATATAACTTAAAACTTGGATTGGTTTTTGCTTACATCAGTCGATACTACATTTTTTACAAATGAATTTTCCGTTTCAATAGTGAAGACATAAGTAGTTAAAAATGAATAATTTAGTAACGAAACCAAACCTGTTCTATTTTGTATTGATTATCACCGGAAAAAGATTTTTTATAAGGTTTCTTGTATCAACTATCCCCAGTAATTGAAGGTTTATCATATGGTTAATATCGATTGTCGCTGAGAATGAAAGTTTTATCAGAGTGATAGTGTCAAATATCTTTGAGAGTGGAAGTTTTATGAGAGTGGTGGTATCGAATATCTCTGAGAATAGAAGTTTTATCAGAGTGATGGTGTCGAATATCTCTGAGAATAGAAGTTTTATCAGAGTGATGGTATCGAATATCTCTGAGAATAGAAGTTTTATCAGAGTGGTGGTATCGAATATCTCTGAGAATGGAAGTTTTATGAGGTATCTTTGTTTTCTTGCTCTAAGTCATTGATTCTAAATGCAGATAAATTTGTAGCCATGACAATAAATTGATCTCGACAAAGAGAAAGGATCGATCAGTGATGAAACCAAACACTTTTAGGTTTTGGAAAACATGATAAAGTGTAGAAAAACAAAAGGTTTGGTTTGTTTTGAATTTCGCGCAAAGCTACACGAGGGCTATCTGCGCTAGCCGTCCCTAATTTAGCAGTGTAAGGCTAGAGGGAAGGCAGCACTAGCTGCACTCACCGCCAACTCTTGGGCTACTCTTTTACCAAGGAATACTGGGATTGACCGTAAAATTATAACGCCCTCACGGCTAACAGGGCGACAATGTTTGATGCGACGGAGAAAAATATAAAAGGAAAACATATAACTAAAGATTTATTGTGTTAATATCTGTTTATGGAAAAAAGACTTCTAATTCGAAGTTTGGCCCGGCATGGCCAAGCGTGTTAAGGCGTGCGACTCGTAATCTGAGGGTCGCGGGTTCGCATCCCGGTCGCGCCAAACATGCTCGCCCTTTCAGCCGTGAGGGCGTTATAATGTGACGGTCAATCCCACTATTCGTTGGTAAAAGAGTAGCCCAAGAGTTGGTGGTGGGTGGTGATGACTAGCTGCCGTCCCTCTAGTCTTACACTGCTAAATTAGGGACGATAGCGCAGATAGCCCTCGAGTAGCTTTGTGCAAAATTCCAAAACAAACAAAGAATACAATTCGAAGCAAGCACACAGAATATGACCTTAATACCAATATAGTGTGCCTTGTTGGTCATGAAGAAAGTCACGAGTTTATATTAAATACAACTTTATTTATTCTCAATTTGATACACTTGACTACAAGTGATAGAATATTTTAAATTGTATATGTAACACATAAACCATACTCTTATTGTTATTTTATGCGGTAGTAATATGTGTTTAATAACACTTACTAACTATGTTTTTTTTCACTCTACCAATCAATGTTGCTTAAAAAAATGAGTTAGAAAAATAACATTATCACAACGAACATGAAACGCTCGAAGGATGTCACGTGACTATTAATGAACGCTTATCACGAGAGTAGACTTGCAGTGGTTATCAAGTCAGGAGATATCAGGATATTATAAATCACTTACTTTTAATATAGATGTCGGGAATAATTTTATTAAATTTGTTTACGTGTAAAAATAAAACTTTCGTAGTATTTTAGAAAAAAAGAAAACCTGATAACGTTTAAGAACAAAATGTTTTCTTCCTAAGAAAATTAGGAAGTTAGGATTTTTTTTTGAATAGTTGAAAGTCGTGTCATCTCATTAAGCGTTTGTCAACTGTGTTATTACTGATAAGTTAAAATAGGCAATACTTTACTACCCCCGAAAAATTAAAGAAATAAAAATACAAATTAATATGTAGTTGGTAAACTTAACAAATTAGTTGTTCATATTTGATGAACCGTATTAATATAATATATATCTTAACAGTTATTACGTGATTTATATTTACTGCATTAATTACTCGGGGAAACGGTAAAAGCGAAATATTCAGGTAATGAAGATAGATTCTGTAGATATAGGTCGCGATTTTAATTTACGTTTATGACAAACTCGTCTTTGATCCTGTGTTTTACAGAACCACAACTAGCAGCTTTTAACGCTTGTTTGTCTATAGTTAAGCGCAAAGCTACACAATGGGCTATCTGTGCTGTGTCCACCAGGAGTATCGAAACCAGGTTTTTGACGGTATGGACATCCATACTTACGACGGAGGGGAGGGGGACGTCTTAAAAGAGAATAATGGGTGATTTGTTGTACTGTAGAACAAACTTGTCTTACAACGGCTCAATGACCTATCAACGAAGATAAATTAAACTGACGACCTTTCAATGGATATTAAATTAACCTAATGACCTTTAGAGAGGATTAGATTAAATTGATGGTATTTGAATGGATATTAAATTAACCTAATGATCTTTCAATGGATATTAAATAAACTTAATGTCCTTAACCCCTGGTGAGACAAATGTAAGTTTAGAGACTAAAATCACTAAAATCCTGAATTCGATTCTCCACGATGGACACAGCAGACAGTCAAATGTGGATTCAGTCTAAAACAAACGAACAAACGCTATCACATTTAAACAGGAATTAAATTTTAAAAAATCCTTTCAGAGAATTTATAAAAGAAAACCAGTTTTTAAGTGTAAATCCGTTTCTTTCTGTCGTGTATTAACTTCTTTCACCAACTCACACGCCGAGGATCAGAGAAGGTCAAGAAGTCTGATTTCTTTTTTTGATAGTTTGGCTGTGGCTCAGTGACTTAACGTGCCTGGTCTGTGACTCCGGACTTGAACTCTGGAGTGGCTATTACAGAAAACTTGGACCGCAATTTGAGGTCGTAGGAGAACTGTAGGAGTGTGAAATTCTATTATTGTAGCAGACTAGACTAATCCTAGAATTGATGGTTGGTGACGAGTTCTTTCTCTTGAGCTTATCATTTGAGAAATATGGACGGTTCTCTTCAGATATATTTATTTTGTAATTTCGTCATGAAGTTTTGAAACGAAGGAACATCCTGGGAATTATTTCTTTATATTTGTTCAATTCATGGAACGAGTACAAACGAGGTTAGAGCCTCAATTTGAAATTACAGAAATAGTGCATTGGTTTTCTTGAATACATGTTATGATAAAAATTATTAACCTAAACTTTGATTATGTTACATAATAATCCCATGACCAGTGGAGAACACCAGCTGGAAATGACAAATATACTGTGTTTGAAATACTATTACTATTAAACCTTCCAGTTCTAGAAAGCCCCAAGGAAAGTAAGTTAAACATTTATTGCTTAAAATGAAATAGGCCTATAACAAGTATCATTGTAATTATTCTTCGTAGGCTTGTAAAAGGCGTACACACATCACAATTACGGTTATTGTTGTATCAAATGGTTTATACAAACACTTTTATTGTTGTATCAAATGTCTTATACAAACACTTTTATTGTTATATCAAATGGTTTATACAAACATTTTTATTGTTGTATCAAATGGTTTATACAAACATTTTTATTGTTGTATCAAATGGCTTATACAAACACTTTTATTGTTGTATCAAATGTCTTATACAAACACTTTTATTGTTATATCAAATGGTTTATACAAACATTTTTATTGTTGTATCAAATGGCTTATACAAACACTTTTATTGTTGTATCAAAAGGTTTATACAAACACTTTTATTGTTGTATCAAATGGTTTATACAAACACTTTTATTGTTGTATCAAATGGTTTATACAAACACTTTTATTGTTGTATCAGATGGCTTATACAAACACTTTTATTGTTGTATCAAAAGGTATTAATAATGTAGTGTTTTAAAATGTAATAGGCCTAACGCTAACTCTTGATTTTTCGTAAACTTACGTTATATAAATCGTTGCATCCACGAACGAAAGTGCAAAGCACGCTTTTTGTGCCAATACAACGCCAGGAATTCTGAGATTCTCATCCAAGTACACTAGCTACTCACTGACGCCCTGCCCCAAAAATATAAAACATGAAAGCTGTTTAGAAAACTGGACAGCCTCAACCAATTAGAATAAAAGTCTAAAGATGGGTGTAAAAAAAAAAAGCATTTCTCTGTCATTAGTAATAAGGTTGGGCCCGGCATGGCCAGGTGATTAAGGCACTCCACTCGTAATCTGAGGGTCGCGGGTTCGAATCCCTGTCGCACCAAACATGCTCACCCTTTCAGCTGTGGGTGCGTTATAATATATAATATGACGGTCAGTTCCACTATTCGTTGGTAAAAGAATGGCCAAAGATTTGGCGGTGGGTGGTGATGACTAGCTGTCTTACCTCTAGTCTTACACTGATGAACTACGGACGGCTAGTGCAGATAGCCCTCGTGTAGCTTTGCGCGAAATTCAAAAAACAAACTTAATTAACCTTTGACTTGGCTGTGGTGAAGAACTTTGTACCATCGTTTTTTTTTTTTCTTATCGTCGATTTGACTCGTGTGACGAAACTTTATTATCGTTGTTAACTATTGAAACTGATATAACGAAAGTTGAAATAATTGTGAAATTAGTGGCCATGAAATGAAACGAGATAAAAAAGAATGTAACTCTAAATTACACAGAAGTTAACAGTTCTAACTAATGTATGTTATAAAACATTTATGTTGTATACAATTGTACTTTACTACTTTAGTTCATTTATTTTTACAGTACCCCTTAAAACATTATAATGATGACAGTCTTTCTTGTTTGTAGATGAGATATACAGTAAAAGTTTACATCATAATTTGTTTACAACAGCTCTGACTAAATGAATGAGTCATCACTTGGGCAAATAGGTAAGAAGCTTATGTTTTTTCTTGTAATTCTCTTTTTGCATTTAAACAAATATATTCTGAAAAAATGAATGATCTTGACCTCGATGTCAAAGTTAAAGGTGAAATGACACGATATTGTTTTGAAGTTCAGTGACGCTTTTGTTTAGTTATTTGTTCTAAAGTGCAAAACTACACAATGGGCTAGCTGTACTGTGTTCACTACGGGTACTGAAATCTAGTTATTATTGTTATAAGCTTTCAGACATATCACTGGGCCACGAGGAACCTTTTACAGACGCACCTAGATGATACATTTTTTTGAAATTGTAAACTACTTTTAGATCGCCACCTGTAATTTAGAAAGAATCAATGTACAAAATAAAATAAATAAAGAGAGTTGAGGTTTATCTGCAAATGTAACATAAGTATCACATAAATGCTTCAAATTTCAATAAATTATTATTGTTGTGTCTAGAAAAGGAATAATGTAATGAACATTTCAATTTATTCAGCAGAAACAGGTTCTAAGCCTTAAAAGCGCGCCAACGTTCAGATTTTAGTCTTAAACCAAGAGAATAATAGCAAGACTTCTGCTTTTCTTTATTGAAAATGAAATAAAACTGTTGTAATATTTCTCAGATGGAGAAAGAAGACGACAATTTTTCAGTTAACGTCAGAAGTGTTTTTTTTTAGTGAGTTTACAAACGTAATACGGAGGAAAACGTTCTGTCTTATATTTAAAACTTGCGTAGGCCTATTTAGGAGTAGATGACATCATTGAAATATGTCTTACAAAAATATTAAAACGAAAGGTTTTGATTTTTATCTCAAAATATTGTTCTGTATTTTCAGTGTGAAAACTTATATGTCCGCTAGAGAGTGCATGAGGCTAATATCAAGTAAATAAGTTCACAAAAGTAGTCCAAGAATTTTTATGTATATCGCTGATAGGACACTCTACAAAGTCTCTAAAAACAAGGTTCTTCATAAATACTGTAATCAGTGAAACATCGAGCCAGTTTTTCACTTGGTAGAGTACAAATCATTTTTCTGTCGTCATTAGTTTCGGTGTTAGTTATGGAATATATTGAGTTACTCGATCGAATAGTAGTGAAATTTTAAAGTGAGTTTATTTTTATGTTAGTCCTAGCATTTTAGTGATTCAATTGTTTTTTAAATTTGTGAACGTAAAGCATTACTTGTGAACGAGACTTATAAGTACAAATTATAGTAGCCTTCATATTTAGGAAAAAAAAAGGTTTGTTAGGTTGGTTTTGAAGTTTGATCAAATATACTTGAGGCCGTCCCTAATTTATCAGCAATTTACTACTTACTAGAAAAGGAATAATGTATTGAAGATTTCAAATTATGCAGCAGGAAACAGGTTCTAAGTCTTAAAAGCGCGCCAACGTTCAGATTTTAGTCTTAAACCAAGAGTATAATTGCAAGACTTCTGCTTTTCTTTATTGAAAACGAAATGAAACTGTTGTGATATTTCTCAGATGGAAAAAAGTTTATAGATTAATGGGATTGACCGTCATTTTATATTCCCACGGCTTAAAGGGCGAGCATGTTTGCTAGGCCTAATAAATAAATAAATAAATTTTATTTTCTTACGTGGACTGACTTGGCCTTATTTTAAGTGAGTAATTCAAAAGAACCAGCCCGACGAAAAGACCAACGTTACAACATTATTAAACTGTGAGATATACATCACCTCAAAAGACAAAACAAAACATTCCTACTTAGTAGATTGTAAACAAATATCTAACTATTAATAACCACTAAATGAATAAGGTGATAGTTTCAACGTGTGTGGATCGTCTTGTATGTAACCTATCACAACAACCATTTACAAAACTGGTACTTACTTCCTTATTTACATTACTTAGACTTATAATGAAATATAATATTTTCGTCGTGACAGTGAGTAGAACATATGTTTCCTTTTCTCTTTATATATGCAAAGCCAGTTTAATTCAAGTGTTATTATCACAGAACTCTATTCTATATGTATACCATAGAAAAAGCTATATACAAACTGAACTTCACAAGATACATACAAACCAATCTGAATTGTAATGACAAAATGTGAGTTTTTACCCCGATGTAGTCTTGAAAGAAACATTTCAATCTTTTTCGTTGAGTTTTATAAACGTAGCACTTCGAATGTCCAGACTTATTTTAGGTTAACATATTAAATGTTGTACAGCTTTCAAAGCTAATACGAAGAAGGTGTGTGAGATTGGTGTTAAACAGACTAATTAGACGTGTCAGATGTTTTTTTTTTTTTAAATTAAGCACAAAGCTACTCAATGGGCTATCTGTGCTTTGCCTGCCACGAGTATCGAAACCCGGTTTTTAGCGTTGCAAGTCCGTAGACATACCGCTGAGCCACTGGGGGACGACATGTCAGATTCATTTTAAACAGGACAAATAGATATGTTTTAAATGGTTTGATTTATTTATTGGTTTATTTTAAATTTCGCACAAAGCTACGCGAAGGCTACCTACGCTAGCCGTCCCTAATTTAGCAGTGTAAGACTAGAGGGAAGGCAAGCTAGTCATCACCACCCACCGCCAATTCTTGGGCTATTCTTTTACCAATGCACAGTGGGACTTACTGCACATTCTAGTCTCACCACTCACCGCCAACTCTTGGGCTACTCTTTTACCAACGCACAGTAGGACTGAACCGCACATTATAACGCCCCCACGACTGAAAGGACTAGTATGTTTGATGCGACAGGGATTTGAACCCGCGACTCTCAGACTACGAGTCGAGCTCTCTAACTATCTGGCCATGCCGGGCCTCCCAGTTATGTAATTGTCTCTATCTACTAGGTTCATTAAAATTTAAGGTTTATGAACATTCTAAGAAATTCTTTGTTTTAACGTGTATATAATTGTTCTCTTAATCTTGTTACCACGAGTTCAGCTTGTTGATTAAGGATTAAGTATATCACACCAGAGAAATAACCCAACGAATCTGATAACAAATAACTACCGAGAAGTTTATGATACATTGAATTCAACCTTTTGGAAATGTTCAATGATTGTGGTATAGAGTAGACCAGGCGAATACAAACCTAGGTAACCCACCTTCCTATTTCTGCCAGTGGAACCTTCCAGCGCTTTGATCTCTGACGGTTCCTTCGACTAATGTTGTTCTCGTCTCACAAACGTGGCACCGTCACAGTGAGGAGTCGACAATAACACACCAACAGCCCGACGAACGTTACTCGTCTGTTCGAGATTTACCGAAGATTCTAGATTGCTCTCTGTCATATATGGACCAAGAGATGGAAAAGGTAACTTGAATATAATTAGAAGAAATCAGCGATGATTCCTTCGCACATTCAGGGTCGTGCTGAACGCCACTAATCCTCGGAGCGAAAGGTAAGTGTCCATTTGTGTTATTAGGTCAACTTGGAACAACTTTGTTTCGAAATTTTCTGACTTCTGAGAGAAAACAAAACAAACAAAAACCTTTTATCATAATATATGGTTGGGGATTGTCCATACGTCTAAGTATGGCTAATTTTGCTGTATTAGTGCAAAGTCCCCCCCACGAGGCTGAACAGTAAACCTGAATGGTTATAATGTTAAAAATATGAGTTTCGATATCCGTGTCGGAAACAGCCCAGATAACTTATCGTGTAGCTCTGCGTTTAACAACAAACAAACGAACAAACCATTACGTTTGTCAAGGGTAAGCATTTGTTTTGCTCTAGGTTCCTTATGTTCTTTGTCTTTGTAAGAGTCAAACGTATCTAACATTGATATGTGGAGGTCTTTGTGTGTATTCAGTTTTTGTTGGAAAACAATTAATAATATTCTGACAAACTATAACATTGTTGGTAACCAACTAAAGATATGTTCATAAGTTGATATTTTTACACTTTGTTTTATTTTCATACAGAACCAATCATAGTTGTTATCAGTTAAATCAGAATATTGAAATAATTTCAAGAACAAATTTATTATACCTCTGTTGAAAAAGCTCCCTGGTGTCGAAGTTTGAGAGCTTTTAACCCTAAGAATTAGGTTTCAGTAACTGTAGTGGGCAAAGCACAGACAGCTCTTTTTGCTTCTTTGTTCTTAATAACAAATAGACAAAAATAATGGCGAATTTACAAATTTTAATGTAAAAATTGTTTCTCCAGGATCCTTTGGAAAGTAATTTTTTCCTAACTACATTTCCATTTATAATAACATTTTATATATTTCCTGCATCGTGAACTGTGTATTTCAGTAAGGTCACGCCATTTGACTTCAAGTTAAAAAACTGTAACACTTCTTCCACATGGAAGCCACTCGTTGTAATTGTTATTTCATTTATGGGCCACTTCTTTGGTCTTTTTTTTTCGGCATTCATGTCACGTTTTTGGATTTTCTGTTCACACTACACCATGACCAGTGAGATTAGGGTACAATATATAATGATCAAACATGGTGTGTTGAAAATGAACAACATATGTAACTGGTGCATGGGTTTAGATTATGCCATCAAAACGGTATATTTTGTGTTCTGAGGTGATCGTGTCTCGCCGCTTTCTACAAGTTTAATGGGAAAACCGAACTTTAACAAGATTACATTAACGTACTTAAACCCATTACAAACCTTTCTCGAAGCATCTAATCTTCCATTATTTTAAATTGCTGAGGACAAAAACTCTTGCGGGGGGGAGAGGAAATAGTAGTAGTATATAATATGTGTATATTTGTCTACTATTCTGAGATTACTTCTATCACGATTCAATAGCAGTGTTTAAAATGTTACTTGTTATCTGACATTAGATTAACATGTGTTAAAATAATCCATAACTTCCGCTGTTTTCATAATTTTGAATATATTTTTGCTGTTTGTAAGATTGTATAGCGTTAATTATTGTGTTCAATTTGGACCTTTTGATTCCAAAATCCATCTTGAGGAAACTCGCTTTCTTTGTTTTGTACACGATATTCTTAATATTTCTACTTAGTGGTTTATTCACATTTCATCAGAGACGCGATGGACCAAGTGTAGTTAGGCCATTGCATATCTGTGCGCTAAAACCATAGTTTCTTTTTATGACCTAGTATTTATACAAAGATGCTTTCAAGCATATATGTTTAGTTTCATTATCTAGGATATATCAACACACTTTCAAAAATGTATGTTTAGTTTCATTATTTTGTGTACATATATCATCACAGTTTTCCAACAGATATGTTCAGTTTTAATACCTGGTGTATATCATCATAGTTTCCAACGTATATATTTAGTATTATCACCTGGTGTATATCATTATAGTTTCCAACGTATATATTTAGTGTTATTACCTGGTGTATACCATTATAGTTTCCAACAGATATATTTAGTGTTATCACCTGGTGTATATCATTATAGTTTCCAACGTATATATTTAGTGTTATTACCTGGTGTATACCATGATAGTTTCCAACAGATATATTTAGTGTTATTATCTGGTGTATATCATTATAGTTTGCAACGTATATATTTAGTGTTATTACCTGGTGTTTATTATTATAGTTTCCAACAGATATATTTAGTGTTATTTCCTGGTGTATATCATCATAGTTTCCAACAGATATATTTAGTGTTATTATCTGTTGTATATCATTGTATATATTTTGTGTTATTATTGTATAGTAAATGTTCTTATAATATTTTTAGATAGTAATAAGTTATATATTTTTATTCTTTAAGCATATACATTTACGTTATTATGTTTTTGCACCATTGGTGTATTATACATGATGAGGGTGTACCTATCTATAATTTTTGAGCCTTCCGCGTCCTGACATCAGAACTTATATGCCGACAGACTTTTCTCCAACTGATTACCTCTGCGGTTGTACCAAACATTGCTTATTGTAAATGTTTACATTAGGAGTCTTTGCTGAAACGGACTATGATTCGTTATCAGTCTAACGACTGTCGTTATCGGAATAAAGATACGAGCGTGTTTGTTTGTTGAGTACCGCGCAAAGCTACACAAGGACTATCTGCGCTAGCCGTCTGTAATTTAGACGTGATGAGCTAGAGAGAAGAAAGTTACTACAACTCACCAACTCTTGGAATCTTCTTTATTAACTAATAGTGAAATTGACCGTCACATTATATTACTTTATGGCTGAAAAGGATAAGCGTGTTAGGTAACGTGACTCCAACACTTAACCCTCGGATTGTAAGACGATCGTTCTAACCACGAAGCTAGGATCGGGTAACAGATATTTCAGTTTTATTTTAAACTTCAGGGACAACTAGTTCCTGACTTACTGCTGAAAAGGCTATACATTTCAAGGAAGAAAATGCTCCACAACCTGTAGAATTTCGTATCCTGAACTGTTAGCTCTTCTGATTGGTTATCTAACCGACATAAAAGCCAGTGTGTGTCACGTCACGTGACGCTTGATTTATCGAACTATAATAGGAAGAGTCATAAAAGCCAGTGTGTGTCATGTCACGTGACTCTTGATTTATCGAACTATAATAGGAAGAGTCATAAAAGCCAGTGTGTGTCACGTCAAGTGACGCTTGATTTATCGAACTATAATAGGAAGAGTCATAAAAGCTAAAATGCATTTACCTTGGTAGTTCGAATACTGTCTGCCCATTACGATTTCAGGGACGGATGTGAAAGGTGACCGTGAAGGCGTGTGCGCCGTGAAACCTTATAAGTGTAGTAAGTGTTGATGTAATTAGCCTAAAGTAGAGGCATAGGTTAGGGATCACATAGCCTGGAGCCAAGCACATAAAGTTTATCGTAAAAGTAGTCCCCAAGTGCACAGCGGTATTTCTGTGAACTTCCAGTGCTACAAACCTGGTTTCGATATCCATAGTGGACAGAGCACAGATAGCCCAGTGTATAGCTTTGTGGTTAATTACAAACACACAAACAAGCGAACATTCATGAAAGTGATTGTTGATTCGATTTTAAACTTAAATCGTATCTGAATGAAACTGTTTTCTGTTGTACCACAAACCTCTTTAATCAATGGAGACTCTAAATTAATAAAATCAACAGATTTCTTGTCTATACATTTGATTTATATTTCAGCACATAGGCTAACGACAATATTAAGTTATATTTTTTGTTGCAAACTAGCGTCACCTAAACATACTGGTTTCTCTGTATATTAGTTGTTAATCTAAATGATTTTTACCAATAATTATTCTATGAATACGTCACGAATTCATTTCGTTAACGAGCTTAAATTTTGATTGGCTCACGAAATCAAAACGAAATTTGTGGTTGACGAAACAGACATAGATGTGACAAGAGACATCACGGACAGCTACACAAGAGACCACCCGCTAACTGCCAACTCTTCGTTTACTCTTGCCTAACGAAATAAATGGATTTGACTGACACTTTTATAACGCACACGTTGCACAAAAACATGGTCGCGTATCTTTTCGGAAACTAGATACGAACCATGAACCACAGGATTTGCATGCCAGGCACGCTAACAGTTGGGCCACACTCATCTTGAAGGTGATGACTTCATTGTGATTGAAGACAGCCTAATTTAATATTTTAAAATAAATTAAAGATTAAAGTAAAAGTTGGTGTGAAATTTACGTTCTTTTTTTTCTAAAAATCCAAACTAAGATTTCATCTAATACAAGAAAAACACAATATTTTTTATCTATGAGACTATTAATATTTTGGCTTTTTGTTGATAATAATACTAAGAGATGGAACACAGCTGTTTTAAATTCATTACCGTTATTATTTAGGTGCATAGTTATGACACCCACTTGATCTCCAAACCTCGTATTTTTGTGATGGAACTATGTTTTTGAGCGCAACATTACAACACCGTGTTTCCCGATCATGTTAAGATAAGAGAATATAACTCGACCAGCTCAGAAAAGACTTTTTGATGATGGCGCCTCTTCCGCACTTTTATAGTTATGTGCAGATTTACAGCGGCGAGGCTTTAATTATTCGTGTTTCTTGCGTAATTATTACCAGCTTACAAGTGGAGTGTTTCGTGCTGTTATCAGTTGATCGTTACACATATCCTGTTGAAGGTATCTTCCCGGGCTGAGGCATAATGGCAGGTGTTAAGATAACTTTAGTAAATAAAGTTTGAGGAGTTTTATCCCTTTCCTTCTAACATGAACCGTCAGTTTTAAAAATAACCGCAGAGGTTTTGTTGAAAGTGTTTTAACGTTTTTCTGGCTCCTAGCTATTTGAAACTTCACAAGCGTGTGACCTAGAAGATACATCAAATACTAAAACAAAACTCACATTCACTGGACTTAAGTTCTATGTTTATACACAGGAGAGAGAGTTTTCCTTCCGGGATAATATTATGTAATCCACATTCCACAGATCTGAAGGAATAATTCCTTCACCTTATTCTGCTCCTTTGGTTCTTAAAGAAATTCGAAAATACATATTTTGGAACACATAAAAAAGAACGACTTTTAAGACACAACAAAAGCTTCACACAAGTGAATGGACACATAATTTTGAGATAACACCAGTTTGTTGTGAAACCATTCAAAGGTGCGTGAATAATACTTTGTGGTTCAACCTTGTGTAAATTAGATCTGTACTATGTGGTTAAACCTTGTGTGAATGTGATCAGTACTTTGTGGTTAAAACTTGTGAAATGTGATCAGTACTTTGTGGTTAAATCTTGTGTGAATGTGATCAGTACTTTGTGGTTAAATCTTGTGTGAATGTGATCAGTACTTTGTGGTTAAACCTTGTGTGAATGTGATCAGTATTTTGTGGTTAAACCTTGTGTGAATGTGATCAGTATTTTGTGGTTAAACCTTGTGTGAATGTGATCAGTACTTTGTGGTTAAACCTTGTGTGAATGTGATCAGTAATTTGTGGTTAAAACGTGTGTGAATGTGATCAGTACTTTGTGGTTAAACCTTGTGTGAATGTGATCAGTACTTTGTGGTTAAACCTTGTGTGAATGTGATCAGTATTTTGTGGTTAAACCTTGTGTAAATGTGATCAGTATTTTGTGGTTAAACCTTATGTGAATGTGATCAGTACTTTGTGGTTAAACCTTGTGTGAATGTGATCAGTACTTTGTGGTTAAACCTTGTGTGAATGTGATCAGTATTTTGTGGTTAAACCTTGTGTGAATGTGATCAGTATTTTGTGGTTAAACCTTGTGTGAATGTGATCAGTACTTTGTGGTTAAACCTGTGTGAATGTGATCAGTAATTTGTGGTTAAAACGTGTGTGAATGTGATCAGTACTTTGTGGTTAAACCTTGTGTGAATGTGGTCAGTATTTTGTGGTTAAAACTTGTGAAATGTGATCAGTACTTTGTGGTTAAACCTTGTGTGAATGTGATCAGTACTTTGTGGTTAAACCTTGTGTGAATGTGATCAGTATTTTGTGGTTAAACCTTGTGTAAATGTGATCAGTATTTTGTGGTTAAACCTTATGTGAATGTGATCAGTACTTTGTGGTTAAACCTTGTGTGAATGTGATCAGTACTTTGTGGTTAAACCTTGTGTGAATGTGATCACTACTTTGTGGTTGAACCTTGTGTGAATGTGATCAGTATTTTGAGGTTAAAACTTGTGTGAATGTGATCAGTACTTTGTGGTTAAACCTTGTGTGAATGTGATCAGTACTTTGTGGTTAAACCTTGTGTGAATATGATCAGTACTTTGTGGTTAAACCTTGTGTGAATGTGATCAGTACTTTGTGGTTAAACCTTGTGTGAATGTGATCAGTATTTTGTGGTTAAACCTTGTGTAAATGTGATCAGTATTTTGTGGTTAAACCTTATGTGAATGTGATCAGTACTTTGTGGTTAAACCTTGTGTGAATGTGATCAGTACTTTGTGGTTAAACCTTGTGTGAATGTGATCACTACTTTGTGGTTGAACCTTGTGTGAATGTGATCAGTATTTTGAGGTTAAAACTTGTGTGAATGTGATCAGTACTTTGTGGTTAAACCTTGTGTGAATGTGATCAGTACTTTGTGGTTAAACCTTGTGTGAATGTGGTCAGTATTTTGTGGTTAAAACTTGTGAAATGTGATCAGTACTTTGTGGTTAAACCTTGTGTGAATGTGATCAGTACTTTGTGGTTAAACCTTGTGTGAATGTGATCAGTATTTTGTGGTTAAACCTTGTGTAAATGTGATCAGTATTTTGTGGTTAAACCTTGTGTGAATGTGATCAGTACTTTGTGGTTAAAACTTGTGTGAATGTGATCAGTACTTTGTGGTTAAACCTTGTGTGAATGTGATCAGTACTTTGTGGTTAAACCTTGTGTGAATGGGATCAGTATTTTGTAGTTAAACCTTGTGTGAATGTGATCAGTATTTTGTGGTTAAACCTTGTGTGAATGTGATCAGTACTTTGTGGTGAAACCTTGTGTGAATGTGATCAGTACTTTGTGGTTAAACCTTGTGTGAATGTGATCAGTACTTTGTGGTTAAACATTGTGTGAATGTGATCAGTACTTTGTGATTAAAACTTGTGTGAATGTGATCAGTACTTTGTGATTAAAACTTGTGTGAATGTGATCAGTACTTTGTGGTTAAACCTTGTGTGAATGTGATCAGTAATTTGTGGTTAAAACGTGTGTGAATGTGATCAGTACTTTGTGGTTAAACCTTGTGTGAATGTGGTCAGTATTTTGTGGTTAAAACTTGTGAAATGTGATCAGTACTTTGTGGTTAAACCTTGTGTGAATGTGATCAGTACCTTGTGGTTAAACCTTGTGTGAATGTGATCAGTATTTTGTGGTTAAACCTTGTGTAAATGTGATCAGTATTTTGTGGTTAAACCTTATGTGAATGTGATCAGTACTTTGTGGTTAAACCTTGTGTGAATGTGATCAGTACTTTGTGGTTAAACCTTGTGTGAATGTGATCACTACTTTGTGGTTGAACCTTGTGTGAATGTGATCAGTATTTTGAGGTTAAAACTTGTGTGAATGTGATTAGTACTTTGTGGTTAAACCTTGTGTGAATGTGATCAGTACTTTGTGGTTAAACCTTGTGTGAATATTAGCAGTACTTTGTGGTTAAACCTTGTGTGAATGTGATCAGTATTTTGTGGTTAAACCTTGTGTGAATGTGATCACTACTTTGTGGTTAAACCTTGTGTGAATGTGATCAGTAATTTGTGGTTAAAACTTGTGTGAATGTGATCAGTACTTTGTGGTTAAACCTTGTGTGAATGTGATCAGTAATTTGTGATTAAAACGTGTGTGAATGTGATCAGTACTTTGTGCTTAAACCTTGTGTGAATGTGATCAGTACTTTGTGGTTGAACCTTGTGTGAATGTGATCAGTATTTTGTGGTTAAAATTTGTGTGAATGTAATCAGTACTTTGTGGTTAAAACTTGTATGAATGTGATCAGTACTTTGTGGTTAAACCTTGTGTGAATGTGGTCAGTACTTTGTGGTTAAACCTTGTGTGAATGTGATCAGTATTTTGTGGTTAAACCTTGTGTGAATGTGATCAGTAATTTGTGGTTAAAACTTGTGTGAATGTGATCAGTACTTTGTGGTTAAACCTTGTGTGAATGTGATCAGTAATTTGTAGTTAAAACGTGTGTGAATGTGATCAGTATTTTGTGGTTAAACCTTGTGTGAATGTGATCAGTATTTTGTGGTTAAACCTTGTGTGAATGTGATCAGTACTTTGTGGTTAAACCTTGTGTGAATGTGATCAGTACTTTGTGGTTAAACCTTGTGTGAATGTGATCAGTACTTTGTGGTTAAACATTATGTGAATGTGATCAGTACTTTGTGATTAAAACTTGTGTGAATGTGATCAGTACTTTGTGATTAAAACTTGTGTGAATGTGATCAGTACTTTGTGGTTAAACCTTGTGTGAATGTGATCAAGAATTTGTGGTTAAAACGTGTGTGAATGTGATCAGTATTTTGTGGTTAAAACTTGTGTGAATGTGATCAGTACTTTGTGGTTAAACCTTGTGTGAATGTGGTCAGTACTTTATGGTTAAACCTTGTGTGAATGTGATCAGTATTTTGTGGTTAAACCTTGTGTGAATGTGATCAGTAATTTGTGGTTAAAACTTGTGTGAATGTGATCAGTACTTTGTGGTTAAACCTTGTGTGAATGTGATCAGTAATTTGTGATTAAAACGTGTGTGAATGTGATCAGTACTTTGTGGTTAAACCTTGTGTGAATGTGATCAGTACTTTGTGGTTGAACCTTGTGTGAATGTGATCAGTATTTTGTGGTTAAAATTTGTGTGAATGTAATCAGTACTTTGCGGTTAAAACTTGTATGAATGTGATCAGTACTTTGTGGTTAAACCTTGTGTGAATGTGGTCAGTACTTTGTGGTTAAACCTTGTGTGAATGTGATCAGTATTTTGTGGTTAAACCTTGTGTGAATGTGATCTGTAATTTGTGGTTAAAACGTGTGTGAATGTGATCAGTACTTTGTGGTTAAACCTTGTGTGAATGTGATCAGTAATTTGTAGTTAAAACGTGTGTGAATGTGATCAGTACTTTGTGGTTAAACCTTGTGTGAATGTGATCAGTATTTTGTGGTTAAACCTTGTGTGAATGTGATCAGTATTTTGTGGTTAAACCTTGTGTGAATGTGATCAGTACTTTGTGGTTAAACCTTGTGTGAATGTGATCAGTACTTTGTGGTTAAACCTTGTGTGAATGTGATCAGTACTTTGTGGTTAAACATTATGTGAATGTGATCAGTACTTTGTGATTAAAACTTGTGTGAATGTGATCAGTACTTTGTGATTAAAACTTGTGTGAATGTGATCAGTACTTTGTGGTTAAACCTTGTGTGAATGTGATCAGTAATTTGTGGTTAAAACGTGTGTGAATGTGATCAGTATTTTGTGGTTAAACCTTGTGTGAATGTGGTCAGTATTTTGTGGTTAAAACTTGTGAAATGTGATCAGTACTTTGTGGTTAAACCTTGTGTGAATGTGATCAGTACTTTGTGGTTAAACCTTGTGTGAATGTGATCAGTATTTTGTGGTTAAACCTTGTGTGAATGTGATCAGTACTTTGTGGTTAAACCTTGTGTGAATGTGATCAGTACTTTGTGGTTAAACCTTGTGTGAATGTGATCAGTACTTTGTGGTTAAACATTGTTTGAATGTGATCAGTAATTTGTGATTAAAACTTGTGTAAATTAGATCAGTACTTTGTGATTAAAACTTGTGTAAATTAGATCAGTACTTTGGGATTAAAACTTGTGTAAATTAGATCAGTACTTTGTGGTTAAAACTTGTGTAAATTAGATCAGTACTTTGTGATTAAAACTTGTGTAAATTAGATCAGTACTTTGTGGTTAAAATTTGTGTAAATTAGATCAGTACTTTGTGTGAATGTGATCAGTACTTTGTGGTTAAAACTTGTGTAAATTAGGTCAGAACTTTGTGGTTAAACATTGTGTGAACGTGATCAGTGTTTTGTGGTTAAACGTATCTTAGTATGGCTGGTATGGTTATTGACATTTATTGATAAGGAGAGAACAACGTTTCGACCTTCCTAGGTCATCTTCAGGTTAAGAAAAAGTGGGTTTCTGGTTATCAAGAATTTGTGGTTACACCTTGTGTAAATTAGATCAGTACTTTGTGGTTAAACCTTGTGTGCGTGTGGTCAGTACTTTGTGGTTCATCCTTGTGTGAGTTAGATCAGTACTTTGTGGTTAAACCTTGTGTGAATGATATACTTTCATAGGGATTGATCGATGATAGCTTACATGTGCTCAGACGTTCTCATGTGGTGTTAGTGGTCATAAGATAATTGAGATGCTGTGATTGGCTATGTCTATGTTAGAGGGTTGTACAAGTATCTGTATAAATATAATATCTTAACTTCCTATTTCTGCTGTATTTATGGAGTATTAGATGTCAGGAGTCAACAGGTGAGTTAGTTATCTTGGAGTAGCGATAAAAGTAACAGTGGTAATTGATGAGCCATATAGTAAGTAACTTGGAGCCATCCATGAGAGAATCGGAGACAATAGCGATCTGTAATTATTGTTCATAATTCCCCTGAGTTATTATAATTTACAATATTTGGTATACAATTGTGTCCATAGTTCCTCTGACCATGTTAACTCACAATGTGTAACAAATAATCCCCTCTGACAAACAAGTTTTTCCATAGTGTTAATAATTCTGATTGATTCCGTTAAGTTATAAAACGTATAGACACATAGTTCTGTAATGTTTATTCGCAGTCACAAATTACAGTACACAATCCCTTGGGACACAGTTACAATGAGTTGTACTATTTGTGTGGTATTACTTAACAGTACTTAACCAAATACTTCCTGGTATCGATTGATGAACAATACCTACTCATTATTGTGTAAAATTTCGAACACAACAACACGAAATACTTTTTCGAAAGATTAAGTTTGAAACCGTGCTCGAGCCTCAGTGTTTTTTTTTTAACTTTTTGTAAATTTTGTTCACCTAAGACACTCACGTTTCTAGCAGGTATGTCAAATTTCGACATATTGTAAAATAATTTAGAATACTAATGTTCCGTGGGACACATTAGTTTATAAACTGCTCTTGTAGACATCTTGTAATGGTGTAAAATAAAAAGCCGCTACAAACGGGGTTTACCATAAAACAATTAATTGAACTGTAAAAGCACATAAAATAAAATTTACCTCTTACCAGAAACACAATTAATAAACACGTGCATTATTAGGACTTGATACCAATGTTAGTGAAAAATAAAACATGAATATTAATTATTTCAGATATGGGATTACGACAAACTAGCCAGAAGATACAGAAATTTAATTTCATAACAAAACAACAATTCAGTAGTCCAAATCAACGTTTATATAATAATAAAACTATCCAATGACAAACAGTAATAATCTTCTAACTATATTGTGACTCAGCTTATAAAGCTTCTCGCAGGGTATTTATTCACTGCTTAGGTCACGACAATACATCTCATGTGATAATAAATCTAAATAATATATTATTACATTAATAACATCTATACGTTTACGCCAGGGAAGCTGGTGCTAGTTTCACCAACTATCCAAATTTACTGAAAATAAACGTGATTAACTAGAAAGTGAGCAAACATTATAATGTAAATAAAAATTTCTAGATAAACTAAATCATAAAAGGAATAATAAATGCTCTACAAACAACAGCGTAAAATAAAAATATAATTTACTTCTTGAGAATGTTGACTTACAAAGACATTCCGTGGGACTCGATCATTGTAACATCTACAGTAATGACAAAATATTAGGTCAGTTTATCTGACCCAGATACTAACCTGTCATACTTCGGTATTAGTTTATGGAGATGTGTTTCTGTTGGAAATTCTTCTCTTCTCACAACATTTACTGTTACATATGTTTAATATCCATTCTCACAATATTCACTGTTACACTGATTTTAATTCTCTTTTCATAAGATTCGCTGTTACACATCTTTAATATTCTCTTCTCACGTTATTCATTGTTATGCATGTTTAATATTCTCTTCTCACGTTATTCGTTGTTATGCATGTTTAATATTCTCTTCTCACGTTATTCATTGTTACGCATGATTAATATTCTCTTCTCACGTTATTCATTGTTACACATGTTTAATATTCTCTTCTCACGTTATTCATTGTTACGCATGTTTAATATTCTCTTGTCACGTTATTCATTCTTACGCATGTTTAATATTCTCTTGTCACGTTATTCATTGTTACACATGTTTAATATTCTCTACTGACGTTATCCATTGTTACGCATGTTTAATATTCACTACTCACGTTATTCATTGTTACGCATGTTTAATATTCTCTTCTCACGTTATTTATTGTTACACTTGTTTAATATTCTCTTCTCACGTTATTCATTGTTACACATGTTTAATATTCTCTTCTCACGTTATTCATTGTTACACATCTTTAATATTCTCTTCTCACGTTATTCATTGTTACGCATGTTTAATCTCTTCTCACGTTATTCATTGTTACGCATGTTTAATGTTCTCTTCTCACGTTATTCATTGTTACGCATGTTTAATATTCTCTTCTCACGTTATTCATTGTTACGCATGTTTAATATTGTTACACATGTTTAATATTCTCTACTCACGTTATTCATTGTTACACATGTTTAATATTCTCTACTCACGTCATTCATTGTTACGCATCTTTAATATTCTCTTCTCGTTCTCGATTTTACATATTATTTTTCGATAGATTCACTGTTGTTGTTCTCGTTGTTACATATTATTTGTCGATAGATTAACTGTTGCTAGGCTTAGTATTTTCCTGATACATGTTTTATGTGGTACGCGGGCCTGGCATGGCCAAGCGCGTAAGGCGTGCGACTCGTAATCCGAGGGTCGCGGGTTCGCGCCCGCGATGCGCTAAACATGCTCCCCTCCCAGCCTCAATCCCACTATTCGTTGGTAAAAGAGAAGCCCAAGAGTTGGCGGTGGATGGTGATGACTAGCTGCCTTCCCTCTAGTCTTACACTGATAAATTAGGGACGGGTAGCACAGATAGCCCTCGAGTAGCTTTGTGCGAAATTCCAAAAAAACAAAAAAGTGGTACGTGTATTTAGATGTTTTCAACATGTATATAGCTTTAGACTACCGATAAACCTTTGTAATATATATCTTATACCTGTTTCTCAGAATATTTTGGTCTTTCACTTGTTTACAATGATCTTCCTAGAAAATTCCCTTCGCTCGTGACAACGATATCCTTTATTCGTGATGTCATGTTAACATGTAGTAAAACAGTTACCCACACCATTCGTGACGTTTAAATCGTAAGTTATTGAAAAAACAAAACTACTTAACTGAATCCTTAAACGTCCATAATCCCTCTATATCTGCTCATTTTAAAGAAAATCGAATATGCTACAATGTATACTCAGTAAACTGGTTAGTGAAATACGTGGTTAAACCGACGGAGATCTGGTTTAGTTTAAACATTTTTATAAGTTACCACAGTTATCAATTTCAGATAAAATAGGCTTCGTGAAATCTAATATAAGTTTATTACCTGTTGTAATGGGTGCCCTTCCCTCTGTTGTTGATCGTACCCAGTATCATTGTATGCTTAGGCGTTCTTTATTTCTTAACGTAGCAGTTTCCATTGTAATATTAATCGTCAGGGAAGGACTTAGACATAAGTCTTACATCTCACATCTTGTCAACTTCCCACAAATATTCTATTGCACGTCAACGTTTGTTTCCAGGGAAGAACAGAGAGGCCGGTCTTATACTTCAAATCTTCCCACAAATCCTCTATTGCTCGTGGCCCTTGTTTTATAAGACCACGTTTAAGCAAACTTATTGCTTAGAAGTCTATAGGAACATAGTCACGTGACCTCGCTTACGTGTTGGAGAAGTGGACAGCAGGGACATTGGTTACATAGTTCTGTAGAAATAATGTTCTTCATTTAGAAGTGTAACTTGAGACTTTATCTTCGTGGCAGGAATTACTAGTCGTTCTACAATAGTAACTATAGCTCTCCTTTACTTTACTATGAATATCTGAAACGTTTAAAATATCTCATTATACGAAAAGCCCATGGCAGAAGAAAGAAAACTTTATTACATTTCTGCACATCACTCGAAAGTATACATATCACTCTAGTAAATTATCCGTTTGTTATTTCACCCATTTTAATATACCAATAAGTACAATACACTTCTTACCTCGCGTGCAGAATATTATTCAATGTTTTGTTTTTCTGTTTCCTGTTTTCATCACATCAAGTTCATTAGGGACCATAGACGGTTGTTTCAAAAGGGTAAGATTGTTGTAAGAATCGTATTATTTCTTACTGACTTGTTAATTGTTTAGACGAGAGACAATGTGTGAAAACGTTTCTGGTGCACCGTTCAATTGTTTATAGCTGATACCAAGAAAAGTGAACAGAGAAATGTTGCTTTAAGTTATATTTCTAACACTGCAATTTGATTTCTATAGTGAATACTGGAGTATAGAAAACATTTGAATACTAGAAATAAACGACCTTGTAACTCCAAAACATAAACTAAAATAGTTTGGTTTGTTTTGAAGTTATTCTATTTACATAGGGGGCGCTTCCCTATATTAGTATATTAGGTATGTTTGTTTGTTTTTGAATTTTGCGCAAAGCTACACGACAGCTATCTGCGTTAGCCATCCATGATTTAGCAGTGTAATACAAGAGGGAAAGCAGCTAGTCATCACCATCCACCGCCTACTCTTAGGCTACTCTTTTACCAACTGATAGTGGGATTGACCGTCACATTATAATGCTCTCACGGATGAACGGGGCGAGCATGTTTGGTGTGACGAGGATTCGAAACCGCGATCCTCGGGTTACGAGTCGAGTGCCTTAACCACCTGGTCATGCATGGCGGGCCTAACTGAAATAGAAGCCTTCCTATAAAAGCTATAAAGCGAAATATTATGTTAAATTAAATAAAAGCAACAATTTGATAGTAAAATATCTTTTATTTCTAGTAATTTTTGTGTTATCTAGAGGACGCATGATGTTAAGATAGGCTTAAAAAAACTGAAGTTTACGTCACAAATTCAACGATAGATTATACACAAAAGACAGTTGTGAAGGTTGAAGAGTTTCTAACTTAAGCACTTGTTTTAAGAAGATAGTGTTGTTTGAAGGTAGTTGGGATAACAAAAGTTCAAGATAAAATAAACCGAATCAATGTGTGAAGTATCCGGATCTGGGTCTGGTTATCGTATTTATCGGGTTACTTTATAGAAGTAAATCAGTTTTGTTACGACGAACAGTTGATGTCATCTGTAAACACGGCCTACCACTGCAGGCAGTGAAAATAGTTTGTAAGGACGGCAAGAAAAAATAAACTGGCTGTTTTTTTTTTTTTACGTAGAATGATCATTAAGTTACTTCGTCAGATAAATAAAACGATCTGCCAACGTTATGAGAAAGTTACAACAGCACTTTTACCATGTAATACCATCATAGAACAGAGCATGTCCAACTGTCTCACTTCTTTCTGATCTGTTACTCCAGTATTAGTAAACATTTCTGATGCAAATTAAGAACAGGTTAAACAAATTTTAACAAACAATATATTTTTTAAAATTTTTATATATGAGTATCAGATTACAAAATGCAGAGCGCGCACTTTAAGGAGAAAGTTATAGTAAGAAATTTACAGGCACCAGTACATGAAATGCTGAAACTGTCTTTAAAAATATTTGAAAGAAAAAACAAAGCATTTAGGGGTTGCCTAAAAGAAGGTGTAGCCCTCTGGTGGCACGCCAACCCAATGTGGTGGAGAAAATGTAATATGTTTGTTTGGTTTTGTTTTGAATTTCGCACATAGCTACACGATGGTTACGCTACCCGTCCCTAATTTAGCAGTGTAGAACAAGAGGGAAGGCAGCTAGTCATCACCACCCACCGCAAACTCTTGGGTTACTCTTTTACCAACGAATAGTGGGATTAATTTTCACAATTTATTATCGTGCCCCCAACTGAAAGGTCGAACATGTTTGGTGTGACGGGGATTCGAACCCACGACACTCAGATTACGAGTCGAGCGCCCTAACCACCTGGCCATGCCGGGCCAAGAGACAAATAAAACATCCTGTTATATCTTGGGTTAAAGAATAGAACGAACTGAATACTAGGGTTCATCGAGACGACACGATTTTGAAAGAGACGAAGATAAGATATTTTAGCTATTTTAGGCCACGGGCTTAAACGAACCATAAATCATCGGATTCACAGACCGGAAATGTTAACCAATAACCCACTTTCGATCAAATTAGCATCTCCAGTTCAGTGTTCATTCAGAGTGACTGCTTTCCTGGAATCTGTTGTTTGTTTGTCTGTAAGGGGTGTGTTGAGTCTCATTTGCTATTTCTCCACGTAAACATAATGACTTATCTAGAAGATGAACATCAGTGCAATGTTTCTTTATGAGTACTTAAATAACACTAGAGACCTTCTGGTCCTCAGAGTTAGTCCTCATATTTAATACTACTAATAAAATATAAATATCTTTTTGGCTTATTGCATTAATATTCAGCCAAAATAACAGTTAGACAACTCAAGCTTTGGATTTAAAGAGGGAAAATCTATTCAGTACATGTTGTTGTTTTTTTGTTTTAGGGGTAATTAGATTGAAAAAAATTAAACATCGGAGGTATATAAATCAATTGTTGTGTTACACCCAAATATTAAAAGTTGTTGAAGGGTAAGTACTTCGATTACAGTGTTGCACTTCCAATGTTAGACATTTGTTTAAGGATGTGTATTTTTGTGGTAGCGTGGCACTCTAATATTGAACAACTGTAGTTTACAATAGTATATGGACTACCTTTATACAAGTTTCATGGTGCTAATACTTGAAATATAGGCCGATGGTCACACACTCGCACAACTTTTGCGACACAGAAGGAGTGACTTAGACAAATAATTTTCTCAAACTATAGCTTCAATAAACATCATTTTACTCCTAAAATCTATCTGTTTTATAAAATAGAGACACGTTTATTTTCAGTTTTACAGATGGAGGGTAGTGATATGTGGGTTTAGACGTTCTATGTTACTTTGACATAGAACTTCCAATAGTCCTTTGTTTCAAACTTCCAGGAACTTACTTATACCTTACATTTCAGTATCTAAGAAGAATGAATAACACAGATGGATGGTAGTGATATGTGGGTTTAGACGTTCTATGATACTTTGACATAGAACTTCCAATAGTCCTTTGTTTCAAACTTCTAGGAACTTATACCTTACATTTCAGTATCTAAGAAGAATGAATAACACTCCTAAAGGAGACTAGAAATATAACAATAGGCTTAGTAAGTATTTGTTGACATTAGAAATATAACAGTAGGCCAAGTAACTAGGTAGAGGAGATTAGAAGTATAACAATAAGCCTAGAAACTATGCGTGGGAGACTAGAAGTATAACAGTAGGCCTAGAAACTATGCGTGGGAAACTAGAAGTATAACAGTAAGCCTAGAAACTATGCGTGGGAGACTAGAAGTATAACAGTAGGCCTAGAAACTATGCGTGGGAGACTAGAAGTATAACAGTAAGCCTAGAAACTATGCATGGGAGACTAGAAGTATAACAGTAAGCCTAGAAACTATGCGTGGGAGACTAGAAGTATAACAGTAAGTTTAGAAACCACGTGTGGGAGGCTAGAAGTATAACAATAGGCTTAGCAACTACGTGTGAAAGGCCAGAGGTGTAAAAGGCCTAGTAACTACGTGTGGGAGGCTAGAAGTATAACAGTAAGCCTAGTAACTACGTGTGGGAGGCTAGAAGTATAAGAAACTTAACAACTACGTGCAGGAGACCAGAAGTATAACAGCAGGCCTGACAACCACGTGTGGGAAACGTAGATAAATAAACTTTTTTTAAGTAAACACGACTCTATAAGCTTAAAAACATCAACTATCTTACATGTTTATCAGTAGTTTTAACGAATTTTGTCACATTGCCTTTGTGTCTTGAAGAAATGTTTCAGTCGGTAGTGTCATAAAATTTAGCACGTGAACTGCTGTCACGTGGTCTTGGGATTATTTAGCAATTGCTTGTGTATTTTGATAATACTCATCTGTCTGTACATACTTTTGACATTCCTGGTCGCTTCAGGTCTATAAATACTCCATATTACTGGTGTTCTGTGTCGGTCAGGTGCCATTTTATAAACGAAGCCCGTACATACAGTATTCATAGATTGAGTGTCTGTTTCTGTCGGATTAAGACAGAGAAAGGTTAAGCTCACTCTTGCCAATGTTAAATGTTGTTGTATTATACTTACTTTATAAAACCACATTTTATCGAAAATGTAACGATTTAACGGATTTCAAAAAATTAATAAAACTGGTTGTTCGTTGCAGAGAGTAACTTAGTAGCTAGTGGGCTAAAACTTTCAAGTCGTTGGTTCATGGTTCGCTGCTATTTGTACGAAACACTCTATAATTTGGGGCTGTAGATGTACTACGAGAGTAACATCGCAGCTCGAGAGTTGGTTGGTCTTGAGCAGCTGCGTTCCCTCTACACTCGGCAGTGACTGGCCTTGACCAGTTTCCTCTATACTCTGTGGTTGGTGGTCTATACTCGAAATTGGTTGGTCTTGACTAGCTAAGTTCCCTCTACACTCGGCAGTGACTGGCCTTGACAAGTTTCCTTTATACTCTGTGGTTGGTGGTCTATACTCGAAATTGGTTGGTCTTGAATAGCTGCGTTCCCTCTACACTCGGCAGTGACTGGCCTTGAGGAGTTTCCTCTATACTCTGTGGTTGGTGGTCTATACTCGAAATTGGTTGGTCTTGACTAGCTGCGTTCCCTCTACACTCGGCAGTGACTGGCCTTGACGAGTTTTTTCTATACTCTGTGGTTGGTTGTCTATACTCGAAATTGGTTGGTCTTGACTAGCTACGTTCCCTCTACACTCGGCAGTGACTGGCCTTAACCAGTTTCCTCTATACTCTGTGGTTGGTGGTCTATACTCGAAATTGGTTGGTCTTGACTGGCTAAGTTCCCTCTACACTCGGCAGTGACTGGCCTTGACCAGTTTCCTCTATACTCTCTGGTTGGTGGTCTATACTCGAAATTGGTTGGTCTTGACTAGCTGCGTTCCCTCTACACTCGGCAGTGACTGGCCTTGAGGAGTTTCCTCTATACTCTGTGGTTGGTGGTCTATACTCGAAATTGGTTGGTCTTGACTAGCTGCGTTCCCTCTACACTCGGCAGTGACTGGCCTTGACGAGTTTCCTCTATACTCTGTGGTTGGTGGTCTATACTCGAAATTGGTTGGTCTTGACTAGCTACGTTCCCTCTACACTCGGCAGTGACTGGCCTTGACCAGTTTCCTCTATACTCTGTGGTTGGTGGTCTATACTCGAAATTGGTTGGTCTTGACTAGCTAAGTTCCCTCTACACTCGGCAGTGACTGGCCTTGACCAGTTTCCTCTATACTCTGTGGTTGGTGGTCTATACTCGAAATTGGTTGGTCTTGACTAGCTGCGTTCCCTCTACACTCGGCAGTGACTGGCCTTGAGGAGTTTCCTCTATACTCTGTGGTTGGTGGTCTATACTTGAAATTGGTTGGTCTTGACTAGCTGCTTTCCCTCTACACTCGGTAGTGACTGGCGTTGACCAATTTCCTCTATACTCTGTGGTTGGTGGTTTATACTCGAAATTGGTTGGTTTTGACTAGCTGCTTTCCCTCTACACTCGACAGTAACTGGCGTTTACCAATTTACTCTGTACTCTGTGGTTGGTGATCTATACTCGAAATTGGTTGGTCTTGACTACCTACTTTACTTCTCGCCTATCGGTCAAATATTAGGGACGACCATGTACAGATAAACCTTATGTAGCTTTTCTGGAAACTTTTAGAACAGAAAAAGAAAGTAAAACAAATAACAATTATTGTTAGATTTCATTCAGAGTGATGATAAAGTAAAATATTTCTTATCAATCAATTAATTAATTTTTATCAAGCGAAACTGACTGTTACAGATGAAATGTGACATTTTCTTTTAAGAACATCGTTTCTATTCTGCGATGATTTTGCGAGTTGACATTAATAAACTGTGTCTCTCCTAATCACGAGCTCGCTGTTTACACAGGCGACTCAGTCTCTCGTGCCAGCGAGCTATGACACTATTAGAGCACGCACCTTCATATTAGGATGTTTTGAACGGCCTGCTCATAATATATATCTTCCAAGACGTTGACTGAGCACGTGGTAAAGACCGCTGTAGTGATAAGTGAAGGTTAGATGGTGGATTAGGTCTGGACCTTATTATAACAGTCTTCAGAAACGTCAGTTTAATTACAGGTGAGTCCAATAAACGTATGTCCAGATTGACTGCTGAAAATTGGCTGTTTTTTATTAGGACCCACTAACCACTGAGATGTTAATATACGTTTTATGTAATTAATCCAATTGTATTTGTTCATTTTCACGTGCTCCCTATGATGCCCCATTTTATAATGTATGGGTTAGACTATGGGATAATAGACTAATAGGTTTTTCTATATGGAACAAATAAGAACTGTATGGGGGTATATAAAGGTGTATTTTTCTTTATAAGAACCACGCTAATACACTGTCCAGATACGTTTAAGTCGTGGATGTCACGCTTAACGCTTATAAGTTTGGACAGCGCAATGTCACCAGAGACAGACAGTCTCATGAACGGAATAATATGTTACAGTTTTTTTCAAAAGGTGATAGTTATTTATTTCAACTATATATATATAAACAACCAAAAAATAGAACAGTTCGAATAGAAAGTCTTCCATATTCCATTTGAAAGTAGCAAAATCGGTGCAGTATATTTTAACAAGATCTGGAACTACTTCTCAAGTCTGTCTTCATCCGCAAGGTGAAGTAGATTGGTGAGAAGAAGAAGATAAAATGTGGAAAGTGAATAAAAAACTTTAACATCTAAAACGCACTTCGGTTAACACAGCAAGATGTTTTATTCTGACAATGTTTGCCAAGCTGTTTGATATAGAATAGGTTTATATACTATTAACGTTTCTAATGATGTCTTATTACACAATAGGTTTCATTTTAATAATTTGTGCTGTGTTCTTTATTTCTCACTATGACCAGTAAGTTAAACCAAATCAGAAGCACCTTATGTGTATAAAAAATGCAACTTGGAAAGAGTTAAACGTGCAACTTAAATATTTATCTTTTTTTGAATTTGGCGCAAAGCTACACGAGGGCTATCTGTGCTAGCCGACCCCTAAGTTAACAATATAATACCAAACGGAAGGCATCTAGTCATCACCATCTATCGCCAACTCTTGGGCTATTCTCTTACCAACGAAGAGTAAGATTGGCCGTGACATAATAATGCTCTCACGGCCGAAAGGGTGAGCATGTTTAGTGTAACAGGGCTTAAAGTAATGAAATCCAAATTGTCGGCCAAACTGGTTGCTACATTTGTAGCATTGATAAGAATTTTACAGCAGATATTCATTAATTAGCTATCCAGGAAGAGTTTTTTTGTTCGACTTGGGACATGATGATGGCTAAAACGGAATCCGTTGTAGGGCAGAGGTTCAAAAACGAACGTCCGCATCTCCCTCTATAAAATGTAATTCTCAGAAAATTTCGTACAACTGTCCTCTTTTCTGTGTTGCTCCGATTAAATAAATCCGATACATAAGAGAAAGGTTTTATTGATTATCGGTGTTAGTTATTCCTTTTAATTGTCGTTACTGTTGTTCATTTAGATTAATTAATCTGAGAATATGAAGATTCTGATGTTAAAATTAAGCCTTATTCTCGAGTCGATTTTGTCACGTGCTTATTAAGTAAGTTTGTTAAATTCTGTCATTTTTAGCTAGGTTGTTTGTTTTTTGAATTTCGCGCAAAGCTACACCGGAGCTACCTGCACTAGCCGTTCCTAATTTAGCAGTGTAAGATTAGAGGGAAAGCAGTTAGTCATTACCACCTATCGCCAACTCTTGGGCTACTCTTTTACCAAAGAATAGTGGGATTGACCGTCACATTATAATGTTTGCTGTTGCCAAACACATACTCTGATTATAACGATGATGTTATCATTTTGTTTGAATCACCCAAATAAAATACTCTCTCGTGTGTAAAGTCTTACTAAAATCCACAGTATCGAACCAGTACGGGTGACAACAGCCAAACATTTTCTTTTGTCTGTTAAAAGTTACTGAATGATATTAAAAATTAATTACAGTATCCGCATCCTGGAAGGAACGTATGTGAATTAAATACAGTATCCGCATCCTGGAAAGAACTTATGTAAATTAAATACAGTATCCGCATCCTGGAGGGAACGTATGTAAATTAAATACAGTATCCGCATCCTGGAGGGAACTTATGTAAATTAAATACAGTATCCGCATCCTGGAGGGAACGTATGTAAATTAAATACAGTATCCGCATTCTGGAGGGAACGTATGTAAATTAAATACAGTGTCCGCATCCTGGAGGGAACTTATGTAAATTAAATACAGTATCCGCATCCTGGAGGGAACTTATGTAAATTAAATACAGTATCCGCATCCTGGAGGGAACGTATGTAAATTAAATACAGTATCCGCATCCTGGAGGGAACGTATGTAAATTAAATACAGTATCCGTATCCTGGATAGAACGTATGTAAATTAAATACAGTATCCGCATCCTGGAGGGAACGTATGTAAATTAAATACAGTATCCGCATCCTAGAGGGAACTTATGTAAATTCATGGTTAGTGAAAGGTTGCGGTTGTCTCAGGACATGAAAAGTGGCTTCCTTTATATGTAACTGTAAAATTTGCCCATAAGAACTGCATAATAGAAAATGTTTATTTGTAAGGTGATGTGCCAGCTTATATTTATCCAATGCACGTACACATTTTACAAGTTGGTATATTATACAGAATATAATGTATTAAGATCATATAGCCCTAGGTGTGTAATACTCCATATAAATCATAATGAAAAACAAAACTTCTAAAATCGTACAGTATCAATAGTTTTTTTATATTTCATAACCCTACATAAGCTATAATGAGATATAAAGGTAATACAGTTGTATAATCCAAGTTGTATCCTTCCTCATTGCGCCCTCTGGTGTTGGTTTTATCAGTTTTGCAATGAACATCACTTATAGAATTCGTATTTATACGTATGGATCCTTTTAGAGAATGATATCTTAGTTATCGCCTTTACCATAAGATTTACGTGTTCTAATATGTTAATTATTGTCCTTAATCTATCAGTTACGTGTTCTAATATCTTAATAATCGTCCTTATTTTAACAGTTACGTGTTCTAATATCTTAATACTCGTCCTTAATTTAACAGTATATGTGTTCTAATATCTTAATAATCGTTCTTAATTTAACAGTTCTAATATTTTAATTATTATCCTTAATCTATCGGTATGCGTTCTAATATCTTAATCATCCTTAATGTAACAGTTACGTGTTCTAATATGTTAATTATTGTATTTAATCTATCATTTACGTGTTCTAATATGTTAATTATTGTCCTTAATCTATCAGTTATGTGTTCTAATATCTTAATAATCGTCCTTAATTTAACAGTATATGTGTTTGAATATCGTAGCTATCGTCCTATATCATAAAGTTACGTGTTCTAATCTCAAAGCTTAAAGTGCTATGTAATTTACTAGTTTTAAGTAATTATAAGGAATGGTATCTTTTATGGTATATTAAAAATGAAACTTGAACACATTTCAAACGTCTTTGACACGTTTAGGTCTCACGTTCCTGGTTCCACATTAATCAAAATATTGATTATATCTTTTCACAAGAACCTGGAATGTTTTTGTTGTCAGATCAGTTTGTACACACTGATTGGCCACTCGATTAGGAGGCCACACTCAGAAACACACGTAGAGATATATTGCCACATTATCACGATTTGTCTACAAGACAGTGGTTAAATAAAGTTTTTTTTTTTTTTCAAAAGAACGTGCTCGCGTTTCTCGTGCAATAGGAAAAATCTTTAAAAAAAGAGTATTTTTGACACGCTATTCAAAGACACCTGTCGGTAAAGTTAGGAAAGACTGCCAACTTTTGGTGAATAAGCGAGAAAATTAGATATGTTTGTGAAATGGAATTATATAACACATGTTTTAATTTGTTTATTACAATCTGTTTTTTTTACGATATAAGCTACCAATTTATTCTTAAGATTCTTTTACAGTTAATTTAAGTTTAAATTGGAAAAATTCTCCTCATTGTAAGGAACCATTGTAGAGGACTTCAGTAGATGATCGTGAGGCTACACGTTAGATAACTTTACTGTGGAGGACTTGTGTACGCGATAGTGAAACTACGCGTCAGATAACTTTATCGCAGAGGATTTGTTTTGAATTAATTAAGCACAAAGCTACATAATGGGTTATCTGTGCTCTGCCTACCACGGGTATCGAAACCCGGTTTTTAGCATTGCAAATCCGCAAACATACCGCTGAGCCACTGGGGGGCCGTCAATAAGTCCATCAGTTGTGTGGGTGACGAGTTTTGTCAACAACTATTGTTTCAGTACTCCAAATACACGTGGAGAACATGTGTACACAATAGTGACGCTACACGTTAGATAACTTTACTATGGAGGACTTGTGATAGCGGGCTACATGTTAGATAACTTGTGTAATGTGTGTTGACTGATTTACTGGTACAGAAAAGCAGTTTACCGTGTCAGGGATCATACCTCTGATCCATGTTAACGTTATAAGCTTGAAGATTATAGCCCACTTTTTATCAAGAAAATGAATTTTCTTTTGGACAGTACAGACGTTTAACTGTGAGCTTTAGGCTGTTCCACTTATTATCATCAGAGTTCAAATTGTGAACACTTACTTTGTCTACCAGCATACGTATCTCAAGTACAAAGTATCGGACTGTCTTGAAAGCAGTTTAAATGGAAATCAATAAGATATCGTTTCATTGTTAATGGCTTCGGAACCCTGGACTACTGGAAACAGACAACTTAGATCAACTTCGTCAGTAGAAGGCACGTGCTGGCCTCTCCTCGTGCATCTAAATAACTATTCGTTTTTACTTTCACCGTTGTACGGTTTAACAAGGAATAAGATAAGTATGTATTTATGTTTCTTGTCCATTTCTTTACTTTGAGATCATATTTATATCGAATTGCATTCTGGGTATATAGAGTACAGTCTGAAAAAGTCCAATAGGAACGTTTACAAGAGCACCAGCCTGTAGTGGCCAGTGTTATTTAACCCTTCTAACTGACCTAACTAGACTCAGGTCTCGAGAACTGTCGCTGGGTGGCCAATTGTAAGCAGCGAGAAACGTTAGATTTAAAATATTTATGTAAGTTTAGTTTTGACCGGTTAGAGAGAAACAACATTGTATTACATCCAACGTTTCGCTCCTGTGGCTTCATCATGGCTGGTAGTATAAGGGTGAAACGTTGGATGTAATAAAAACGTATCTTATTATTATACAGACAGTAAAGGTATTACTTTTCATAACAACTCTATTGCCAAAGTTCATGACGACGAGAAACCCACTTAGAGTAAAAGTGTATCTTAGGACGGTTGGTATGGGTGTTAATACTTTTACTAATAAAGCAGAGAACAACATTCTTAGGTCATCTTCAGGTTAACAAAGAGAGAGTTTGCGACTGACCGTTACATGTCTTAGGGACAAGAATGCAAACCGATAAACGGCTGTAGGGGGCGTTGCAGTTAGATGCCAGGTTACGCTGCACAACAATTTTTTTTTTAAAGTTTTGCTTCCTTAAAGTTTTGCTGATTGTGACAGGTACCTGGTGGGTGTGCACAAATATAGTTTTGGTTTTGCTTCATCACGTAGGAACTCTGAGAAATAGACAGTTAACTGTTTACCGGCAATAACGTATTTGATTGCGTTTATCTTTCTAATACGCTATTAAGTTCAACATAATTAAAAGTGTTTTGCTCCTGATTTTCGTTTGTATTCAATGTCCAGTGCATCACGTTGCAGTGTCCAACAGTAGTCAGCAAGCATTGACGGATTCCAGTTGCCCTGATATCGTTTTTCCATTGTAGCAATGTCCTGGTGAAACTGAATATTTCGATGAAACGTTACGTGATGGGCAAATTTGGATGTGATTTTCATGATCAGCACCAAAAAATCTATAAGGAACACCCAAGAGTGTTCAAGAAACAAAAACTTTGTTGTGCAGTGTTATTAATTAATATAGGTATAAAGGTGTTCCTTTATATTGGTTTAATTTTGGTTTTAGTTGCTGTATAAGTAAGGCTTCTTTGATTTTGTGTTTGTTTATATATTTTTCCCTACTTAGTATTTGGCTGTTTTCTATGTTTATGTTGTGTTTATTTGACTTGCAGTGTTCAAAAACCTATGAAGGTGTTTTTTCTTTATGTTCTTTGTATCTAGTTTCCATTTTTCTGCTTGTTTCTCCAATATAGAAGTCGTGGCAGTTATCACATTGTATTTTGTAAATAATGTTGGTGTTGTGTTTGTCAGTGTAGATTTTACATAGTATGGACGTTAGTTTTGTACCTGGTTTTTGAATAAATTTGGTGTTTACTGGAATGTTGTGTTTTGTTATAACTTTTTCCAAATGTTGGTTATTTCTTCGCTGATGTCAGGAACATATGGTATACAGCAGTGTAAGGTTTTGTAGTTTGTTGTATCTTTATTGTTATTTATATGTTGTTTGTCTAGGTGTGTGCGTATAATATTTTTACGGTTTTTGGAGAAAATTTGTTGATGTTGATGAAGTGTTGTTTTATTTTGTTGATTTCATTGTTAATTTTATCTGGTGAGCAAAGTTTTATGGCTGTGTTTATTTTGTTTCTTTAATCAGGATAATGATTAACAGTGAACTGGTTAATCAGGATAACAAACAATGTGCTGTTTAATCAGGATAGCGATGAACAATGAACCGGTTAATCAGGATAAATATGAATCCTGAACCGGTTAATCAGGATAAATATGAATACTGAATTGGTTATTCAGGATAACGATGAATAATGAAGTGGTTAATAAATTTAGAGTAAACATTTGCATGCATCTGTGAACAATTGCTTGATTTTTTAAAGCGGAGTTGGGTTCAAGTAGCGAAGTATTGGTGAAGATGCTTGGAACTTACAGTGGTACCACACCAAAGACAAGTAATTCATCTTGGAACTTACAGTGGTACCACACCAAAGACAAGTAATTCATCTTGGAACTTACAGTGGTACCACACCAGAGACAAGTAATTCATCTTGGAACTTACAGTGGTACCACACCAAAGACAACTAATTCATCTTGGAACTTACAGTGGTACCACACCAGAGACAAGTAATTCATCTCGTGTCTTTAATCATGTGTGAACATATACGTCTCTTAAGGTTTCTCGTGTCGATATGATTGTGTGTTTGTTTTGCTTGTCTTGAATTTTGCGCAAAGCTACTCGAGGGCTACATGCGGTAGTCGTCCCTAATATAGCAGTGTAAGACTAGAGAGAAGGTAGCTAGTCATCACCATCCACAGCCAACTCTTGGGCTACTCAGTTACCAACAAATAGTGGGAATGTCCGTACATTATAACGCCCCCACGGCTGAAAGGGCGAGCATGTTTGGTGCTACAAGTATTCGGACCCGCGACCCTCAGATTACAAATCGAACGCCTTAACCCACCTGGCCATGCCGGGCCTGTGTCGATATGAAATAATTGGTTTAACTTTAATCATCGTCTCGTTTCTTTTCGTCTTGAAATATCGAAAATTGTTTTAGTTCCGTTAGAAGTCCGGATTAATTGTCACAATCAAATGGACCTGACTGGTGTGATGTTTTTTTTTATTCTGTTGTCTTTCTTTACATCACCCATCTCTGAGCTTAATTGTTTTATTTTTAGACACCAGAGTGCTACCTGTCCTTTCAGCTTCAGAGATTTCAATGTCACCTGGCGACAGTACACGAACCTGATGTTTTTATTGACAAAAGAAACTTTTAATTATCACTTGTTTTCAAGTTAATATTATCCTAATTTTAAACAACAAAATATTCCATTTATTCTATTCTTTACAGTTATTAGATGGTATTCCTCTCACACTTAGATAACTCTCGTAACATCGAACGTTTTATTCGATCAAAATATAAGACCACCAGAAGAACTGCGTCCAAGCCCAGAACGTTTATATAGTCTGTAGTTTTATCTAGTATGTAGATTTTAGTCTATGGTTTTACTCAGTCTGTAGTTTTATCTAGTATGTAGATTTTAGTCTATGGTTTTACTCAGTCTGTAGTTTTATCTAGTATGTAGATTTTAGTCTATGGTTTTAATCAGTCTGTAGTTTTATCTAGTATGTAGATTTTAGTCTATGGTTTTACTCAGTCTGTACTTTTATCTAGTATGTAGATTTTAGTCTATGGTTTTACTCAGTCTGTAGTTTTATCTAGTATGTAGATTTTAGTCTATGGTTTTACTCAGTCTGTAGTTTTATCTAGTATGTAGATTTTAGTCTATGGTTTTACTCAGTCTGTAGTTTTATATATTGTATGTAGATTTTAGTCTATGGTTTTACTCAGTCTGTAGTTTTATCTAGTATGTAGATTTTAGTCTATGGTTTTATTTAGACTGTAGTTTTATCTAGTATGTAAGCTTTAGTCTGTGGTTTTATTTAGTCTGTAGTTTTATCTACTATGTATATTTTAGTCTATGGTTTAATCTAGACTGCAGTTTTATCTAGTATGTAGATTTTAGTCTATAGTTTTATCTAGTATATAGATTTTAGTCTATGGTTTTATCTAGACTGTAGTTTTATCTAGTATGTAAGCTTTAGTCTGTGGTTTTATTTAGTCTGTAGTTTTATCTACTATGTATATGTTAGTCTATGGTTTAATCTAGACTGCAGTTTTATCTAGTATGTAGATTTTAGTCTATGGTTTTATCTAGACTCTAGTTTTATCTAGTATGTAAGCTTTAGTCTGTGGTTTTATTTAGTCTGTAGTTTTATCTACTATGTATATTTTAGTCTATGGTTTAATCTAGACTGCAGTTTTATCTAGTATGTAGATTTTAGTCTATGGTTTTATCTAGACTGTAGTTTTATCTAGTATGTAAGCTTTAGTCTGTGGTTTTATTTAGTCTGTAGTTTTATCTACTATGTATATTTTAGTCTATGGTTTAATCTAGACTGCAGTTTTATATAGTATATAGATTTTAGTCTATGGTTTTATCTAGACTGTAGTTTTATCTAGTATGTAAGCTTTTAGTCTGTAGTTTTATCTACTATGTATATTTTAGTCTATGGTTTAATCTAGACTGCAGTTTTATCTAGTATGTAGATTTTAGTCTATGGTTTTATCTAGACTGTAGTTTTATCTAGTATGTAAGCTTTAGTCTGTGGTTTTATTTAGTCTGTAGTTTTATCTACTATGTATATTTTAGTCTATGGTTTAATCTAGACTGCAGTTTTATCTAGTGTGTAGATTTTAGTCTATAGTTTTATCTAGACTGTAGTTTTATCTAGTATATAGATTTTACTCTATGGTTTTATTTAGTCTGTAGTCTTATCTAGTATGTAGATTTTAGTGTATGGTTTTAACTAGACTGTAATTTTATCTAGTACGTTAATTTTAGTTCATGGTTTTATCTAGGATGTAGATTTTAGTCTGTGGCTTTATTTAGTATGTAGTTTTTTAACATTTAGGTTCATTTAGTCTGTAGTATATTCAGTAGTTTTAAGGGTATATTTGGTATAAGAAATTAGTAATACCTTAATAAAGGGAATGTTGTATTAAACAGATAAATTACATATCTTTTTAAAAAAGAACGTATTATGTTCAACACGATACTAGAGCTGGAGTGAAAAGAGTGTGTTTTGTTTAGCTGGTTTATGTGGGTATGTTCTTACTGCAGGGTTCATAAATTTGTAATGGGATATATTTTGTGTTCCTATATATGAAGTGTCAGTTTCGTAAAGCGGAATCACTTACTCTGCTGATAACCGCGTGTTTCTTAGGAAATACTTGTATTGCTTTATGTATCTCTTTAAAAGCCAATATTTAACATATATTTCTTTTGTATCTCTTCAAAAGCCAATAGTTAACATATATATTAGTTTCTGGATTACTTTACCACTCAATACTAGACTTAGATTTTCTACCTCCCTACTAGTCAATAGTTGGTTTATGTTACTTTTACTACCTTGACATATTTGATGACTGGAAGTATGTGATGAACATTGTTATATTTGATTACAAGAAGTATGATTAACATTGTTATATTTGATGACAAGAAGTATGCTTAACATTGTTATATTTGATAACAAGAAGTATGCTTAACATTGTTATATTTGATAACAAGAAGTATGATTAACATTGTTATATTTGATGACAAGAAGTATGATTAACATTGTTATATTTGATAACAAGAAGTATGCTTAACATTGTTATATTTGATAACAAGAAGTATGATTAACATTGTTATATTTGATAACAAGAAGTATGATTAACATTGTTATATTTGATAACAAGAAGTATGATTAACATTGTTATATTTGATGACAAGAAGTATGATTAACATTGTTATATTTGATAACAAGAAGTATGATTAACATTGTTATATTTGATAACAAGAAGTATGATTAACATTGTTATATTTGATAACAAGAAGTATGATTAACATTGTTATATTTGATAATTAAACAAGCTCGAGCGTTATACACAACAACTTTTTGTGGGAGAACTTGAAATAATGTATACACCAACTTATATATATGAAAAACAAATGGTTTGGGTTGAGAAAATATTTTACGTAGAGGAGCGAACAACGTTTCGACCTTCGGTCATCGTCAGGTTCACGTATTACAAGCCCCATCAGAGGGCAGGGTTGCACGGACCCTTGGTTTGACATGCTGGAATTCAACAGCTCGTCCAGAACCTGACGATGACAGGGCCAACTGTACAGTGTTAATAAAATGGTAATTTGTCCACGCATAATTTTATTTTCCCTGTATTGTTGGCTCTTTGACTAATTTTTAGAATTACCTTCAGTTACCTGATACAGGTTCCGTTACTAATGTATCTTAGGCAATATTAGCCCGACCTTTAATTATATTATGATTTGATTGTATCTATAAACAAAACACGTGACGTGTTTCATTGTTTTATAACTGTCCATGAGTGTTAAGTCACTCTGAAGTGCTTTGAAACTGTATACAGGAAGACCGCTATTATACACCATGAACACAGAGGATCACGTTTGTTAGTGTAGTTCTGTATGATTATGTTTAACTACATTTGTTAAATGTAATATTCTGTCATTTGAGAAGGAAAGTTTCGTATTGAGCATAGTTTTAAATCAACATAAAGAAAAAAAATATATTATATGTCTGAATAAAGTGAAAACCAATCTTCAAATGTTATTAAGGAACAAAGTTGTTAGGTAATAAATATTTATCACTCACATGATTAGATATTGAAACATCATTCTACTTTTAAATGCGGATGTGTATTCTGTTTAAGAAATGTGTATTCTGTTTAAAGAATGTGTATTCTGTTTAAGGAATGTGTATTCTGTTTAAAGAATGTGTATTCTGTTTGAGGAATGTGTATTCTGTTTGATGAATGTGTATTCTGTTTGAGGAATGTGTATTCTGTTTAAAGAATGTGTATTCTGTTTGAGGAATGTGTATTCTGTTTAAAGAATGTGTATTCTGTTTGAGGAATGTGTGTTCTGTTTAAAAATGTGTATTCTGTTTGAGGAATGTGTATTCTGTTTAAGGAATTCGTTTCGTTTATATTATTTTCTATTTAGAAAACACCTTGGTTTATTATTAGCTTGTGTAGAAGCGCTCTCTTTCGGAAGACTTAAGTTTTACATGACAGTATAACATATGCTGTGAACCTTCAAAATGTTTCGTGAACTATAATTGTTAAGCGAAGAATGTCCAACTCATTGGGCTTAACTGGTATACAACTCTGAAGCCTAAATTTACGAATGATCGAATCTCAGGTTTTTCCGCACGTGAACCAACGGTGACGTCCCTCGGTAACATAATACTTTCATTAGCTTAACGAGCGAAATTAATTGATAATTGGTTGGATTTTGACGTCTACCGAAATTTCTATTTTGGTAAGTAATGTCTTCAGATCTGTGTATATACTTTTAGTAGCAAAGAATAACGTCACAAGTCACGTGGTGCTTTACTGTCCGTTGTGCTCACCGTGAATGTAGGCAGTGTTATTCACCACCGCAAACTGAATCGTGAAATTGGATATTCATGTTAAGATTAGTTTGGATATACATGTTAAGATTAGTTTGGATATTCATGTTAAGATTAGTTTGGATATACATGTTAAGATTAGTTTGGATATTCATGTTAAGATTAGTTTGGACATGCATGTCAAAATTAGTTTGGATATGCATGTCAAATTTAGTTTGGATATTCATGTTAAGATTAGTTTGGATATTCATGTTAAGACTAGTTTGGATGTTCATGTTAAAATTAGTTTGGATACGCATGTTAAGATCAGGTTGGATATTCATGTTAAGATCAGTTCGGATATTCATGTTAAGATTAGTTTGGATATTCATGTTAAGATTAGTTTGGATATGCATGCCAAAATTAGTTTGGATATTCATGTCAAAATTAGTTTGGATATTCATGTTAAGATTAGTTTGGATATTCATGTTAAGACTAGTTTGGATGTTTATGTTAAGATTAGTTTGGACATGCATGTTAAAATTAGTTTGGATATTCATGTTAAGATTAGTTTAGAGATGTATATTAAAATTAGTTTGGTTATACATGTTAAGATTAGTTTAGAGATGTATATTAAAATTAGTTTGGTTATACATGTTAAGAGTAGTTTCAATATACATGTTAAGATTAGTTTGGATATTCATGTTAAGATTAGTTTAGAGATGTATATTAAAATTAGTTTGGTTATACATGTTAGGAGTAGTTTCAATATACATGTTAAGATTAGTTTGGATATTCATGTTAAGATTAGTTTAGAGATGTATATTAAAATTAGTTTGGTTATACATGTTAGGAGTAGTTTCAATATACATGTTAAGATTAGTTTGGAGGGTAGCGTTAAGAATAACTCGGGACGTTTTATGAAGATTAGGTTGGAAGTTTTTCTGTGACATTACTGTAGCATTTAGGATGTCATTAGTTATAAAGATATACATTAAAACTAGTCTGAAAGAACAAAACTGCAATAAGTCTGAAACATTCTCAGTATTAAAGGTCCACGGTGAAATAAATTTGAGATACCAAATAAGATTAGTCTGGAAGACTGGTGGTGACATTATTCATGGTTTATTTGTGACTTTTAACAATCACTGAAACACATAGCAGATCCAAGTTTCTTAGAGGTTGAGTTTATTCATTCGTTACTTGATCACCCACTACAAGTTCATTAAGGACTCTAGTTACTTCTCTTGTGTTTCGTTTTTATATTTTGTTGGTACTGGTTTGTATGCCCATCCTTGTTCAGGCTAGATATTCTTCACAGGTTTAAGAATAATTCGTGATGACGAGAAACCCACTTGAAGGTTTGTTAACCTGAAGATGACCTAAGAAGGTCGGAACGTTGGTTGTGCTTTATTTTAATTAAAGTTTTAACACCCATAGCAGCTGTCATGAGAATACAAATCTATATGAAATAATAATCAGTGATGTAGAGAAAACCCACTTGTAGAAAAATATGTATGCAAAAACGGCTCGTTTGGGTTGAGAAAATATTTTACGTAGAAGCGCGAACTACGTAAAATATTTTCTCAACCCAAACGATCCGTTTTTGCATACACAAATGTGTATGGCCCGGCATGGTCGAGTGGTTAAGACACTCGACTCGTAATCCGAGGGTCGTGGGTTCGAATCACCGTCGCACCAAACATGATCTCTCTTTCAGCCGTGGGGGTGTTATAATGTGACGGTCAATTCTACTATTCGTTGGTAAAAGAGTAGCCCAAGAGTTGGCGGTGGGTGGTGACGACGACCTGCCCTTCCTCTAGTCTTACATTGCTAAATTAGAGATGGCTAGCGCAGATAGCTCTCGTGTAGCTTTGCGCGAAATTTAAAAACAAATAAAGAAACCAAAGACAGAGAAATCGACAAGTAGTACATCTAAAAACGTATTAGGGCTGTTTAAGTTTCTAATGAATAGTTCTGTCTTCATATACTTAGAAGAACTAGTTAACATAAGCTGTACAGGTTAAAAAAATGAAATAATTCGAGGTATTTACGTAAAGTATAATTCCACAGTTTACAGAATTACGTTTAATCGTGAATATTATATTCGCGAAAATAAAAACAGTTAAAACAATCCTATTCGTCCGTAATTTAGAAGTAATAGATTAGAGAGAGAGCAGCACCACCTATCGCTAACTGTTGGGCTACTGTTTACCAAGGATTGAGCGCCACATTATAACGCCCCAGCGGCTGAAAGGGCAAGCATGTTTGCTGACTATATTCAAACTTACCACCTTTAGATCGAGATTCGAGTACTCTAACCATCAAACCAGACCTCAAAGAAAATGAAAAGCTGTGAACTTTGGCTACAAATTGGTTACATGATTTTCCTGGCTACAAGTTGGCTACACATAAGACCTTTTTATGGTTACATGATTTTCCTGGCTACAAGTTGGCCAACATAAGACCTTTTTATAAGTTTTTTTCAGATTTTTATCGAAGCTTGTATGCTAAATGTTTCATATGAGAGTGTGTATTCATGAAACCTTGCAAATCTAACTGCACTGGGGTTCGTAATTTTAATATGGTGCTTGTACAAAGCTTATGACCGTTCATTTATTTAGAAAAACGTAAATGGATCGTACTTTAGTTTTGTACTGAGTTCACCTTCTTAACTTTATTCTTCGTTTTAATTTTTTATTGTCTTGTTTTATTTTATATACCTCCCCCAAGTAGCCCAGTGGTATGTCTGCGGGCTTACAACGCTAGAAAACTGGTTTTAATACTCATAGTGAGCAGAACACAGATAGCCTGTTGCGTGGCTGTTTTTAACTGCAAACAAAATCATGAGCCTTTGTGCCATTAGCCTCAAAATCATCAACAACACCTTCTGGTGCTGGAAATTCACAATAATCTATTTTTATAATGAAAACAATTTGAATGTATATTAGTTTCGCATTCAAAATGTGGAATTTGGGGTTTAAGCCTAGAGAAACGGGTTTGGTTTATCCGTGTAAGGAAGGTTCCAGTCTTGACCAAATGATATAAAAAAATTTCAAACGTTTGTTTGATATTTGCTGTTATATCAACACATTTCGGTGGTAATGTTGCATTGTTTATGGAAGACAAAATAAACCTTGTTTAATTAAAGAACATTCTGATTTCATATCATATCAGGGTTGATGGAACTTTTGTTAACCAGACATCATCATGATCCATTTCCAGTTCCAGGTTTATACATCTATTTAATATGAAATGTAGTTATGTAGTTACTTGATTTCGAGTCTGACAACACTACCATACTTACAAAGTCTGACTTTTAAACAGGTTTATGATCGTAAAACTGACTTTTAAATAGGTTCATGATCGTAAAACTGACTGGTAAACAGGTTCACAATCGTAAAACTGATTGGTGAACAGGTTCATGATCGTAAAACTGACCGGTAAACAGGTTCATGATCGTAAGACTGACTGGTGAACAGGTGCCAAAATTCGAAAGAAAAACTCCACTTTGAATGAAATTTTTATATGTTAAATTTATAGAAATGATCTATTTCTTTCATGTGGTTGAGAGTTTCAATACTTTCTGCTGTCAACAGTACCATAGGCAGTCCTACAGTTTCTGTTTTCTTCCATCTTGTGAATAATTACTAAACAAGTTTGTTTTGAGTTTCAAACATTCCACCAATCCCGTTTTGTATTTTCGACAAAGTCAGTAAAGGGTGTACATATGATGATTATGGTATTTTTATAGGTTATTCTAAGAGTCAATGACCGAACGGAAATACGTCATAACATTTTAACCACAATACATTTGCCATATCAGTTTGGGCACAATATATATATATATATATGTGATCGAGTTCTATGAACAACAACTGTGCGAGTTAACAGTATTATCAACTGTATTCAAGTTATTTACAAACCAGACTTGTAAGTAGTACGTTATTAGTAATACTACATTAACAGTAAGTACATTAAATACTACGTTATTAGTAATACTACATTAACAGTAAGTACATTAAATACTACGTTATTAGTAATACTACATTAACAGAAAGTACATTAAATACTACGTTATCAGTAATACTACATTAACAGAAAGTACATTAAATACTACGTTATCAGTAATACTACATTAACAGTAAGTACATTAAATACTACGTTATTAGTAATACTACATTAACAGTAAGTACATTAAATACTACGTTATTAGTAATACTACATTAACAGAAAGTACATTAAATACTACGTTATCAGTAATACTACATTAACAGAAAGTACATTAAATACTACGTTATCAGTAATACAACATTAACAGTAAGTACATTAAATACTACGTTATCAGTAATACTACATTAACAGAAAGTACATTAAATACTACGTTATCAGTAATACTACATTAACAGTAAGTACATTAAATACTACGTTATTAGTAATACTACATTAACAGTAAGTACATTAAATACTACGTTATTAGTAATGCTACATTAACAGTAAGTACATTAAATACTACGTTATCAGTAATACTACATTAACAGAAAGTACATTAAATACTACAGTATCAGTAATACTACATTAACAGAAAGTACATTAAATACTACGTTATCAGTAATACTACATTAACAGTAAGTACATTAAATACTACGTTATCAGTAATAGTACATTAACAGTAAGTACATTAAATACTACGTTATCAGTAATACTACATTAGCAGTAAGTACATTAAATACTACGGTATCAGTAATACTACATTAACAGTAAGTACATTAAATACTACGGTATCAGTAATACTACATTAACAGTAAGTACATTAAATACTACAGTATCAGTAATACTACATTATCTGCTGATAACGAATCAGTTTCCACAGATGGTACAAGATGATTGTTGAACAGAAAGCTTCCAAAATATATGTAAACTGAACTAGGACTTGCCATGTGGTGGCACATTCATCTATAGGTTTACCTTACTGTACTGAACTGTTGAAATGGTTTAAACCTATTTATTCGTCTTAAGTCATACAGTGACATCTACATGTCTACACAGTAGAAACATATAGTGACGTCTCATTTAAAGTATGCCAACTACATGCCTACACGGCAGGAACATATAGTGACATCTCATTTAAAGTATGACAACTACATGTCTACACAGTAGAAACATATAGTGACGTCTCATTTAAAGTAGGACAACTACATGCCTACACGGCAGGAACATATAGTGACATCTCATTTAAAGTATGACAACTACATGTCTACACAGTAGAAACATATAGTGACGTCTCATTTAAAGTATGACAACTACATGCCTACACGGCAGGTTCATATAGTGACATCTCATTTAAAGTATGACAACTACATGTCTACACAGTAGAAACATATAGTGACATCTCATTTAAAGTATGACAACTACATGCCTACACGGCAGGAACATATAGTGACATCTCATTTAAAGTATGACAACTACATGTCTACACAGTAGAAACATATAGTGACGTCTCATTTAAAGTATGACAACTACATGTCTACACAGTAGAAACATATAGTGATATCTCATTTAAAGTATGACAACTACATGTCTACACAGTAGAAACATATAGTGATATCTCATTAAAAGTATGACAACTACATGCCTACACGGCAGGAACATATAGTGATATCTCATTTAAAGTATGACAACTACATGTCTACACAGTAGAAACATATAGTGATATCTCATTTAAAGTATGACAACTACATGTCTACACAGTAGAAACATATAGTGACGTCTCATTTAAAGTATGACAACTACATGTCTACACAGTAGAAACATATAGTGACGTCTCATTTAAAGTATGACAACTACATGTCTACACGCCAGAAACATATAGTGATATCTCATTTAAAATATGACAACTACATGTCTACACGCCAGGAACATTTAGTGATATCTCATTTAAAGTATGACAACTACATGTCTACACAGTAGAAACATATAGTGACGTCTCATTTAAAGTATGACAACTACATGTCTACACAGTAGAAACATATAGTGACGTCTCATTTAAAGTATGACAACTACATGTCTACACGCCAGGAACATATAGTGACATCTCATTTAAAGTATGACAACTACGTGCCTACACGGCAGGAACATATAGTGATATCTCATTTAAAGTATGACAACTACATGTCTACACGCCAGGAACATATAGTGACGTCTCATTTAAAGTATGACAACTACATGTCTACACAGTAGAAACATATAGTGATATCTCATTTAAAGTATGACAACTACATGTCTACACAGTAGAAACATATAGTGACGTCTCATTTAAAGTATGACAACTACATGTCTACACAGTAGAAACATATAGTGATATCTCATTAAAAGTATGACAACTACATGCCTACACGGCAGGAACATATAGTGATATCTCATTTAAAGTATGACAACTACATGTCTACACAGTAGAAACATATAGTGATATCTCATTTAAAGTATGACAACTACATGTCTACACAGTAGAAACATATAGTGACGTCTCATTTAAAGTATGACAACTACATGTCTACACAGTAGAAACATATAGTGACGTCTCATTTAAAGTATGACAACTACATGTCTACACAGTAGAAACATATAGTGATATCTCATTTAAAATATGACAACTACATGTCTACACGCCAGGAACATTTAGTGACGTCTCATTTAAAGTATGACAACTACATGTCTACACAGTAGAAACATATAGTGACGTCTCATTTAAAGTATGACAACTACATGTCTACACAGTAGAAACATATAGTGACGTCTCATTTAAAGTATGACAACTACATGTCTACACGCCAGGAACATATAGTGATATCTCATTTAAAGTATGACAACTACATGTCTACACGCCAGGAACATGTAGTGACGTCTCATTTAAAGTATGACAACTACATGTCTACACAGTAGAAACATATAGTGATATCTCATTTAAAGTATGACAACTACATGTCTACACAGTAGAAACATATAGTGACGTCTCATTTAAAGTATGACAACTACATGTCTACACAGTAGAAACATATAGTGACGTCTCATTTAAAGTATGACAACTACGTGTCTACACAGTAGAAACATATAGTGACGTCTCATTTAAAGTATGACAACTACATGTCTACACAGTAAAAACATATAGTGACGTCTCATTTAAAGTATGACAACTACATGTCTACACAGTAGAAACATATAGTGACGTCTCATTTAAAGTATGACAACTACATGTCTACACAGTAGAAACATATAGTGACGTCACATTTAAAGTATGACAACTACATGTCTACACAGTAGAAACATATAGTGACGTCTCATTTAAAGTATGACAACTACATGTCTACACAGTAGAAACATATAGTGACGTCACATTTAAAGTATGACAACTACATGTTAATTGCTACACATCCTGTAGTTTCGACTTAATATCACAATTATTTTAAAGGAAGTTAGTCCTTAACGTATCTGCGTTATATCCACAATCCGTTTGAAGATACGATTTTTAGCTGGTGAACTACTACAGAAACAGAAACTTTAGTCTGTATACTGTTATTAATTCACAACCAACCATTTACGGTTACTAAGTAATGGAAGGTCAGTTAATATATATTTTTACGTTACAACAGTCATGCATCATTTCGTATTTGTAGACATAAGTACCATATAGCTACCTGTTGTTTCTAACTCTTCTAGCTAAGGGCGTGACGTATGTATTCATACAAGAGATTAATGTAAATCCCTCAAATAGGAGGCGGCACTCTTTGGTGAATAGTTTCAGTCGTGTTCACGAGCAGGACAGCAGTCAGCTAGACACCGGTATATTTCACTCTAGACATGAAAGAGTCCGATAAATATATTAATAATCCGACAGCATGATGTGTGATCCTATTCTAAACAGGTAAGTTCAAACTGTGCCTTTCAACATTTGTATACGTGTTGTACGATAGAAGAGATTAGAAGTTCTCTGTGGTATAGATATAGATATGGAAATGATGGGGTTACGTTAGTAAGTTCTTTGTGGTATAGATATAGATATGGAAATGATGGGGGATTACGTCAGTAAGTTCTGTGTGGTTTTAATATAGATATGGAAATGATGGGGGTTACGTTTGTAAGTTCTGTGTGGTATAGATATAGATATGGAAATGATGGATGGTTACGTTAGTAAGTTCTCTGTGGTATAGATATAGATATGGAAATGATGGGGGATTACGTTAGTAAGTTCTGTGTGGTTTTGATATAGATATGGAAATGATGGGGGTTACGTTGTAAGTTCTGTGTGGTATAGATATAGATATGGAAATGATGGATGGTTACGTTAGTAAGTTCTCTGTGGTATAGATATAGATATGGAAATGATGGGGGATTACGTTAGTAAGTTCTCTGTGGTAGAGATATGGAAATGATGGGGTTACGTTAGTAAGTTCTCTGTGGTGTAGATATAGATATGGAAATGATGGGGGATTACGTCAGTAAGTTCTGTGTGGTTTTGATATAGATATGGAAATGATGGGGGTTACGTTTGTAAGTTTTGTGTGGTATAGATATAGATATGGAAATGATGGATGGTTACGTTAGTAAGTTCTCTGTGGTATAGATATAGATATGGAAATGATGGGGGATTACGTTAGTAAGTTCTCTGTGGTATAGATATGGAAATGATGGGGGATTACGTTAGTAAGTTCTCTGTGGTATAGATATGGAAATGATGGGGGATTACGTTAGTAAGTTCTCTGTGGTATAGATATGGAAATGATGGGGTTACGTTAGTAAGTTCTCTGTGGTATAGATATAGATATGGAAATGATGGGGGTTACGTTTGTAAGTTCTGTGTGGTATAGATATAGATATGGAAATGATGGATGGTTACGTTAGTAAGTTCTCTGTGGTATAGATATAGATATGGAAATGATGGGGGATTACGTTAGTAAGTTCTGTGTGGTTTTGATATAGATATGGAAATGATGGGGGTTACGTTGTAAGTTCTGTGTGGTATAGATATAGATATGGAAATGATGGATGGTTACGTTAGTAAGTTCTCTGTGGTATAGATATAGATATGGAAATGATGGGGGATTACGTTAGTAAGTTCTCTGTGGTAGAGATATGGAAATGATGGGGTTACGTTAGTAAGTTCTCTGTGGTGTAGATATAGATATGGAAATGATGGGGGATTACGTCAGTAAGTTCTGTGTGGTTTTGATATAGATATGGAAATGATGGGGGTTACGTTTGTAAGTTTTGTGTGGTATAGATATAGATATGGAAATGATGGATGGTTACGTTAGTAAGTTCTCTGTGGTATAGATATAGATATGGAAATGATGGGGGATTACGTTAGTAAGTTCTCTGTGGTATAGATATGGAAATGATGGGGGATTACGTTAGTAAGTTCTCTGTGGTAAAGATATGGAAATGATGGGGGATTACGTTAGTAAGTTCTCTGTGGTATAGATATGGAAATGATGGGGTTACGTTAGTAAGTTCTCTGTGGTATAGATATAGATATGGAAATGATGGGGGATTACGTCAGTAAGTTCTGTGTGGTTTTGATATAGATATGGAAATGATGGGGGTTACGTTTGTAAGTTCTGTGTGGTATAGATATAGATATGGAAATGATGGATGGTTACGTTAGTAAGTTCTCTGTGGTATAGATATAGATATGGAAATGATGGGGGATTACGTTAGTAAGTTCTCTGTGGTATAGATATGGAAATGATGGATGGTTACGTTAGTAAGTTCTGTGTGGTATAGATATAGATATGGAAATGATGGATGGTTACGTTAGTAAGTTCTGTGTGGTATAGATGTAGATATGGAAATGATGGGGGGTTACGTTAGTAAGTTCTGTGTGGTTTTGATATAGATATGGAAATGATGGGGGTTACGTTAGTAAGTTCTGTGTGGTATAGATATAGATATGGAAATGATGGGGGTTACGTTATTAAGTTCTGTGTGGTATAGATGTAGATATGGAAATGATGGGGGGTTACGTTAGTAAGTTCTGTGTGGTATAGATATAGATATGGAAATGATGGATGGTTACGTTAGTAAGTTCTGTGTGGTATAGATATAGATATGGAAATGATGGGGGGTTACGTTATTAAGTTCTGTGTGGTATAGATATAAATATGGAAATGATGGGGGTTACGTTATTAAGTTCTGTGTGGTATAGATATAGATAGGGAAATGATGGGGGTTACGTTATTAAGTTCTGTGTGGTATAGATATAGATAGGGAAATGATGGGGGTTACGTTATTAAGTTCTGTGTGGTATAGATATAGATAGGGAAATGATGGGGGTTACGTTATTAGGTTCTGTGTGGTATAGATATAGAGATGGAAATGATGGGGGTTACGTTATTAAGTTCTGTGTGGTATAGATATAGATAGGGAAATGATGGGGGTTACGTTATTAGGTTCTGTGTGGTATAGATATAGAGATGGAAATGATGGGGGGTTACGTTATTAAGTTCTGTGTGGTATAGATATAGATATGGAAATGATGGGGGTTACGTTATTAAGTTCTGTGTGGTTTTGATATAGATATGGAAATGATGGGGGTTATGTTAGTAAGTTCTCTGTGGTATAGATATAGATATGGAAATGATGGGGGGTTATGTTAGTAAGTTCTCTGTGGTATAGATATAGATATGGAAATGATGGGGGGTTACGTTAGTAAGTTCTGTGTGGTATAGATATAGATATGGAAATGATGGGGGTTACGTTAGTAAGTTCTGTGTGGTATAGATATGGAAATGATGGGGGTTACGTTAGTAAGTTCTGTGTGGTATAGATAAAAATATGGAAACAATGGGGGTTACGCTAGGAAGTTATGTTGATGTAGATATAGATATAGAAATAACAGGAGTTACGTTAGGAAGTTTTGTGTGGTAGAGATATAGATACAGTTTTATTTCGCTTCATTGTTTTTATCCTTATTAAAAACAGTCGTTCCCTTACATTTATTAATAGAAATTTAACTCATAATTCGATATTAGTTCCTTATGTTTAATCAATTAGTCATTAGTCGGCACTTCTTTGGTGTATCGAGGCGTGTTCACAAACAATGCATATGCTAGTAGCATTGTATTGACTTGGAAGTCATTAAAGTAACTCATTGTTCCTAGGATTCGTAGATAAACAAATGAAAAAACTGACACTCTAGCGGGGAAAAAAATCCACGTTTGACGTCATCCCTACGTCTGTTTGTTTTGTTTGATTTGTTTTGAATTTCGTGAAAAGCTACTCGAGGGCTATATGCGCTAGCCGTCCCTAATTTAGCAGTGTAAGACTAGAGGGAAGGCAGCTAGTCATCACCACCCACCGCCAATTCTTGGGCTAGTCTTTTACAAATGAATAGTGAGACTGACCGTCACGTTATAACGCCCCCACGGCTAAAGGGCGAGCATGTTTGGTGTGACAGGGATTCGAACCCGCGAAACACAGGATTATGTACTAACCTTTATATCGTTCACTCCCGGGGTGGAAGTCTAAACATGAGACAATAATGTCACGTTTTTAGCTGTTACAAAACTTACTGGGCACAACTGTAAGTGAAAGGAATGACTTGCTCTATGGGTATTCACAGATCAGCAGATCAGTGGTACTGCTCTGTACTGAACATGTCTTTCAGATGTTAATTAATCTGATGCTCGGGACCTGTTCAAACAGAAACCTGTTATAAAATAATTTGAAAATGTGTTTAGTAATAATGTTGGGCTTAATACCACTAAGTAATTGTTAGGATAACATTAATATAAGACACCAGTTCTCAGGATAACATCAACTTAATATAAGACACCAGTTCTCAGGATAACATTAATTTAGGATAAAGTTCTCAGGATAACATTAATTTAGGAAAAGACACCAGTTCTCAGGATAACATTAATTTATGATAAAATAACAGTTCTAAAGATAATAGTAACTTATCATACAGATACCAGTTCTCAGTACAATACTAATTTAAGATACAGATACCAGTTCTCAGTACATTACTAATTTACCATACAGACACCAGTTCTCAGTACAATACTAATTTACGATACAGATACCAGTTCTCAGTACATTATTAATTTACGACACATATTCCAGTTCTCAGGACATTACTAATTTACGACACAGATACCAGTTCTCAGTACAATACTAATTTAAGATACAGATACCAGTTCTCAGTACATTACTAATTTACCATACAGACACCAGTTCTCAGTACAATACTAATTTACGATACAGATACCAGTTCTCAGTACAATACTAATTTAAGATACAGATACCAGTTCTCAGTACATTACTAATTTGCCATACAGACACCGGTTCTCAGTACAATACTAATTTACGATACAGATACCAGTTCTCAGTACATTATTAATTTACGACACAAATACCAGTTCTCAGGACATTACTAATTTACGACACAGATACCAGTTCTCAGTACAATACTAATTTATGATACAGATACCAGTTCTCAGTACATTACTAATTTACCATACAGACACCAGTTCTCAGTACAATACTAATTTACGATACAGATACCAGTTCTCAGTACATTACTAATTTACGACACAGATACCAGTTCTCAGTACATTACTAATTTACGACACAGATACCAGTTCTCAGTACATTACAAATTTACGATACAGATACCAGTTCTCAGTATAATACTAATTTACGACACAGATACCAGTTCTCAGTACATTACTAATTTACGATAGAGATACCAGTTCTAAAGATAATATTAATTTAGAATACAGACACCAGTTCTCAGTACAATACTAATTTACGATACAGACACCAGTTCTTAGGATAATACTAATTTACGATACAGATACCAGTTCTCAGTGAAATACTAATTTACGATACAGATACCAGTTCTAAAGATAATACTAATTTACGATAGAGATACCAGTTCTCAGTACCATGCTAATTTACGATACAGATATCAGTTCTCAGTACCATGCTAATTTACAATACAGATACCAGTTCTCAATACATTACTAATTTACTATACAGATACCAGTTCTCAGTACCATGCTAATTTACGATACAGATACCAGTTCTCAGTACATTACTAATTTACCATACAGACACCAGTTCTAAGGATAATACTAATTTACGATACAGATACCAGTTCTAAAGATAATACTAATTTACGATACAGATACCAGTTCTCAGTACCATGCTAATTTACGATACAGATACCAGTTCTCAGTACATTACTAATTTACGATACAGATGCCAGTTCTCAGTATAATACTAAGTTACGATACAGATACCAGTTCTCAGTACAATACTAATTTACGATACAGATACCAGTTCTCAGTATAATACTAATTTACGATACAGATACCAGTTCTCAGTACATTACTAATTTACGACACGGATACCAGTTCTCAGTACCATGCTAATTTACGATACAGATACCAGTTCTCAGTACATTACTAATTTACGATACAGATGCCAGTTCTCAGTATAATACTAATTTACGATACAGATACCAGTTCTCAGTACAATACTAATTTACGATACAGATACCAGTTCTCAGTACATTACTAATTTACGATACAGATGCCAGTTCTCAGTATAATACTAATTTACGATACAGATACCAGTACTCAGTATAATACTAATTTACGATATGGATACCAGTACTCAGTATAATACTAATTTACGATACGGATGCCGAAGTTCTGCCGTATTTTGATTTTTTTTAGAACACTAATAATTCACCAAATGACATAATTTTGAGAAACTGCTATCCTTTTCAAGGCTTAGCGAAAAGTCGTCAGCTTTTATTTCAGAAATGTTTATTTTATATTCGTCAACCAAATTTCTCTGGACTTCTGTGTTGAGTAACAACAAACAGAAGTCACCATTCCTTATCCATCGTTCTCTGTGACGAAGATGTCCTCTTATCAGTCCATTTGATTGTTTATGTAACAACATCCAAATGGTTGATATCGATTTATATAGAACTGTTCACATAAACTATTTATACAAACATTCCAGTGCTATAACACCAGGACTTAAAGAAACTCTAAGATAATTTGTTCTACATAATTTATGAAATATATTAGTTTTGTTATTATTTTAACATTTTCAACAAACTAGAATCTTCCTTAGTAACTTTACATCCTATCTTTTCACAAATACGACGCATTCTTATCAGCCTGATGAAGTTTGGGAACAAACCAAAAGTTCTTAATGAATATTTTCTAAGCTAAACACTTTGTAGTCTAAACGCGATAACATCGTCATAAATTTTCTCAATAATTTTCATTATGATTACTTAAAATTTGATTTCATAATTCCCATAATTTGAGCCATGAATATTTAAAAGGTTCTTACTGCCCTGTTGGAAGTTAGAGTGTTAAAAATACACGCATGTTTTTTTATAAATCATCGAAAATCCCAGATATCGACAGAAACATCGTATTTGATTTTGCCACCAGGTGGAGTCGGTAATTTAATAGAAGTAATTTCTTTCGTAAGTATGAAATAAACCTATAATTCAGAAAATCTAGGCTACTTTTTGTGGCAGAAAGGCTTAATTGAATTTACTATACCGGTTTATGTGATCGACATGATTCTTATATGGTTTGAGAATCCTTTGGAGACATCACAGTAATTATAATTTGACACAAACAAAGCGTGAGGACCGAACTAATAGCCACTGATTGATTTGTACTTAGCGCAGTAAATTAACAATGAATTAATTCATTATTGGATTTTGTTTTTTCAAATGACCACCAACCTTCAGACATTAACTAATACAAGCGGTTTGTGTTTATATTGTTGATCGTAACGACAGTGGATAGTGTTGATTAGAATAATGTTTAATATACTCGTTTATTTGTAAATATAATGTACGAGTCAGTTAATGGCTCTCGTGTTTGTTTTGTTGTTAACCGCATAGCTTTACAATAGATTACTCGCACAGGGCAAACGACAGGAATCGAAAATCCAATTTTAGTATCTCACGGCTACCGCTGAGCCACAGGGCTTTAATTCGTTATGTCTCCAAACTTACATTTTTTATCTCTTGTTCTGCGCGATCAAACACAACCTTTAAACATGTAAGACTGACAAAAATATTTATTAATAATGGGAGTGACGAACGTGGAATATATGAGAGGCATTATTTGTGGTACAGGTTACTAGATTGTTCTTTGTATAAAAATATTTCAATATACAAAGTAATATTTATTTTGTTTGGGATGATTTATAATTTGGTCATTACAAATATGTGTTTCAAAATATAAAACAGATCTGATTATGTTTCTATGTATAATATCTCCAGTCATTACAAATATGTGTTTCAAAATATAAAACAGATCTGATTATGTTTCTATGTATAATATCTCCAGTCATTACAAATATGTGTTTCAAAATATAAAACAGATCTGATTATGTTTCTATGTATAATATCTCCAGTCATTACAAATATGTGTTTCAAAATATAAAACAGATCTGATTATGTTTCTACGTATAATATCTCCAGTCATTACAAATATGTTTCAAAATATAAAACAGATCTGATTATGTTTCTATGTATAATATCTCCAGTCATTACAAATATGTTTCAAAATATAAAACAGATCTGATTATGTTTCTATGTATATCTCCAGTCATTACAAATATGTTTCAAAATATAAAACAGATCTGATTATGTTTCTATGTATAATATCTCCAATATCATGATAAAGTTGAGATCTAGTTTTCACTGAATTACTTAAATCCTTAACCAGTAGACCTAATGTCAATTTTTAACTGAATTATATATCCTTATGGCAAGTAGTCCTAAGACTAGCTTTTACTGAATTACCTATCCTATTGATCAGTAGTCATAAGATCAGTTGTAACTGAATTATCTATCCTCTTGACCTGTAGTCCTAAGGCCAGTTATAACTGAATTATTTATCCTTTTGACCAGTAGTCCTAAGACTAGCTTTTACTGAATTACCTATCCTATTGATCAGTAGTTATAAGATCAGTTGTAACTGAATTATCTATCCTCTTGACCTGTAGTCCTAAGGCCAGTTATAACTGAATTATCTATTCTCTTGACCTCTAGTTCTTAGGCTAGTTGTAACTGAATTGTCTATCGTCTCGACCAATAGTTTTAAAGCCAGTTATAACAGAATTATCTATCCTCTTGACCAGTAGTCCTAAGGCCAGTTATAACTGAATTATTTATCCTCTTGACCAGTATTCCTAAGGCCAATTATAGCTGAATTATCTATTCTCTTGACCGCTAGTTCTTAGGCCAGTTGTAACTGAATTGTCTATCGTCTCGACCAATAGTTTTAAAGCCAGTTATAACTGAATTATCTATCCTCTTGATCAGTAGTCCTAAGGCCAGTTGTAACTGAATTATCTATCCTCTTGACCAGTATTCCTAAGGCCAGTTATAACTGAATTATCTATCCTCTTGACAAGTAGTCCTAAGGCCAGTTATAACTGAATTATCTATACTCTTGACCAGTATTCCTAAGGCCAGTTGTAACTGAATTATCTATCCTCTTGACCAGTATTCCTAAGGCCAGTTATAACTGAATTATCTATCCTCTTGACAAGTAGTCCTAAGGCCAGTTATAACTGAATTATCTATACTCTTGACCAATAGAGTTAAGGCCAGTTTTAACTGAATTATCTATCCTCTTGACCAGTATTCCTAAGGCCAGTTATAACTGAATTATCTATCCTCTTGACGAGTATTCCTAAGGCCAGTTCAACTGAATTATCTATCCTCTTGACCAGTATTCCTAAGGCCAGTTGTAACTGAATGATCTATCCTCTTGACCAGTATTCCTAAGGCCAGTTGTAACTGAATGATCTATCCTATTGACCAATAGATTTAAGGCCAGTTTTAACTGAATTATCTATCCTCTTGACCAGTATTCCTAAGGCCAGTTGTAACTGAATGATCTATCCTATTGACCAATAGATTTAAGGCCAGTTATAACTGAATGATCTATCCTATTGACCAATAGATTTAAGGCCAGTTATAACTGAATTATCTATCCTATTGACCAGTATTCCTAAGGCCAGTTGTAACTGAATGATCTATTCTATTGACCAGTATTCCTAAGGCCAGTTGTAACTGAATTATCTATCCTCTTGACCAGTATTCCTAAGGCCAGTTGTAACTGAATTATCTATACTCTTGACCAGTATTCCTAAGAGCAGTTGTAACTGAATGATCTATCCTATTGACCAATAGATTTAAGGCCAGTTATAACTGAATTATCTATCCTATTGACTAGTAGTTTTAAGGCTAGTTTTAACTTAATTATCTATACTATTTTTTTTTCAATCTGGATATTTAGATTTTGTATTTTTAGGGATAAGTTTTAGATATTATGTGCAGAAAGTGTCAGCCGATATGTGGCTGTAATGAAGTTCAATTAGCTCATTATACTCATTCTTAAAAATGGTTTAGTTTTTTTTTTCTTGAGCGGAAAACAACCAACGGGTTATGTGCGGTGTGCCCATCGTGTTATCCCAATTATTATCGTATAAACCCACAAGATTACCGCCGAGTAACTGGGAACAAACATAATTAAGAGAAAATTAGAAAGTAAAAAATGTCGTTATCTTCTTTGCTTTGGGAGTAATTTACATTCGCTATGTTCATGAAAGGAATCGAACCCCAGGTGTAAGCGTTAAAGCCCTTCAGATTTTCTTTGGTTTACCAGTGGACTAAAAATAAACAAGTCATAGACATACATACATACATACATATATATATGTGTGTGTATTAACATTTAATATGTAGTTAAGTCTAATTTATTCAGCTTAACCAAGTAAAGCTTTAATTCTAAGCAGTAATGTTTATGAGTAATAAATAACTGCTAGTTTTCAGCCAATAACACAACACGGTTTTGACTCTTTATGTTATCACTCACCAGGTTTATAACTCTTTATGTTATCACTCACCAGGTTTCTGACTATTTATGCTGTCACTCACCAGGTTTTTGAATCTTTATGTCATCACCTCTCAGAGTGTTGACCTTACGCTACATATTTTAATGAATATAGGTTACAATATATCAATATTGATACAGACATTTTTTGTACTTTGACAAGTGATAATAAAACAAAACAAATATAGATTAATTTGCCAAACATAAACAGCTGAGCTTAACAGAGGTAACTGTCTCCTTGGGAAACTGTAAACAATTGGACCTTTAGAATCTAAAACTCTTCGTAGAACATGCTGCTTTATAAGCTGGGATATACATTCCATTATTACTAAACTTTAACACTAACTTTTCGCTAAGCCTTTTCTCTCTTATTTTTTAACCTTTGTTCTTCATTATTGTCAAAGCAAGACAATAGACCATATCAGTGGAAGGATTGTGCAGGGACTGATTGCATTTAGTCAGAGATTCTGCAGGGACAGATTGCATTTAGTCAGGAAAATTAAAAATGTTACGAGGTGAGAAACTTGAATGATCGGTTTAACTTCTTAAGAAACTAGTCTGTAATGTAGACTGAACAACAGGTTTATACAATGTATAAACTATGTCTGGTATAGAGTTTGTAAAATAAAAACAATGATGAAATTTATGAATACTTCATTGAAGCCTTATCCTATACCTGTATCCTTCTTGGAACAACATAAAACAGGGGAAAAATCGATTTATGTATGAACGTTGTTAGAATTTCTCTGTTTGAAAATTTCTCTTTCTTTCATTTCACAGCTGAGTTTCTACTGACTTCTTAAGTTACAAATATCGTGGAAGCTGCAGATTCTATTAATCCTTTTTAACACCCCTCCCCCCAAACTCCAGTGGCTCAATAATAAGTTTGGTTTATTTTAAATTTTGACCAAATCTACTCGAGAGCTATCTACAATAGTTGTTCCTAATTCATCAGTAAGAGACTAGAAGAACATCACTCACTGCCAACCTTTGGCCTCCGTTTTTATCAACGGGTAGTTGGATTGACCATAATGTTACAACGCCTCTACAGCTTAAAGGTCAAGCGTTCTAACCAAGCTATGCTAAGATTTCCAACCGTATGATCTCATCTTACGATGCTAAAACTCAGGTTTGCGTATCCTTTATGAGCACTGTAACATATAGCTCATTGTTTAGCTTTGTGGAGAACAAAACCGACCAATCATTAGAAAAAAACACAGCAAAAATAAAACGTAACACTAACAATCTGATCTTCTTTTAAATAAATAGAAACATCAATAAGTTAAACCAACTAAACAGAAGACAACTGTTCTATCCTCGATCATCTATAGATTGGTAAGTCTTCAGATTGGAATCAGGGATTCGATCCGTCCCGGATGACACAGCAGATAGACTGATGTGACTTTGTTATAAAACACACACACTGTGGTTTCCTGTTACAGTTTATGAAACATGACGATGAGTTACAAAAAATTCGGTTTACACTTGAAAAGGGGGAACATTTTTGAATTATGGGAAACTTTTTAAAGAAAAAACGAATTAGGAAGTTGTAAAATATCACAGCTTCTACAATGGTAAGGATTAAACCTTTCTATTTTGTGCTATAAAACAAAATAACTTAAATGCTTTACTGATTCCGAAACCCCTGGAAAAAGCTTCTCCTTCGATAAGATTACTAAAGTGCCTGTGTTAAAGGAATGTTAGGGTTAAAGAAAAGTTGAAAAATGATATATTTATTACAACAAAGATTGATATAATACCCGTATTGTGACTCCTATAGAATCATATATCACTTATAATCTCAATGATTTGTTTGTTTGTTTAGAATTTCGCGCAAAGCTACTCAAGGGCTATCCGCTCCAGCCATCCATAATTTAGCAGTGTAAGACTAGAGGGAAGGCAGCTAGTCATCACCACCCACCGCCAAATATTGGGCTACTCTTTTACCAACGAATAGTGGGATGGACCGTCATATTATAACGCCCCCATGCCTGAAAGGGCGAGCATGTTTGGTGCGACGGGGATTCGAACCCGCGACCCTCAGATTACGAGTCGAACGCCTTAACCCACCTGGCCATGCCTGCCGCAATCACAATGAACTTAGGTTTGTGAACATAATTCCAACACTAAAGTAGTTAACAAAAGGGAAAAGATAATAGTTATAGAAATAACTGTTTTAACAACAATATTTTGGTAGATATAGGTTAGATTGTTTCTTCAAGAACAGCAGTATATATTAATGATATAAATATCTAGAACAATTATGCAATTATAGATGGTCTTTCAAAATATGTAGTGCTTGCTGAAGAGATTTACACGTTTTGATAATAAAGTTAGCAAATAAAAGGGAATCCTCAATAATCGCGGCTGTATTTAGATATCAAATCGGCCAATAAATGCAACTATGAGATAAAAGCTTGTATTTGGAAAAAAAGAACCGAAGAAATCAGAACCATTCTGCGAGCCGTTATGGTGCGGCTAAAAATGACCTTTACCCTTTTTCATGTACTTGACCCGAAGAAGCTAGAAAGGCAAAACACCAATTAAAAGTTGTTTTATAGTTAACTAGAATCTAAACGTCGTGTTTTTTTTGTGACGTTATTGTCACAATTATAGATTGATATTTATCAAAAGTAAATAACTCTTACCTGGTTGTTTTACCATGATTAACCTAAGTGTTACCAACATGCTGCAGAAACTTGGAACATAATATAATGTAGGATTAACCTTTCACCAAACTCATCAATAAAAAAATAAAGATCTGTAGTGAAACAGCATGAAAAAGCCCTCTGTTGACAAAGCTCTTAACTTTGATTTTTTTTTCTTTACTGCTGGTTTCGTTAGAAGACAGCCAATACGAAATCTCTTGAGAAACGAAAAATATTGTGTCACGACTTTCTGCTAAGCAAGTTTTCTGCGGAGCTTCTTGAGGGCTGATAAGCTCAAAATGAGAGTCGAATTTAGAATTAAAAATTCAAGCTGGAATAAGTAATACAGAAGCCGTTAAAACTTCGAAAATATAAAGTATGTGTTGAACAGGTTGAATATCGTGTACAAAAGAAATATCTTTCATTTATATTTTCATTAAACAAGGATATACATCTTTCATAATTTATTTCTATTTTATTCACCACATAAAATGTTATCACATTCGAGAGAATGTTAAAAATCATAGCCTCTTTCTGTGTGGTATATACAAGAATTGTTTGTTCCAACTATTAATAAACATTAGACAACTGTGTTGTACAGAAAACCCAGCGATTTTAAATAGGAAATCGAAATATAAATCACAAAATTATCGACTTCTTAATCTAGTGTAAACACTAGAATTTTAAAAGCTCTCATCAGATTTTATGAAATTTGAATTAAATTTTAAATAAAACCAGTGGAATAAGTGAGCAACTTTCGGTGACCTCAGTTCAAAGGTGAAGGTTAAACATGTAACTTGAGGCGTAGCAATCTGACAGTCAATCAAAGTTGATACAAAGTTTGAATGTCTAACGTAGGTTGAAAATCAAGGTCGTACTGAAGGTCAAACACTTAAGAGTAATTGCTTTTTGAGAAACTGTTTAAACTTCTGAGAGAAGTGGGATAGAGGGAGAATCTTGGAATTTAGGCCTATATATTTATATATATATATATATTTTAAGGTAGGGAATTTTTGTGGTGACTGGTTTGAGTTAGTTAGTGGAAAAGTGAAAGTCATTGCAGAGAATAAGTTGCGCTCTTTGAGTTTCCACCCTTGACTACATACCGGTGGGGTCGACATACCGCGATATGTTGAGTATGTTAGAAAATGGATGAAGCGATTATTTTTTTTATGTAAAATACACGGTAAATTTTAACACTAATTAACTTGATTGATTTTAATATTGACAGCGTTTTCCTTTGATTTTGTTACTGCCACTAAGGACCCTTTAACCATGAATGCTGCGAACAGTTTTATATATAAATAAAACAATACCAATTCTAGGGTTAACAAGTAAAAAAACTGGCTAATGATGTAAATTGTAAACAATACTGAACAGGAACCAACACTGAAAAAGTTAAAGGTAAGCCTAACGTTTTACTTTATGTAAATAGATAAGGAGGTTCTTCGGTATTATTTAAAATACAAGTTAACTCTCTCTACTGCTACACAAAAAGAAAACGTGTGTTATCTGAAGACAGGTTAACGACTTCAGCCATGTTCGAAGACAGAGCACACTCTCATGGCCTTACGTAAAGGATAGAACTTGAAGCCAAGTCTGGAGTGTTGCGACAGGTGTTCGAAACGATGAAATACCACTGTTCTCATGTTTCCGAACATATTTAGCGAAGCTAAAAGACACTGCTTCACTCTACTTTGAGATAAAATGAGCTACAGTTATTATTACGGCAAAATATTGTATAAAAGCTCACAAGTATAGATTGAACTTAGAAACTCAGCTCGTTTAAAGTGTGTAGCACGTATAGTTATTAAAATAAAACATATCTTTGATATTTTCTAATGTTTAATGTATCCCAATGTCGTTTTCGTCTACAGCTTTATTTAAAAGTCGTTTTTTGTCATCCAAAATTATAATCAGAACAAAAAATGAGTGATAACCGATCCAAATATTTCACAAAAACAACAAAATGACCAGCTGTATGATGTAACATAAAAATGGCCTAAAGGGTAAATTATTTTAAAACTTGTTCTAAAATTAAATTTAAAAAGATAAATTGAGGATACAATCACAAAGTTCCATAGTGTAACCATGTAATATAATTTGACTGGATACAATCACAAAGTTTCATAGTGTAACCATGTAATATAATTTGACTGGATACAATCACAAAGTTCCATAGTGTAACCATGTAATATAATTTGACTGGATACAGTCACAAAGTTCCATAGTGTAACCATGTAATATAATTTGACTGGATACAATCACAAAGTTTCATAGTGTAACCATGTAATATAATTTGACTGGATACAATCACAAGATTGAAACTCGATGTTCCATAGTGTAAACATGTAATATAATTTGACTGGATACAATCACAAAGTTCCATAGTGTAACCATGTAATATAATTTCACTGGATACAATCACAAAGTTCCATAGTGTAACCACGTGGTATGATTTGATCAAATATAAAATTAATATTCCATACTGTAACATGAAGAACATGTGAGTGCATGGTCGATTACACTTGATATAACAGTGATGCGTGTGTGTGACTATACAGAAATGTAACTGTTTGAGTAAAGGCAATGTTTAGTAAAGCATCAGTTAAATGTGGTGAAAAAACATTGCTGGTCATACTGTGTGCGTTAAAGTGTACATTCAACAGTCGCATATATACTGCGGTAAACTGAAGAGAGGTAATATACCAAACATTCAGGACCTACATAGTTGTAAAGTTGATAGATTAGGTAAGATTTTAGGTATAATAACCCAACTAAATGAACACAGTTCGTATTTAATGAGGTTAAGATAGCTTATGCCGTTTATGAAGCTAAATGTAAAATAAGTAATCAGAGCGGGTTATCATGTTACACATAGGTACAGAGTCATATGGTAATATTAAACCCGGTAATCAAACCTTGCGATATGTGGAATTAGACAGGAGATTGCGTAGTTCATAACTCAGAAAACAGTGATTAAATTCAAAAAATATCTTAGGTAATGGTTGTTTTTACAAGGTTTAATTAATGTCTGTGTGGTTGTAAACCACTCAGTGAAGCCTAGTTTCTCTCCGTGTTTAATGTACGTGTACAGGACTCTTGGTTCCCACTCAAAGGAATTGTTCAAGAATCTGTTGTCTTCTAGGTTTATTTTAGTCCAAAAAGGTGAAATTCAGCCCTCTGCAGGAGACTTCAGTTATTATTTTAATACCAGTGTTTAACAATAACATAAATCTAGTTTGTTTTTGCTTTCTTCCCCACATGAACGATTAGGTACTTAAGTTGTTAGTAAAAAACAATACATGTCTAGAACACACGACTACATATGTTGTAACTATAAACAATACATGTCTAGAACACACGACTACATGCGTTGTAACTAAAAACAATACATGTCTAGAACACACGACTACATATGTTGTAACTATAAACAATACATGTCTAGAACACACGACTACATGCGTTGTAACTAAAAACAATACATGTCTAGAACACACGACTAAACATGTTGCACTGAAACAATACATGTCTAGAACACACGACTACATACGTTGTAACTAAAAACAATACATGTGTAGAACACACGACTACATACGTTGTAACTAAAAACAGTACATGTCTAGAACACACGATTAAACATGTTGTACTGAAACAATATATGTATAGAACACACGACTACATATGTTGTACTGAAACAATACATGTCTAGAACACACGACTAAACATGTTGCACTGAAACAATACATGTCTAGAACACACGACTACATACGTTGTAACTAAAAACAATACATGTCTAGAACACACGACTACATACGTTGTAACTAAAAACAATACATGTGTAGAACACACGACTACATACGTTGTAACTAAAAACAATACATGTCTAGAACACACGACTACATACGTTGTAACTAAAAACAATACATGTCTAGAACACACGACTAAACATGTTGCACTGAAACAATATATGTATAGAACACACGACTACATATGTTGTACTGAAACAGTACATGTTTAGAACGCACGACTACATACGTGTAACTGAAAACTATACTTGTCTAGAACACACGCTTAGATACGTTGTTTGTAGAACAAAACATGTCTTTAATACACGATTAGTTAATGGGTTTCTCAAAGCCTTTAAAATGTTATACGTACCTTTGTATTTGGAGAAAGAAAAATGTCTCCCTGGTGACTTGAAACAGTAATGTTACAGGATATGTAGAACATAAAATCAAAGACTAACCTTGAGAGACAAGAATAAGTGTAGTAATCTTTAGACTAAACCATCGAAGTGAAGGAAGAATTTACAGAAATGGAGAGGTCGGTTGTTGAATGTGCTGTTTGTACTGAATTTTGGTATTCTCTGAAGACTCGTGCAAAGTATCCTCCAGGTCATGTTCCACACTAAACAACTTAATATATTACAAAGAAGAACGCCCATAGTCAGGTGTCCAGCTATTGTTATTTCATGAAAACCGATTGCTAGTTTCATAGTTTTGTGTTCGAAAAGTCAATATTTTCGGTCCCTGGACATTACGTTCCTTATTTCCCAAACTAAGTGTCTTACAAGTGTCACTACTTTTAAAAACAAACATAATTTGTTTTTATCAGACACACTGTGCTACTATATTAAATATAAACAACAAAACAGCGGGGTTTTTGACGCAATTAAAGGTCAAATATTAAAAGATATTTCAACGTAAACGTTTCGGTAACAACTTCGAAGGATTGGTCATTTTTTGTGGTAACATATATATGTCGTTTTTGTCTTTAACTCTGAACACAGTATACTATTAACACTCTCTTTGTTCCCATAGAAAACTGTATAATCAGTTTTACTTCAACACTAAATAGGCTACGTTGACTTACGTGTTACGTCATTCCATAACAACAAGTACAGTAAGGTAATGAAGTTTTAATGACAGTGTTACGAGATTCCGTTGCTGGACACTCATGTTTTTTATAAACGGAACTGTTTGTATCAAATAACTCAGTTTGGTGTGTAAGTACAAAATCTATTACAGTTTTACATTAGGTTAGTTTCTCAAGGTTTTGCTTCACTTTAATAACAAAATACCAATCAGAAAACTTTCAAGTTATTCCTTTCACATAGGGGGCGCTTCCAGGAAAGTATATTAAGTATGTTTGTTTGTTTGTTTTTAATTTCGCGCTAAGCTACACGAGAACAATCTGCGCTAGCCGTCCCTAATTTAGCAGTGTAATGTGAGAGATAAGGCAGCTAGTCATCACCACCAACCGCCGACTCTTTGGCTACTCTTTTAACAAATAATAGTGGGATTGACCATCACAATATAACGCCCTAATGGCTGAAAGGGTAAGCATGTTTGGTGTGACGGGGATTCGAACCCGCGACCCTCAGATTACAAGTCGAGCACCGTGACCATCTGGTATGTTTGTTGTTAAGCTTAAAATGTATCCGATAATCTATTGCGCTGTGTCCACCACGTGTAAAGAAACCTAAATTTTAACGTTGAGAGCCCTCTGATGTATCGCTGAGTAGCAATGGGTCAAAGATATATTCAGAAAGACTTGGAATCGTAACGGAAATGACGTTTATTGAGGGAAGTGACGTTTTTAAATTTCTTATCGTGAAATTGAACGATTTACTTTACTGTAAATTTAAAGATTGATTTTTACGTTTTAATTTCATGTAGCAAATAAAGTATCGAGTTTGTTTTAATTTTGTAAGGAAAGCAGTAAGCTACAGGGTGTTCGGAAAGTCACTGTGCACTTATATATTTATTGAAAACAGACATGTTTCAATATAGAATACAGAAGGTAAATATGAATGACAATTATAAACAATGTTGAAAGTGACCCCCGTTGTATCAACACAGGCTTGGATCTTTCTTATTTTGTTTCTAAACACCGCTATCAGTTGTTGGCTTGAAATAGACTGAATAAAATATGATTACAAAACTGCACAGTGACTTTCCGAACACCTTGTAGATATACATTTTTTTTTTTTGTAACTATCACCGAGCTAGATGGAAACAAAACACGATTATTGGAGAAAGACAGCCCCCTGGATGTAGAAATACTTCATTATTTTAGTGAAAATAAAGTATCAAATATTTACTTTTAAAAACGGCTCGGCATGGCCAAGCGTGTTAAGGCGTTCGACTTGTAATCTTAAGGTCGCGGGTTCGAATCCCTGTCGTACCAAACATGCTTGCCCTTTCAACCATGGGGGCGTTATAATGTTGCGGTCATTCCCAGTATTCGTTGGTAAAAGAGTTACCCAAGAGTTGGCGGTGGGTGGTGATGAGTAGCTGCCTTCCCTCTAGTCTTACACTGCTAAATTAGAGACGACTAGTGCAGATAGCCCTCGTGTAGCTTTGCGCGAAATTCAAAAACAAACAAACTTTTAAAAACGAGGTGTTTTCAAGATTTTGATCTATGGCAAACATAATATTCTTAGAAAAGAACAAACAGCATATCTGCGAGATGTGTTAATTACACGGCTACAACATAAATTACTCTAAAATGTAAGTTCACAATTTATATGAAAGTGGAAGATAATTGATGAAACAATCTTTATTCTAGAAGTTTTGCACAAAGTTACACAGGAGTTACCTACTATCGCCCTGATTTCGAAGTTACAGACTATAGAGTGAGGGTTACTGGTCAACAGCGTCAAGTCCAATTCCTTTGCTAATCTGACCGCATAGTTCAACATCACGTCCTTCAACAGTTACCGAACAATAACCTGTTACAGTTCAACGACGCTAGCCACAGGAATATGTGTGGGCAAGTAATGTTGCAAATGAGTTATTTATATATTTACTAGTTTCACATTAGCCATAGATATTTTGTTCTGTGTTGATTATATGTAAACTAGTTTGGTTTTAGAATAGACTACGTTAACCACACATGATATAAGTCAGATATATTGTTAGCTACATATTATATATTACTACAGATGATATTAGTTATATATGATATACTACTACAGATGATATTAGTTATATGTGACATACTACTACAGATGATATTAGTTACATATTATTTACTACTACAGATGATATTAGTTACATATTATTTACTGCTACAGACGATATTAGTTACATATTATATACTACAACAGATTATATCAGTTACATATTATATACTACTACAGATGATATTAGTTACACATTATATACTACTGCAGATGATATTAGTCACATATTATATACTACTACAGATGATATTAGTTACATATTATATACTACAACAGATTATATTAGTTACATATTATATACTACTACAGATGATATTGGTTACATATTATATACTACTATAGATGATATTAGTTACATATTATGTACTACTACAGATGATATCAGTTATATATTATGTACTACTACAGATGATATTAGTTACATATTATATACTACTACAGATGATATTAGTTACATATTATATACTACTACAGATGATATTAGTTACACATATGCTTACTACAGATGATATTAGTTACATATTATATACTACTACAGATGATATTAGTTACATATTATATACTACTACAGATGATATTAGTTACACATTATATACTTCTACAGATGATATTAGTTACATATTATATACTACTACAGATGATATTAGTTATATATTATATACTACTACAGATGATATTAGTTACATATTATATACTACTACAGATGATATTAGTTACATATTATATACTACTACAGATGATATTAGTTACATATTATATACTACTACAGATGATATTAGTTACATATTATATACCACTACAGATTATATTAGTTATATATTATATACTTCTACAGATGATATTAGTTACATATTATATACTACTAGAGATGATATCAGTTACACATTATATACTACAACAGATGATATTAGTTACATATTATATACCACTACAGATGATATCAGTTACATATTATATATTACTATAGATGATATTAGTTACATATTATGTACTACTACAGATGATATTAGTTACATATTATATACTACTATAGATGATATTAGTTACATATTATATACTACTACAGATGATATTAGTTACATATTATATACTACTACAGATGATATTAGTTACATATTATGTACTACTACAGATGATATTAGTTACATATTATATACTACTACAGATGATATTAGTTACATATTATGTACTACTACAGATGATATTAGTTACATATTATATACTACTACAGATGATATTAGTTACATATTATATACTACTACAGATGATATTAGTTACATATTATATACTACTACAGATGATATTTGTTACATATTATATACCACTACAGATGATATTAGTTATATATTATATACTTCTACAGATGATATTAGTTACATATTATATACTACTAGAGATGATATTAGTTACACATTATATACTACAACAGATGATATTAGTTACATATTATATACCACTACAGATGATATTAGTTACATATTATATACTACTATAGATGATATTAGTTACATATTATGTACTACTACGGATGATATTAGTTATATATTATATATTACTATAGATGATACGAGGTACATATTATATACTACTACAGATGATATTAGTTACATATTATATGTTACTACAGATGATATTAGTTACATATTATACACTACTACAGATGATATTAGTTACATATTATATACTACTAGAGATGATATTAGTTACATATTATATACCACTACAGATGATATTAGTTACATATTATATACTACTATAGATGATATTAGTTACATATTATATACTACTACAGATGATATTAGTTATATATTATATACTACTACAGATGATATTAGTTACATATTATGTACTACTATAGATGATATTAGTTACATATTATGTACTACTACAGATGATATTAGTTATATATTATGTACTACTATAGATGATATTAGTTACATATTATATACTACTACAGATGATATTAGTTACATATTATATACTATTAGACATGATATCAGTTACACATTATATACCACTACAGATGATATTAGTTACATATTATATACTACTATAGATGATATTAGTTACATATTATGTACTACTACAGATGATATTAGTTACACATTATATACTTCTACAGATGATATTAGTTACATATTATGTACTACTACAGATGATATCAGTTATATATTATGTACTACTACAGATGATATTAGTTACATATTATATACTACTACAGATGATATTAGTTACATATTATATACTACTACAGATGATATTAGTTACATATTATATACTACTACAGATGATATTAGTTACATATTATGTACTACTACAGATGATATTAGTTACATATTATATACTACTACAGATGATATTAGTTACATATTATATACTACTACAGATGATATTAGTTACATATTATATACTACTACAGATGATATTAGTTACATATTATATACCACTACAGATGATATTAGTTACATATTATATACTACTACAGATGATATTAGTTACATATTATATACTACTAGAGATGATATTAGTTACATATTATATACTACAACAGATGATATTAGTTACATATTATATACCACTACAGATGACATTAGTTACATATTATATACTACTATAGATGATATTAGTTACATATTATATACTACTACAGATGATATTAGTTACATATTATATACTACTACAGATGATATTAGTTACATATTATATACTTCTACAGATGATATTAGTTACATATTATATACTACTACAGATGATATTAGTTACATATTATATACTACTACAGATGATATTAGTTACATATTATATACTACTACAGATGATATTAGTTACATATTATGTACTACTACAGATGATATTAGTTACATATTATATACTACTACAGATGATATTAGTTACATATTATATACTACTACAGATGATATTAGTTACATATTATATACTACTACAGATGATATTAGTTACATATTATGTACCACTACAGATGGTATTAGTTAGATATTATATACTACTACAGATGATATTAATTACGTATTATATACTACTACAAGTGATATTAGTTACATGTTTTATAGTACAACAGGTGATATTAGTTACATATTATATACCACTACAGATGATATTAGTTACATATTATATACTACTATAGATGATATTAGTTACATATTATATACTACTACAGATGATATTAGTTACATATTATATACTACTATAGATGATATTAGTTACATATTATATACTACTACAGATGATATTAGTTACATATTATATACTACTACAGATGATATTAGGTTTATATACTACTATAGATGATATTAGTTACATATTATATACTACTACAGATGATATCAGTTATATATTATATACTACTACAGATGATATTAGTTACATATTATATACTACTACAGATGATATTAGTTACATATTATATACTACTACAGATGATATTAGTTACATATTATATACTACTACAGATGATATTAGTTACATATTATATACTACTACAGATGATATTAGTTACATATTATATACTACTACAGATGATATTAGTTACATATTATATACTACTACAGATGATATTAGTTACATATTATGTACTACTACAGATGATATTAGTTACATATTATATACTACTACAGATGATATTAGTTACATATTATATACTACTACAGATGATATTAGTTACATATTATATACTACTACAGATGATATTAGTTACATATTATATACTACTACAGATGATATTAGTTACATATTATATACTACTACAGATGATATTAGTTACATATTATATACTACTACAGATGATATTAGTTACATATTATGTACCTACTACAGATTATATTAGTTATATATTATATACTTCTACAGATGATATTAGTTACATATTATATACTACTAGAGATGATATCAGTTACACATTATATACTACAACAGATGATATTAGTTACATATTATATACCACTACAGATGATATTAGTTACATATTATATATTACTATAGATGATATTAGTTACATATTATATACTACTACAGATGATATTAGTTATATATTATATACTACTACAGATGATATTAGTTACATATTATATACTTACTACTACAGATGATATTAGTTACATATTATATACTACTACAGATGATATTAGTTACATATTATATACTACTACAGATGATATTAGTTACATATTATATACTACTACAGATGATATTAGTTACATATTATATACTACTACAGATGATATTAGTTACATATTATATACTACTACAGATGATATTAGTTACATATTATATACTACTACAGATGATATTTGTTACATATTATGTACCACTACAGATGATATTAGTTATATATTATATACTACTACAGATGATATTAGTTACATATTATATACTACTACAGATGATATTAGTTACACATTATATACTACAACAGATGATATTAGTTACATATTATATACCACTACAGATGATATCAGTTACATATTATATACTACTATAGATGATATTAGTTACATATTATATACTACTACAGATGATATTAGTTATATATTATATACTACTATAGATGATATTAGTTACATATTATATACTACTACAGATGATATTAGTTACATATTATATGTTACTACAGATGATATTAGTTACATATTATATACTACTACAGATGATATTAGTTACATATTATATACTACTACAGATGATATTAGTTACACATTATATACCACTACAGATGATATTAGTTACATATTATATACTACTATAGATGATATTAGTTACATATTATATACTACTACAGATGATATTAGTTATATATTATATACTACTACAGATGATATTAGTTACATATTATATACTACTACAGATGATATTAGTTACATATTATATACTACTACAGATGATATTAGTTACATATTATATACTACTACAGATGATATTAGTTACATATTATATACTACTAGACATGATATCAGTTACACATTATATACCACTACAGATGATATTAGTTACATATTATATACTACTACAGATGATATTAGTTATATATTATGTACTACTATAGATGATATTAGTTACATATTATGTACTACTACAGATGATATTAGTTACATATATTATGTACTACTATAGATGATATTAGTTACATATTATGTACTACTACAGATGATATTAGTTACATATTATATACTACTACAGATGATATTAGTTACATATTATATACCACTACAGATGATATTAGTTACATATTATATACTACTATAGATGATATTAGTTACATATATATACTACTACAGATGATATTAGTTATATATTATACTACTACAGATGATATTAGTTACATATTATGTACTACTACAGATGATATTAGTTACATATTATATACCACTACAGATGATATTAGTTACATATTATATACTACTACAGATGATATTAGTTACATATTATATACTACTACAGATGATATTAGTTACATATTATATACTACTACAGATGATATTAGTTACATATTATATACTACTACAGATGATATTAGTTACATATTATATACTACTACAGATGATATTAGTTACATATTATATACTACTACAGATGATATTAGTTATATATTATATACTACTACAGATGATATTAGTTACATATTATATACTACTACAGATGATATTAGTTACATATTATATACTACTAGAGATGATATTAGTTACATATTATATACCACTACAGATGATATTAGTTACATATTATATACCACTACAGATGATATTAGTTACATATTATATACTACTATAGATGATATTAGTTACATATTATATACTACTACAGATGATATTAGTTATATATTATATACTACTATAGATGATATTAGTTACATATTATATACTACGACAGTTGATATTAGTTACATATTATACATTACTAGAGATGATATTAGTTACATATTATATACTACTAAAGATGATATAGTTACATATTATATACTACTACAGATGATATTAGTTACATATTATATACTACTACAGATGATATTAGTTACATATTATATACTACTATAGATGATATTAGTTACATATTATGTACTACTACAGATGATATTAGTTATATATTATGTACTACTACTACAGATGATATTAGTTACATATTATATATACTACTACAGATGATATTAGTTATATATTATATACTACTATAGATGATATTAGTTACATATTATATACTACTACAGATGATATTAGTTACATATTATATACTATTAGACATGATATCAGTTACATATTATATACCACTATAAATGATATTAGTTACATATTATATACTACTACAGATGATATTAGTTACATATTATATACTACTATAGATGATATTAGTTACATATTATATACTACTACAGATGATATTAGTTACATATTATATACTACTACAGATGATATTAGTTACATATTATATACCACTACAGATGATATTAGTTACATATTATATACTACTACAGATGATATTAGTTACATATTATATACTACTACAGATGATATTAGTTATATATTATATACTACTACAGATGATATTAGTTACATATTATATACTACTACAGATGATATTAGTTACATATTATATACCACTACAGATGATATTAGTTACATATTATATACTACTACAGATGATATTAGTTACATATTATATACTACTACAGATGATATTAGTTACATATTATATACTACTACAGATGATATTAGTTACATATTATATACTACTACAGATGATATTAGTTACATATTATATACCACTACAGATGATATTAGTTGTATGTTATATACTACTACAGATGATATTAGTTACATATTATATACTACTACAGATGATATTAGTTACATATTATATACTACTACAGATGATATTAGTTATATATTATATGTACTACTACAGATGATATTAGTTACATATTATATACTACTACAGATGATATTAGTTACATATTATATACTACTATAGATGATATTAGTTACATATTATATACTACTACAGATGATATTAGTTACATATTATATATTACTACAGATGATATTAGTTACATATTATATACTACTACAGATGATATTAGTTACATATTATACACTACTACAGATGATATTAGTTACATATTATATACTACTACAGATGATATTAGTTACATATTATATACTACTACAGATGATATTAGTTACATATATATACTACTACAGATGATATTAGTTACATATATATATACTACAGATACAGATTATATTAGTTATATACATATATACTACTACAGATGATATTAGTTACATATTATATACTACTAGAGATGATATTAGTTACATATCATATACTACTACAGATGATATTAGTTACATATTATATACCACTACAGATGATATCAGTTACATATTATATATTACTATAGATGATATTAGTTACATATTATGTACTACTACTGATGATATTAGTTATATATTATATACTACTATAGATGATATTAGTTACATATTATATACTACTACAGATGATATTAGTTACATATTATATACTACTACAGATGATATTAGTTACATATTATATACTACTACAGATGATATTAGTTACATATTATATACTACTACAGATGATATTAGTTACATATTATGTACTACTACAGATGATATTAGTTACATATTATATACTACTACAGATGATATTAGTTACATATTATATACTACTACAGATGATATTTGTTACATATTATGTACCACTACAGATGATATTAGTTATATATTATATACTACTACAGATGATATTAGTTACATATTATATACTACTAGAGATGATATTAGTTACACATTATATACTACAACAGATGATATTAGTTACATATTATATACCACTACAGATGATATTAGTTACATATTATATACTACTATAGATGATATTAGTTACATATTATGTACTACTACAGATGATATTAGTTATATATTATATACTACTATAGATGATATTAGTTACATATTATATACTTCTACAGATGATATTAGTTACATATTATATGTTACTACAGATGATATTAGTTACATATTATACACTACTACAGATGATATTAGTTACATATTATATACTACTAGACATGATATTAGTTACACATTATATACCACTACAGATGATATCAGTTACATATTATATACTACTATAGATGATATTAGTTACATATTATGTACGACTACAGATGATATTAGTTATATATTATATACTACTATAGATGATATTAGTTACATATTATATACTACTACAGATGATATTAGTTACATATTATATACTACTATAGATGATATTAGTTACATATTATATACTACTACAGATGATATTAGTTACATATTATATACTATTAGAGATGATATTAGTTACATATTATATACCACTACAGATGATATTAGTTACATATTATATACTACTATAGATGATATTAGTTATATATTATATACTACTACAGATGATATTAGTTACATATTATGTACTACTACAGATGATATTAGTTATATATTATGTACTACTACAGATGATATTAGTTACATATTATATACTACTACAGATGATATTAGTTACATATTATGTACTACTACAGATGATATTAGTTACATATTATATACCACTACAGATGATATTAGTTACATATTATATACTACTACAGATGATATTAGTTACATATTATATACTACTACAGATGATATCAGTTATATATTATATACTACTACAGATGATATTAGTTACATATTATATACTACTACAGATGATATTAGTTACATATTATATACCACTACAGATGATATCAGTTACATATTATATACTACTATAGATGATATTAGTTACATATTATATACTACTACAGATGATATTAGTTACATATTATATACTACTACAGATGATATTAGTTACATATTATATACTACTAGAGATGATATTAGTTACATATTATATACTACTAGAGATGATATTAGTTACATATTATATATACTACTACAGATGATATTAGTTACATATTATATACTACTACAGATGATATTAGTTACATATTATATACTACTACAGATGATATTAGTTATATATTATATACTACTATAGATGATATTAGTTACATATTATATACTACTACAGATGATATTAGTTACATATTATATACTATTAGACATGATATTAGTTACATATTATATACCACTACAGATGATATTAGTTACATATTATATACTACTACAGATGATATTAGTTATATATATATACTACTACATAGGATATTAGTTACATATAATACACTACTACAGATGATATTAGTTATATATTATATACTACTACAGATGATACTAGTTACATATTATATACTACTACAGATGATATTAGTTACATGTTATATACCACTACAGATGATATTAGTTACATATTATATACTACTACAGATGATATTAGTTACATATTATGTACTACTACAGATGATATTAGTTACATATTATATACCACTACAGATGATATTAGTTACATATTATATACTACTACAGATGATATTAGTTACATATTATATACTACTACAGATGATATTAGTTACATATTATATACTACTACAGATGATATTAGTTACATATTATATACTTACTACAGATGATATTAGTTACATATTATATACTACTACAGATGATATTAGTTACATATTATACACTACTACAGATGATATTAGTTACATATTATATACTACTGGAGATGATATTAGTTACATATTATATACTACTACAGATGATATCAGTTACATATTATATACTACTATAGATGATATTAGTTACATATTATGTACGACTACAGATGATATTAGTTATATATTATATACTACTATAGATGATATTAGTTACATATTATGTACTACTACAGATGATATTAGTTACATATTATATACTACTATAGATGATATTAGTTACATATTATATACTACTACAGATGATATTAGTTACATATTATATACTACTACAGATGATATTAGTTACATATTATATACCACTACAGATGATATTAGTTACATATTATATACTACTATAGATGATATTAGTTACATATTATATACTACTATAGATGATATTAGTTACATATTATGTACTACTACAGATGATATTAGTTACATATTATGTACTACTACAGATGATATTAGTTACATATTATATACCACTACAGATGATATTAGTTACATATTATATACTACTATAGATGATATTAGTTACATATTATATACTACTACAGATGATATTAGTTACATATTATATACTACTACAGATGATATATTAGTTACATATTATGTACTACTACAGATGATATTAGTTACATATTATATACCACTACAGATGATATTAGTTACATATTATATACTACTATAGATGATATTAGTTACATATTATATACTACTACAGATGATATTAGTTATATATTATATACTACTACAGATGATATTAGTTACATATTATATACTACTACAGATGATATTAGTTACATATTATATACCACTACAGATGATATCAGTTATATGTTATATACTACTACAGATGATATTAGTTACATATTATATACTACTACAGATGATATTAGTTACATATTATGTACTACTACAGATGATATCAGTTATTAGTTACATATTATATACTACTACAGATGATATTAGTTACATATTATATACTACTAGAGATGATATTAGTTACATATTATATACTACTATAGATGATATTAGTTACATATTATATACTACTACAGATGATATTAGTTACATATTATATATTACTACAGATGATATTAGTTACATATTATATACTACTACGGATGATATTAGTTACATATTATATACTACTACAGATGATATTAGTTACATATTATATACTACTACAGATGATATTAGTTACATATTATATACTACTACAGATGATATTAGTTACATATTATATACTACTACAGATGATATTAGTTACATATTATATACTACTACAGATGATATTAGTTATATATTATATACTACTACAGATGATATTAGTTACATATTATATACTACTACAGATGATATTAGTTACATATTATATACTACTGCAGATGATATTAGTTACGTATTATATACCACTACAGATGATATTAGTTACATATTATATATTACTATAGATGATATTAGTTACATATTATATACTACTACAGATGATATTAGTTATATATTATATACTACTATAGATGATACGAGGTACATATTATATACTTCTACAGATGATATTAGTTACATATTATATACTACTACAGATGATATTAGTTACATATTATATACTACTACAGATGATATTAGTTACATATTATATACTACTACAGATGATATTAGTTACATATTATGTACTACTACAGATGATATTAGTTACATATTATATACTACTACAGATGATATTAGTTACATATTATATACTACTACAGATGATATTAGTTACATATTATATACTACTACAGATGATATTAGTTACATATTATGTACCACTACAGATGATATTAGTTATATATTATATACTTCTACAGATGATATTAGTTACATATTATATACTACTAGAGATGATATCAGTTACACATTATATACTACAACAGATGATATTAGTTACATATTATATACCACTACAGATGATATCAGTTACATATTATATACTACTATAGATGATATTAGTTACATATTATGTACTACTACAGATGATATTAGTTATATATTATATACTACTATAGATGATATTAGTTACATATTATATACTACTACAGATGATATTAGTTACATATTATATGTTACTACAGATGATATTAGTTACATATTATACACTACTAAAGATGATATTAGTTACATATTATATACTACTAGACATGATATCAGTTACACATTATATACCACTACAGATGATATCAGTTACATATTATATACTACTATAGATGATATTAGTTACATATTATGTACTACTACAGATGATATTAGTTATATATTATGTACTACTATAGATGATATTAGTTACATATTATATACTACTACAGATGATATTAGTTATATATTATGTACTACTATAGATGATATTAGTTACATATTATGTACTACTACAGATGATATTAGTTACATATTATATACTATTAGACATGATATCAGTTACACATTATATACCACTACAGATGATATCAGTTACATATTATATACTACTATAGATGATATTAGTTATATATTATGTACTACTATAGATGATATTAGTTACATATTATGTACTACTACAGATGATATTAGTTACATATTATGTACTACTACAGATGATATTAGTTACATGTTATATACCACTACAGATGATATCAGTTACATATTATATACTACTATAGATGATATTAGTTAGATATTATGTACTACTACAGATGATATCAGTTATATATTATGCACTACTACAGATGATATAAGTTACATATTATGTACTACTACAGATGATATTAGTTACATATTATATACCACTACAGATGATATCAGTTACATATTATATACTACTATAGATGATATTAGTTACATATTATGTACTACTACAGATGATATTAGTTACATATTATATACTACTACAGATGATATTAGTTACACATTATATACTACTAGAGATGATATTAGTTACATATTATATACCACTACAGATGATATTAGTTACATATTATATACTACTACAGATGATATTAGTTACATATTATATACTACTACAGATGATATTAGTTACATATTATATACTACTACAGATGATATTAGTTACATATTATATACTACTACAGATGATATTAGTTATATATACTACAGATGATATTAGTTACATATTATATACTACTACAGATGATATTAGTTACATATTATATACTACTATAGATGATACGAGTTACATATTATATACCACTACAGATGATATCAGTTACATATTATATACTACTGCAGATGATATTAGTTACATATTATATACTACTACAGATGATATTAGTTACATATTATATACTACTACAGATGATATTAGTTACATATTATATACTACTACAGATGATATTAGTTACATATTATATACTACTACAGATGATATTAGTTACATATTATATACTACAACAGATTATATTAGTTACATATTATATACTACTACAGATGATATTAGTTACATTATTATATACTACTATAGATGATATTAGTTACATATTATATACTACTACAGATGATATTAGTTATATATTATGTACTACTACAGATGATATTAGTTACATATTATATACTACTACAGATGATATTAGTTACATATTATATACTACTACAGATGATATCAGTTATATATTATATACTACTACAGATGATATCAGTTACATATTATATACTACTACAGATGATATTAGTTACATATTATATACTACTACAGATGATATTAGTTACATATTATATACTACTACAGATGATATTAGTTACATATTATATACTACTACAGATGATATTAGTTACATATTATATACCACTACAGATGATATCAGTTACATATTATATACTACTGCAGATGATATCAGTTACACATTATGTACTACTACAGATGATATTAGTTACATATTATATACTACTACAGATGATATTAGTTACATATTATATACTACTACAGATGATATTAGTTACATATTATATACTACTACAGATGATATTAGTTACATATTATATACTACTACAGATGATATTAGTTACATATTATATACTACTACAGATGATATTAGTTACATATTATATACTACTATAGATGATATTAGTTACATATTATGTACTACTACAGATGATATCAGTTATATATTATGTACTACTACAGATGATATTAGTTACATATTATATACTACTACATATGATATTAGTTACATATTATGTACTACTACAGATGATATCAGTTATATATTATATACTACTACAGATGATATTAGTTACATATTATATACTACTACAGATGATATTAGTTACATATTATATACTACTACAGATGATATTAGTTACATATTATGTACTACTACAGATGATATCAGTTATATATTATGTACTACTACAGGTGATATTAGTTACATATTATGTACTACTACAGATGATATTAGTTACACATTATATACTACTACAGATGATATTAGTTACATATTACTTACTACTACAGATGATACTAGTTACATATTATATACTACTATAGATGATATTAGTTACACATTATGTACTACTACAGATGATATTAGTTACACGCTATATAGTACTACAGATGATACTAGTTACATATTATATACTACTACAGATTTTATTAGTTACATATTATATGGTACTATAGATGATATTACTAACATATTATATAGTACTGCAGATGATATTATTTACATATTATGTACTACTATAGATGATACTAGTAACATATTATATGCTAGTACATTTGATATTAGTTACGTATTATATATTACTACAGATGATATGAGATACAGGTTATATGGTGTCAGACCACAGTATCTGATTTACTATATCTGACTTGTTTTTTGTTAGTTGTAAGAAAGTCTTTGTTCACTAAAAAGGTAATGCTGCTGTATACTTAAAATGATTAGTATTGCAACATTTTTCAGTAACATCTGTGTTGTTTAATGGAGCAGTAATACTAAGTTATATGTTTCTAAAAGCGATTCGTGTTTTTAAGATTATAAATCTAATGTTTAGACTTTAGTTAGATTTGCTAACCAAATAGTTAAAAAAGTATTTAATGCACATGAAAGTTTAGGAAAATTTACAATACTTCGTAAGTTGAATGTTTACTCACGTCTTTCGTTTTTTTTTTCGAATCTTTCAAGTTTTCGAATTTTGTTTTATTTCTTGCACTGATATTTGAAGAACCTTATTTGAAAAGTTGCCTAAAGTGAAACCCAAATGTACAGTTAAAGTTGTTTATAGTATTATCCAAATTTACTGTTAAAGTTGTCTGAAGTAAGACTCAAATGTATAATTAACGTTGTCTAAAGTAAGACTAAAATGTATAGTTAAAGTTGCCTAAAGTAAGACCTAAATGTATAGCTAAAGTTACCTAAAGTAAGACCAAAATGTACAGTTAAAGTTGCCTAAAGTAAGACCAAAATGTACAGTTAAAGTTGCCTAAAGTAAGACCCAAATGTATAGTTAAAGTTGCCTAAAGTAATACCTAAATGTATAGCTAAAGTTGCCTAAAGTAAGACCTAAATGTTTACTTAAAGTTATCTAAAGTAAGACCAAAATTATGTACATTTAGAAACTGCAGTATAGAATAATTGAGACTCAAGTGAGGCAGGTGAGAGTCTAATTGAAAAGTGTGTTAATAAACTATTTTATTTTAAACTATTCAACAAAAACAACAGTGAAATCTGTTTTTTTAAAAGAGATGGGTCAATGACGAAATTGCCGATAGAAATGACAGGAGAAACGAACTGATATTCGTGATTGTTATTATTTTAACAGCTGATAAAACAATAGCTGTTTAGTGAAGTACATTATAAAACAACATTTAATGAAGACAAGTGACCATCAAAGTAAGATAATTATGGAACTTAACTAACTCTTTACTAAATGTCAGGTATTAACGCTATGCCAAACCTTAACTGATTTAGTAGGTTTCAAGTCTTATGCTAGACGTTTATTAGTAGATGTTCTAAATGGCCTATATTTATTAAAGTCAACAACCTGTCGTTGTTGTGAATGAACTTTCGTGTCTTCAAGATTGATGTTGAGAAGCGAGACAATAAAGAAACGTGCAAGAAGGAAACGACTTACACACAATACAAACAAAAGGTTGTTCATGAAGACAGAAACGTGTGAAGTAATTAATATATGGTTACATAGAGGGCAGGTTTTCCTTTAATGTTAAAGTGTAAATAGTCCTAGGTAGGATAACTTGCTAATTTATTGGAGATAAGAATATATATTCCTAACAAAATAGGAAAGACTAATATTGACAGTGTCTTTATTAGGTTTAGGAACGATAGTTTTCTTTTGTCTGTTATAGCAGACCAAGAGGGTTTATACATTAGTTTCTTCTAAATGTATTAGCGTTGACAAGGTAGTACAGCGGTTCTTGTCCAAACACTATGAAAGCCAAAGATGGTATTCGCACGGAGTGTTAGGGTTAGTGCAGAAAATTTGCTATTTGTTGATTCTATTTCGATTGTTATTTACCTATAGAAGAGAATAATAGACAGTAATAGAATATTTAGTTCCTAGGACTATACATTGGGATATAAATATTTCGAAACTTCTAAGTTTCTTATTGACCATACGTGAGACACATTTTACAATCTCTTTGTGGAGAAACACGTTTGCGATGTTTTTTATGGTAAAACGGATTTTATGTTTAAATTTTATCACATTGATTTCGTGTGGTTTGAATTCGATTTTTAAAACATGGCCTGCTTGACTGCTACATTCAGGCTACTTTACGTTACAAATTAAGCTCAACAGAATAGTAAAAAACCCAAAGGACACGAGAACTCAAGATAATTTGTTATATTGAGTAAAGAACAGAGAACTTGTAGTCTGTAAAACAAAAAATCTGGCAGAAACATAACTTGTGAAAAAGCTGTGAAATCATTACTAAAGAACTGACTTATTCTCAGAGAGTACCTTACTTTGTTAGCACGTGTCCTGAAAAACAGTTTACTGAGAAATTCTCCCAATCTTAACAGTATAAAGGAAGGTGAACAATGAAAGACCAATAGAAACTTAACAGGACAACAGGAAGTGTAATAAAGGAAAAATAGAATTTTAACAGTACAAAAGGAAATGTAATAATGGAAGACATATAGAAACTTAACAGGACAACAGGAAGTGTAATAAAGGAAAAATAGAATTTTAACAGTACAAAAGGAAATGTAATAATGGAAGACCAATATAAACTTAACAGGACAACAGGAAGTGTAATAAAGGAAAAATAGAATTTTAACAGTACAAAAGGAAATGTAATAATGGAAGACATATAGAAACTTAACAGGACAACAGAAGTGTAATAAAGGAAAAATAGAATTTTAACAGTACAAAAGGAAATGTAATAATGGAAGACCAATATAAACTTAACAGGACAACAGGAAGTGTAATAAAGGAAAAATAGAATTTTAACAGTACAAAAGGAAATGTAATAATGGAAGACACATAGAAACTTAACAGGACAACAGGAAGTGTAACCCAGGAAGACATGTAGAAACTTAACAGTACAAAAGGAAGACTAAACAAACAAACTGAACTGTAGAAAAGTGTATCAGTCATGAATTACGTGATATTTCTTGTGTTCAGTTGATACAATCCAGCTGCCCACATGGAGTAACTTTACATCTGTAGCTAATGTTTCTGGAAGTTAAGAGTAAAAAATTGTATCATGGGATATAATCTTTCAAAAGTTCGACAGGTTTTAATATAACATACGTATATATCAGTTTGTCACTTCGGAATACGTTAGTAATAGCATTGTACAGATAAGTAAGACATGACAAGTTATATCACGATATGTAGTATAGTATAGTAATAACTCATCTATGATTTTCTAATATTTGCAGATGACCAGAGGGGCCAGCAATAGAACAGCATTTGTTAACCATTTACAATTTACGTAACAATGGATGTAGAATCATCAAATATGTCTGAAGATAATTTCGACAAGAGAAAAATTTCAGAGCATTTTTCTATATATTCAAGTCCTGGTCAGATTTCTATGCTGAAACATGAAGGTCAGCTTTCATTGGCAGAGAAGAAATTTCTGTTATCAGTAGAAAGAGGAGACTTAGCATCAGTTAGAAGGTAACATTTGAAATATGGAGTAAGATTCCTTCTAACCACAGCTGACATATATATATGTTTGTAACTTACTTCAGAATATCCTTGTAAATATTGCAACCCTTCATTATATTACTCACATAATGACGTTTGTTCTTTGTTCTCTGTAAAAATACAAATAACATAAACATAATAACACATAAGTAGTAAATATGGTTTTAAATTCATAAAGTCGATAAATTAATAGTAACAAAGTGACCAATCGGGTCTTCAGTTACTGTAAGCTTCAGATTTATCCCAAACATGGAATCCCCGAGATATCTTAAAGACAGCTCTTTTAAAGTAGTCAAAAATGATCTTGTAAGATGGTATTTTAAAGTTAGCTTTAAAGTGAAACCAAGATATTTGCTTTATAAATATTAAAAGTAAAAACCTGACTCAGTCATTATTGAAACAAGTATGATTACTCTGTATTTATAGACTAAGTTTTCATCTCCGGTTATTTAAAATGTCACTATGAAGAGAGTTTACCTCAGACATTGTTCGAGAACTTGAACAAAGTTTTAAAATCAAATTCTCATTAGAAACATTTTTAACTCTGAAGTTTCAGGTTTTGTCCTCAGATATTAGCAGTTTGTTCTAAATCATTACTTATCTGTTGTCAAGCGTAGCCTATCTCTCTTAAATCATCATCTACCTGTCCTCAAGCATCACCTATCTCTTCTAAATCATTACCTGTCGGTTCTAAAATCACCTATCTGTCCTAGATCATTACCTATCTGTCCTAGATCATTACCTATCTGTCCTAGATCATTATCAATCTCTTATAAACCATTACCTATCTGTCCTAAATAACTTCCTATCTGTTTTAAGTCATTACCTCTCTCTCCTAAATCATTACCTATCTCTTTTAAACCATTACCTGTCTGGCTTAAATCACTACCTATCTGTGTTAAATCACTACATACCTGTTTTAAACCATTACCTATCTGTGTTAAATCACTACCTATCTGTTTTAAACCGTTACCTATCTGTCCTAAATCACTACCTATCTGTTTTAAGTCGTTACTTATCTGTCCTAAATCACTACCTTTCTGTTTTAAGTCATTACCTATCTCTCCTAAATCATTACCTATCTGTTTCAGGGCGTTATCTATCTGTGTTAAATCACTAACTATCTATTTTAAATCGTTACCTATCTATTTTACCAAAACTTCCTGGTATACCTTAGATGTCTGGAGAGCAACAGGGAAAAGGGAAATATGAACATCAATTGTGTTGACCCTCTGGGGCGTTCCGCCCTTCTCATGGCTATTGATAACGAGAACCTAGAAATGCTGGAACTGTTGATCGGGTTCCACATCGAAACGAAAGATGCGTTATTACATGCAATAAGTGAAGAGTACGTGGAGGCGGTCGAGAAGCTTCTGGAACACGAAGAAAAGGTCCACAAGAATGGAGAACCCCACGTGAGATGAAACACGTTCTTAATAAACACCACTGTTAGAAGTTCCTGGAACACAGGGCTAAGAGAAATAGAAATATTTATAAATATTTTATCTTGAACGCAATTATTTATCAGAAACTAATTTTTTCTTAACCCACTAACCAGTCGCGAAAATTGTATTATTATAGTAACCAATCATAAAAAAACTTTCTTATGATACTAACCAATCATGAACTAGTTTTACCACACTAACCAATCACGAAATCTCTCTTACTTTACTAACAATCAGTAGTTTATTCGAAATCTGAACTTTCATGCTATGCCAGCAAGTTACGAAAAATTTCTTACTGTACTAACCAATCGTGAAGCATTTCTTATCATACTAACCAATCGTGAAGCATTTCTTACTGTACTAACCAATAATAATATATTTCTTATCATATTAATCAACGATAAAATATTTCTTACTGTAATAACCAATGATAAAATATTTCTTGTCATACTAACCAATGATAAAATATTTCTTACTGTAATAACCAATGATAAAATATTTCTTACTGTACTAACCAATGATAAAATATTTCTTACTGTAATAACCAATGATAAAATATTTCTTACTGTAATAACCAATGATAAAATATTTCTTATCATACTAACCAACGATAAAATATTTCTTACTGTAATAACCAATGATAAAATATTTCTTATCATACTAACCAATGATAAAATATTTCTTACTGTAATAACCAATGATAAAATATTTCTTACTGTAATAACCAATGATAAAATATTTCTTACTGTAATAACCAATGATAAAATCATGTGATATTAACTAAATCGACTAACTATGAAGAGTATATATTTTTTCTAAACATAGATGCAGTATTCAAAGCAATAATTAATCACATATATAAAACATAAATAAATAAATTTATATGCAGAAACGGCTCGTTTGGGTTGAGAAAATATTTTACATAGAAGAGCGAACAACGTTTCGACCTTCTTCGGTCATCGTCAGGTTCACAAAGAAAGAGGTAACTGACCGGAAGCTGACCACATGTTTGAAAGAGGTTGTGTAACTGTGTGTCGAAATGTAGAGGGCGGTATTAGATGTTTGAATATATAATTTTATTTATTTTATTATATTAATATAGGTATAAAGGCGTTCCTTTATATTTCTCAACCCAAACGAGCCGTTTTTGCATATAAATTTCTCAACAAGTGGGTTTCTCGACATCACTGATTATTATTTCATCACGGCGATTGTACGAGAAGTGTAAGTTTTTGTGTTTTTCTCAGTGTATTTGTACTTACCTGTTACCATTATGTCTGAACTAGCATACCGTACACCACTATTAACAGTACACGCTCACACGATCGTTAAGAAACTAAGAAATTTAAACCAACGAATTATTAATAGAAGAAATGACATTTATTTTATTCAACAATGTAGAAAAGAACAACTAACCCCTAATTTTGTAAAGGTAAAACTTTCAAAAAATTTTAATACATACACAAACATTATCCAAAATTTACAGAAAAAAACTACTTAAAGCCATGTTGAACACAAAATACAAAGAACTACATGACTTACAAAAACAAAAAATGAACCTAGACCATCAACTGGCATGCTGCATTAAACCAGAGATTTACGGACTTATACAACGAAACATAAACCAAATCAATACTAAAAACGACAGAGACAAAAAGATCTGCCACAACAAAAAAACTAGATAAACTAAGATGCAAACAACAGAAAAGACACCAAAACGACAAACCGTTGACTAACCTCATAATTAACAGATCCGACCGTCAATTAAACACAGACGAGAAACAACTACTTAACAAAGGACTCAACTTCGCAATAGCACCTAGGTACATTCCAACCATAGAAATCAAAACATGTTTAGAAGACCTAGCCAGGAGACTTGTGATACTTTCTACAGAGAAGAAAAACAAGGAAACAACCAAACACAACCAACAGAAAGAAGACAACTTAGATAATTTTATTGACATCCAACAGCTAAACTTCCCAGGTAAAATTACAAATTTATATTTTCCAGAAACACCTAAACACAACATCTTAAACGATTTTTTCAAAGAAGTTTCTCACAAAACCATCAACATAATTTCACAAAACAGAAAACTAAAAAACAACCTTACAAAAAGAGACATTAATTCCATTAAAAACCTAAAACAAGACAAAAACATAAAAATTCTAAAAGCAGATAAAGGTAACGCTATAGTCATAATGAACACGAATGAATACATCCAAAAAATGAATAACATCCTATCAGACACGAACAAATTTAAACAAATAAACACAAATCCAACAAAGACACACGAGACACAACTGAGCAAATTACTACTACAAATGAAAAAAGCCAACACAATTTCACAAACACTTTATTCCTACCTACGTAAAACCGACTCACGCACACCGCAAATATACGGCATCCCCAAACCTCATAAACCAGATTGTCCATTACGACCAATAATGTCCACATATGAATCGTTTAATTACAATCTTGGTAAATACATAGCATGGGCATTCTCCAAATATGTAACATCAGCCAGCTCATTCATCAAAGACTCTTTTAATTTCACGTCTAATCTAAATCAACTTAATCATAAACCCTTAATGGCCAGTTTCGATGTTATATCCCTCTTTACAGAAGTTCCAACCACTGAAGCCTGCAAGATAGCCTTAGAACTCTATATCCGAGACCCTAACCCAACTATAGAAATTCCCAGTAACCAGTTAGCAACCCTCATAGAATTCACCACGATAAAGAGAAACTTCATGTTCAACAACCAAAACTATATACAAACAAATGGCCTAAGCATGGGCAACCCAGTATCACCAGTCCTAGCCAATATTTTTATGACACAAGTTGAAACACAAGCAATTAACACAGCATTACATCCACCACTATACTGGTACAGATATGTAGATGACACGGTTGCGGGATTCAAATCTACAGAACACCTACTTAATTTTTTCAATCACATTAACTCTATACATCCCAACATTAACTTCACATGTGAACAGGAAGAAAGCAATCAAATATCATTTCTTAACCTAAAAATTACAAGAACTGACACACAATTCAAAACAGAAATCCACCGAAAAATCACCCATACTGGACTATACATTTCTTGGGACTCAGCACATGAAACAAAACAAAAACTCAACATACTAAGAAACCAAATAAACACAGCCATAAAACTATGCTCACCAGATAAAATTAACGATTAATTAGACAAAATAAAACAATACTTCATCAACATCAATAAGTTTCCTCCACAAACTGTAGAAAACATTATAAGCACACACCTACACAGAAAGCAAAATCAACCAACTAAAGTAAATACAGCTTACGAATCAAAAAACCACGAAACCATATACTGCTGTATACCATATATTCCTGACATCAGCAAACAAATAACCAACATTTGGCAAAAATTAGTAACAAAATATGACATTCCAGTTAATACCAAATTTATTCAAAAACCCGGCACTAAACTGAGGTCTATACTGTGTAAAAACTACACTGACAAACACCACACCAACATTATTTATAAAATACAATGTGATAACTGCCACGACTTCTATATTGAGAAACAAGTAGAAAAATGGAAACCAGATTCAAAGAACCTAAAAAGTCACCTTCACACGTTTTCGAACACTGCAAGTCAAATAAACACAACATAACCATAGAAAACACTCAAATACTAAATAAAGAAACAAACATAAACAAACGCAAAATTAAAGAAGCCTTACTTATACAACAACTTAAACCCAAAATAAACCAATATAAAGGAACGCCTTTATACCTATATCAATATAATAAAATAAATAAAATTATATATTCAAACATCTAATACCGCCCTCTACATTTCGACACACAGTTACACAACCCCTTTCAAACATGTGGTCAGCTTTCGGTCAGTTACCTTTTTCTTTGTGAACCTGACGATGACCGAAGAAGGTCGAAACGTTGTTCGCTCTTCTATGTAAAATATTTTCTCAACCCAAACGAGCCGTTTCTGCATATAAATTTCTCAACAAGTGGGTTTCTCGACATCACTGATTATAAATAAATAAAGCTAGAACTTTCTGATTATAATGAAAGAGTTAATTTTTGTATTAGGGTTCATTCAAGTGCTCACTTTGTTCCACAACTTACGTTGTTTCAAATAGTTTGTTGTTGTTGTTTTTTGAATTAAGCACAAAGCTACACAATGGGCTATCTGTTCTCTGCCCACCACAGGTATCTAAACCCAGTTTTTAGCGTTGTAAGTCCGCATATATACCGCTGAGCCACTGGGGGCTGTTTCAAATAGATATAACAAGTCTAGATACGAGAATCCTTAAATATATACGTTATGAGTAATCTCCAGTGAACCATAAAAAATAAACTAAATATTTGTATACTGCCATATGTATATACATAATAAATATGGCTCTGTGCACGCTCAATCATATATATATATTCTTGCCCTGGAAATAAGAACTCGACCTCTGCTGATTTAATAGCTTCTAATCTCAGCAGATATTGCTGGGTTAACCAGTGGAGTTTGGGCGAGAGATTATGAGGGTCATAAAGTTCTAGTAAGTTCTGATTCGGGAGACAACGTGTTCTCAGCTAACAAACCTTTGATCTGTTAACTTTGAGCACCAACTCATGTTCGATATAAGTCGTAAAGATAAGTTATCATCGCGAAGATGAACGTGAAACCGATCCCATCTCTGATTGCTATGGGGAAACTCTGGGGGCCTTTTTCTTCTAATAATGACAGCTTCAGAACCCGACAGTCGTGAGAGCTGCTAGCTACTTATCAGTGCAATTAGAAAGTTTTCCTGGGGAAAACGTGATGCACCATGACGTAACAACAAGAATGTGGAGCTACCGTGTTTCTCCGAAAATAAGACAGGGCTTATATTAATTTTCACTCCAAAATATGACACTAGGGCTTATTTTCGGGGGATGTCTTATTTTGATATATTAAAAAAATGAAGTTACAAAGTAAAACTATTAAACTAACCATTTAAAATAAACTATTATTAAACTATTAAACTAACTAATTAATACTTAAACAAACTAATTAACTAACTATTAAACTAATTAATAAATTAGTTTTTTTTTATTTCTTTCCTCTTCCTGCCACTCTTAACTAGGGCTTATTTTAAGGGTAGGGCTTATATTAAAACTATCCCCAAAAATCACACTAGGTCTTATTTTATGGGTAGGTCTTATTATCGGAGAAACACGGCAGATAGGGTTAACACTATTAATGTAATTCAAACACAATTTAATGGTGAAACAATAAAAAGATGTTCCCAGCATAGCCCCTTAAAATTAAAAAGGAAACATGTTTTATTTGTTTTCAAATCATGATTTTAACATTTCCAAGTACTTACAAATCTAAGATATAGCTATATTGATGTTGTATTGATAGAGATATTGCTCAGTTTGTGTCTTTGACAAAAAATTAACAAATAAACTAACTTTAAAACGTAATTATTGCATGTTCCATAATACTTTAAGAATATTTTAAAACGTTTCGTTTTCGTTAAGAGAGATTTTTAAAAATATTTGTTTAGAAGTAATAAGTAACGAATTTCAATTTCACGTATGTTAACAGCGTAAATATGTTCCTTTAGAACGTTCTGGAAACATCATGAATAGAGATATTGTAATTTAAAATCAGTGAGAAATTATTGTAGTTGTCAGGATAGAGGTTTAGTTTGGATTTGTTGCTAAGCGCATAACTACACAATGTGCTATCTGTGCTCTGCCTACAAAGGGTATTGAAGGCTTACGCCTGCAGACTTATCGCTAGACTGCTGAGGAGAAGGGGCAAGGTTACATATGGCTTGTTCATTTAATATATACAATAGTTATTACCAGATGGCGATATTAATGTGAATTTGAAAGTTATTTTTAATAGTGTAAAGTATAACCGGGTAACTCGTGATGACGAGAAACCTACTTGAAGTAAAAATGTATAAATATTAGAACTTTAATTAAACTAGAGACCAACGTTTCTACATTCTCAGATCATCTTCGGGTTAACTTGAACAGATATCTCACAACGTAGCTTTGTGTTTAACTTCATCCAAAATGTCTTTAAAATGTTATCGGTATTAGTTTTGACACATCCCGGTAGGTTAGTACCTCACACAACGTTATTTACAGATTAAACTTACTTTTCAAGTAATGGATAGTGTAGGCTGAAGAGATAGTAGTTTATTCCAATAGCAGGATGTACGTGTTACGGAAAAACCAACTTACTAAATAATATCCTAAAACTTGATCTTTTCTTCTTGTGTGAAGGTTGTACATTTCAGATAACGTAAAGACAGGAGAAATTGACTACAATAAAATAATGAAGGAGTACAAAAGGAGAGAGGTACATTTGATAAGCCTCGACTGATTTATTTTTGAGTATATTTTAGCGGATATAATTTATACAAGGACTGGGTTTTACGTTTGTACATTTTAATAGATATATGAATGTGATTCAGGTTGTACAAATTCATTTTAAAAGTTGAGGAATTTTATTATAAATTGTCTGTGAAATGACTTCCCGAATAGTGTGTCTTAAAGTCACAAAACCGGTCAAAGTTTAAGGTTATAAATATCACAAGGAGTTAGGCCTTGTTAATATTTCCCGTCTGTTCCAGAGCTGGGAAGCTATAGACCAAGAGACGGCCACCTTCACCCCAGACGTGTCCCCCCTAACTCTTGCAGCCCACAGGGACAATTATGAAATAATTAAGATTTTGTTAGATCGTGGGGCAACTCTCCCCATTCCTCACCAGGTGCGATGTGGATGCAGCGACTGCGTGGTGTCCAGCTCCGAGGACAGCCTGAGACACTCTCGGTCCCGGATCAACACTTATCGCGCCCTAGCCTCGCCCTCGCTCATTGCACTTTCTAGCAAAGACCACATTCTGACCGCCTTCGAACTCAGTTGGGAACTACGGCGATTGAGCTGCATAGAGCATGAGTTCAAAAACGAGTATCAGGTAACTAGATGTCATGTTTACTTGGTTAGTTGGGAGCTAAGTCGGTTGATCTTCATGGAACACGAGTATCAGGGTCATGTTTACTATTGAGTCGGTTGATGTCATCAAGTTTACTTGGTTAGTTGGGAACTGAGTCGGTTGATCTTCATGGAACACGAGTATCAGGTAACTAGATGTCATGTTTACTTGGTTAGTTGGGAACTGAGTCGGTTGATCTTCATGGAACACGAGTATCAGGTAACTAGACCTCATATTTACTTGGTTAATTGGGAACTGAGTCGGTTGATCTTCATGGAACACGAGTATCAGGTAACTAGTATCAGGTAACGAGTATCAGGTAACTAGTCATGTTTACTTGGTTAGTTGGGAGCTGAGATCTTCATGGAACACGAGTATCGGTTGATCTTTGATCTTCATGGAACACGAGTATCAGGTAACTAGCTGTTATGTTTACTTGGTTAGTTGGGAACTGATTCGGTTGATCTTCATGGAACACGAGTATCAGGTAATTAGATGTCATGTTTACTTGGTTAGTTGGGAGCTGAGTCGGTTGATCTTCATGGAACACGAGTATCAGGTAACTAGATGTCATGTTTACTTGGTTAGTTGGGAGCTGAGACGGTTGATCTTTATGGAACACGAGTATCAGGTAATTAGATGTCATGTTTACTTGGTTAGTTGGGAGCTGAGTCGATTGATCTTCATGGAACACGAGTATCAGGTAACTAGATGTCATGTTTACTTGGTTAGTTGGGAGCTGAGTCGGTTGATCTTCATGGAACACGAGTATCAGGTAACTAGATGTCATGTTTACTTGGTTAGTTGGGAGCTGAGACGGTTGATCTTTATGGAACACGAGTATCAGGTAACTCATGTTTACTTGGTTGTTGGGAACTGAGTCGGTTGATCTTCATGGAACACGAGTATCAGGTAACTAGACCTCATATTTACTTGGTTAATGGGAACTGAGTCGGTTGATCTTCATGGAATACGAGTATCTAAGTAGGTAACCTCATATTTAGGTCATGTTTACTTGGTTAGTTGGGAGCTGAGACGGTTGATCTTTATGGAACACGAGTATCAGGTAACTAGATGCCATGTTTACTTGGTTAGTTGGGAGCTGAGTCGGTTGATCTTCATGGAACACGAGTATCAGGTAACTAGATGTCATGTTTACTTGGAACACGAGTATCAGGTTGGGAGCTGAGTCGATTGATCTTCATGGAACACGAGTATCAGGTAACTAGATGTCATGTTTACTTGGTTAGTTGGGAGCTGAGTCGGTTGATCTTCATGGAACACGAGTATCAGGTAACTAGATGTCATGTTTACTTGGTTAGTTGGGAGCTGAGTCGGTTGATCTTCATGGAACACGAGTATCAGGTAAATGTCATGTTTATTTCATATCAACAATAGAATATTAATTTAAAAGGGTCTCTCCTTTCCTATTGTTTGTTTGTTTTTTGTTTCTTTGAATTTCGCGTAAAGCTACTCGAGGGCTATCTGCGCTAGCCGTCCCTAATTTAGCAATGTAAGACGAGAGGGAAGGCAGCTAGTCATCACAACCCACCGCCAACTCTTGGGCTACTCTTTTACCAACGAATAGTGGAATTGACTGTCACATTATAACGCCCCCACGGCTGAAAGGGCGGGCACGTTTGGTGCGACCGGGATTCGAACCCGCAACCCTCGGATTACGAGACGCACGCCTTAACATGCTTGGCCATGCCGGGCCCCTTTTTTTGTAATTTAAAGTTATTTAATTGGATTTAAATGGTGTTTGCAACAGAAAAGCAGTATCACTCAATGTTTGTTTTCAAAGCATATTTCAATAAATGTGTTTAGTAGTTGTTATAAGTAGAGACCCGGGCACATGACTTGGTTATTTAGTGTGGAAATGGTTTCCTAGGAACAACATACTTACCTTGATAATCTATAGTTTCCTAGTAATGAGTGGTTACCTGGAAACGAAAGTTTAGAAATCTGTACATGAAGACTCTCTGTTGCCTTGATTTGAGCACAAAGGTGCACAATGGTCTATCTGTGCTCTACCCAACCTCGGTCATCGAAACCCGGATATTAGCGATGTAAGATATACCAATGTGCGACTGGGGGGCAGCTATGAGTCAACGAACTGAAATATAAGGATTTGAGTAAAAATGGATATATTTATATCCTTATGAAGACAAAAATGTGAAAGGTAGTTACAGTAAAAAGAAATACAACTATAATTATTTATATTGGGAATATCTTACGTGTACGTGTGTACATTATCGCAATAACTGGCTAGAGTACCCTTTCCCTGGTGGGAAGTTATGTAAATTCATGTTTAATGAAAGGTTATCTCAGGACATGTAAAGTTGCTTGCCTTATTTGTAGTTGTAACAAAATACCCACATAAACTGCAAAATTTGTATGTACCTCCGCCAACAAAGGACGAACTAGTTACATGGACGTACAGCAGACAGTACTATTATATTCATGTAGATTTGTATTACATGGACATGCAGCAGACAGTACTATTATATTCATGTAGATTTGTAATTACATGGACATGCAGCAGACAGTACTATTATATTCATGTGGATTTGTAATTACATGGACATGCAGCAGACAGTACTATTATATTCATGTAGATTTGTAATTACATTGACACACAGCAGACAGTACTATTATATTCATGTAGATTTGTAATTACATGGACATACAGCAGACAGTACTATTATATTCATGTAGATTTGTAATTACATTGACACACAGCAGACAGTACTATTATATTCATGTAGATTTGTAATTACATGGACATGCAGCAGACAGTACTATTATATTCATGTAGATTTGTAATTACATGGACATGCAGCAGACAGTACTATTATATTCATGTAGATTTGTAATTACATGGACATGCAGCAGACAGTACTATTATATTCATGTAGATTTGTAATTACATTGACACACAGCAGACAGTACTATTATATTCATGTAGATTTGTAAATACATGGACATACAGCAGACAGTACTATTATATTCATATAGATTTGTAATTACATGGACACACAGCAGACAGTACTATTATATTCATGTAGATTTACAAAGGTTTATTTCTGATGTAACACTCTATCTGTAATATCGAGGGGCTGTATACACAGTAAGTTACAGATGTTTATTTCTGATGTAACACTCTATCTGTAATATCGAGGGGCTGTATAAACAGTAAGTTACAAAGGTTTATTTCTCATGTAACACTCTATCTGTAATATCGAGGGGCTGTATACACAGTAAGTTACAAAGGTTTATTTCTGTTTGAAACTTTTTATTTTACTTGTTATTTGTACCACAGATAAGAACTCTTCCCTTGCTCAAAGGTATGGCCAGTTGGGTTAAGGCGTTCAACTTGTAATCTGATGATCGTGGGTTCGAATCCCTATCGCATCAAAACATGTTGGCCCTTTTAGTCGTGACGGTGTTATAACGTTCTGGTCAATCCCACTATTCGTTCGTAAAAAAGTAGTCCAAGAGTTGACGATGGGTGTTGATGACTAGCTGCCCTCCCTCTAGTCTTACACTGCTAAATTAAAGACAGCTAACGCAGATAGCCTTTACAGCAGGTTTTAATTAATGAATGAATGAAATTATCACAAAAACATTAGATAGTATCCTTTTTACCTGTGTCAAGGGAAAGTTTATAATACAGTGGACAACGACAGTGTCACTGACTGCAACGAACCTCTTAATTTACAACGACCTAACAACGGTGCGAAATAAAACGTTGTTTGGAATGGCAATCAGTGTTAGAATAATAGTTTAGATCCACGTGTATGAGTTGGTTAAACTGTCACGTACGTTGAATGTTGCACTTAATCTTAATTCCAACTCGGATGGATCACACTTTCTACCCAAACCGATCTCTCAGCAGTAATTACAACAATAATTAACAAATATTTTATTTAGTAACTATGACTCGTGGAGACATCTACTGGCTATATTTTATTTTGTTTTAATTTATTTATTCCAGGAACTTCGTCGACAGTGTCAAAACTTTGCCACAGCACTTCTTGACCACACCCGTAGTTCTTACGAGTTAGAAGCAATTTTGAACTACGATCCCAGTGGTCCGGCTTTCCACCATGGTGACCGAATGCATCTGAGTCGTCTGAAGCTGGCCATTAGGTACAAACAGAAAAAGGCAAGTTAGTTCTGTCTAAAGGTACACGATAGATATCTTCCCAAAGCCAAAGGACCTCCTGTCGGTTCTACACATTGGAAGAACTGCTTACATTCAACAAGTTTAGTGTAACATATCTCCATTACAGTTTTACAGTTGTCAAACAACTTTTATTATATGGTCAAATAAAATAAAAACCGAAAAATAGGTCAAAATTTATCCTTTATTACAACAATCTAGGCCCAAGGAGCTCGATTCGTAATCTGAGGATCCCGGGCTCGAATCTCAGTCACACTAACCATGCTTGCCCTTTTAGATGTGGGGGCGTTATACTGATACGGTCAATCCTGCTATTCTTCAGTAAAAGAGTAGCTCAAGTGTTGACGGTGAGTGATGATGACTAGCTACCTTCCCTCTAGTCCTACACTGCTAAATTAAGGTTGGCTAGCGCAGATAGCCCTTGTTTACCTTTGCGCGAAATTCAAAAATAAACAAACACAACAACCACGTTTATTCTACAAAGCTTAGATATAAGGAGAAAAGAGTTACAGTTGTAGTGTTGATAGTTATTGCTTATGAACAGCGTGCAGAGGACGAATCTTCCTCACCAGAATCGTTAATCTTATCAATTCATATTTTATGTGAATAATTCAATACAGATGTGTCCCTGGAACAGGAAAGGCGGAGCCACTGCTGAACTAATAATTCGATACAGATATGTCCCTGGAACAGGAAAGACGGAGCCACTGCTGAACTAATAATTCAATACAGATGTGTCCCTGGAACAGGAAAGACGGAGCCACTGCTGAACTAATAATTCAATACAGATGTGTCCCTGGAACAGGAAAGGTGGAGCCACTGCTGAACTTTGCAGCACGGTTAAATAAAAACAGTAAATGTTTCAAGATGTCTAATGGTGAAACTGGAGAATTGTTTCTCTGTCAGTTTTTTAAATGCACGTAAAGCTACACGAGGGTTATCTGCGCTAGCCATCCCTCATTTAGCAGTGTAAGACTAGAGGGACGGCAGCTAGCTAGTCATCATCACCCACCACTAACTCTTGGGCCACTCTTTTACTAACGAATAGTGGGATTGACCGTTACTTTATAACGCCCCCACAACTATAAAAACGAACATGTTTCGTACGACGGAAATTCGAAGCTACGACTCTCGGATTACTCGTCGAGGGCCCTAACCACATGGCCGTGTGGGACCTAAACTGGAGAAAACAGCGTCATATTCCTTCGACAAAGACAGATAGAAAGTAAAGGACAATTAAAAAATATTTTCTCCCTAGACAAATAAAAAATAGATATTAAATACTGTATTAACCACAGAGACATTAGTTGTTAATGTTACTAAATAGATATTAATTAGTGTATTAACCACATAGTCATTAGTTGTTAACGTTACTAAATAGATATTAAATACTATAGTAATAACACTGACACTAGTTAATTAATGTTACCTGTAGTTCTTTTAAAAATTTGTAAAAAGAAACTTGAACATGGGTTAGAAACTATTTAAAAATAAATAAAAAATTCAGACACAGAACATTGATCAATTCGAAGGAGAAGTGAATACAACTGGAAACGTCACAGTTTTTACCTTTGAAATTGAAGTGAGCAGAATGTATTTTACTTTAACCGCGACATAACGGCTCTAAAATTTCTTAAGTACAAACTTTGAACGATATAATAATTTGCGAGAAACGCTTGACAAATACTTACCCTTTTATAATTGTACTGTTTTACATAGCTAAGGATCTTATTTTTAATGGGGTTATCTTTCCTCGGATAACCAGCTATTCTTTACTCAATATCTCTAAAATATATCATTGTGGCAACGGTGAATATTCATGAAACCAATAACCAACGTTAGTAGTACTACTAACGAAGAAATTCTTAACTTATCTCGTGGAAAATAACGAATTGAAAACAAAACTATTAAGTCAGTCGTGACGAATAACCACAAAATATCTTATGCAGGGGCGTAGATTCTGGGTGGTATGGGTGGGATACATCCCCCTTCATTTTAGGTGGGGGTATGGGGCATACAATCATCCCCCCTACAGTTTGGTCTGTTGAATTGTTTTATTGCATCACAGGCCTACAAATTGTGTGTTTGTTCTTGTGAGTCTCGTGTTCTTACCAATCGAATTACATAATTAGGCCTAGATCTAGGCTTTTTCAGTGGCCTAAATGTACATCTTTAATATAGGCGTGCTTCTAAGCTTTTCGATCTAAGCGATAGTTCTTAAGTATCAGTCAGCAGGCCTAAGTATACATCCAAGGCTTGCAAGCACTATCACAGAATCTACTTACTTCTTGTACGTAGTGTAAGATTAAGTAAAATTTTCATCACAACAGATTGAACAGAGCATGAAATTCGAAAATATTACTCCCAAGAGTAAACTCCTGTGATCTACGTAGATCTAGCAGGCCATTTGTAGCTTGTAGCTGCATCAATCTTATGTGTATATAGTGCGGTTTTCCTACGCCATTTGTTCTTATGCATGTCTAGCCGGTTTTATTGTGGAACGCCTTACTCTCCTTAGTTGCCGAAGGCACTGACTATAATGTATGTTTAGTGTACAGTTAACGACAGGTTCGGGCCGCTCTGATCCACACGCGCCCTACATCACCCCCCTCCGCTCCCCTTAGTCTAAGCCTCGATTTTACAACAGGGCTCATTAGACCTCTGTTTGTGGCCCTCATTAATCCATGAAATTTTAGATTATCACAGCCCTCTAATAAAGTGCTAGTGCTTTGTGGTAAAAGAACAATATATTCTCTTATCATAGATAGTAAAAATATTGTATTTTCTTGTCTAATTAGAACACAAAAGGAGCGATTTCAACGGCCTGAAGCCTCTACTCTAATTGTATTGTTAGTTTTTGTTTAGGTTTTTATTTAATAGACGTGCTTATAGATATTATATCACAACGTGTTTGAAGAGCTTTAACAGTAATATAATATATTTGTAATTCTTTAAGTATTTTTCGAAAAACTTGCAATTACTTGTGTTGTAACTAGCACACATTATTGTCCCAGCGATGCCCAGGCGGTCAGTCGGCTCGGTAGTCACTGTGAGGTTCGCGCGTTCGACTTAAATACATTGTATAGTTCAGTCCTACATCCATTCTGTTCTATCTTCGTTCGTTGTACGTTAGAGTTTTTCAATAAAGACTGTATTTTAGCCTGTTGAGTCATCCGGGAAACAGTTTTCAATTATGACAAGCAAGCGTCTGAAACTTTCCGATATTAGACAGTTCTACAAGCCAGTTACTAGTACTACAAGTGACAATGTAGATGTAGATAATCCAACAACATCAAGCAAAGGAATAGAAACTTGTTATACAGAGGAAATACCATGTTCATCAGAGGACGAGTCTGATAATGTTTGTGTAACTACTGCACATCATGAACCACCAGATAGTTGTGAAACAAGTTTGTGCAGTAATGAAAAATCTGACACTCCACAGATGCAGTGTGGAAAACCATATCATCCAGATGCACAACTAATACCATGACAGAAAGCAAAATCTCAAAATATCAACTTCCAGGGCAAGTGGTTTGATGAGTTCCCATGGCTGCACTTCGACAATCAGACTCAAAAAGTCATATGCTTTCATTGTGCCAAGGCGGAAAATGGAGGCCTTTTTACAGGGAAATTGGAGAAATCAGTGGAGTATACCTTCATATCCACCGGTTTTTGCAACTGGAAAAAGGCAAAAAACAAAACAGAAATTCAAAGAACACCAGTCCTCTTCTCAGCACAGGTTAGCTATATTTCCATAAGGTTTACTTGATGTAACTCCAGTGACTGTCCAGCTACATGATGGAAAAAAGAAGCAGCAAAAGATGTCTAGCCGAAATATTAAGAAGTTTACGTTTCTTACTGCGTCAAGATTTAGCATTACGTAGACATACTGATACGGAGGGGAACTTCCTGCAGTTAATGAAGCTCCTGGAAGAGGAAGATCCTGAGTTGACGGCCTACTTGTCAAAGAAAACCACATTCACATCACCCCAGGCTCATAATGAAATAATGAAGATGTTTAGCCATCAAATACTGAGGAACATAGCACACGAAGTGCAGCAAAGTAAAATTTTGTATTAATGGTTGATGGCACTCAAGATATTACAGGTGCCGAACAGGAAGCAATATGTGTACGATACGTAGATGAGAACCTTGACGTCCATGAGACATTTCTTGGTTTGTACAGTGTTTCCGATACAACTGGTGAAACAATATCCTCGACTATACTTGATGTACTGACCAGACTCAATTTACCACTCTTAAGATTAAGAGCACAAACTTATGATGGAGCCGCTAACATGAGTGGTGCGTACAGTGGATGCCAGGCAAAAATAAAAGAGAAGCAACCGTCAGCTTTGTTTTTTCACTGCGGAGCACACAAGGCTAGTTTAATAATGCAACATGCAGTTGAAGCTTGTGAATGTGTTCGAGATTCTATCCAGTGGGTACATGAACTTGGTGTCTTGCTTCAGAGGTAAAGCAAATATAAGACAATCTTTGAAAATATTGTATCGTCAGACAGCCACAATGGTCCAGTTAAATACATCTGCCCACTGTGTCCAACACGCTGGTTGTGCCGCCTATCTGCAATTACATGTGCTAATGAGAAAAAGGTAACTACCCTAGATCTGGTGCCTATTGAATTACAACGCATTCGCAGACCCCCCAGAAGGATCACAGGTGATGGCTCAGCACACCATTCTGCAACAGCTAGAGATTACTACAGAAGCCAATATTTTCAATTTGTGGACACAGTCATAGAAAATCTGACCACTAGATTCAATGCAGACAACAATGACTTGAGGCAATATCTGGCACTTGAGAACATGATCACATCTGGCAAGATTGACAACTCGGTTATAAACTTCTATCCAGAAATCTCTGTACAACGGCTCGAGTTTCAGTTGCCCATGTTCAAAGAAACAACAAAAGCAGTATCTCTGAAAGGTGCAAAGGAGCCAGCAGCTGTTTAGTGAAGTATTTCTTCTCATGAAAATTTTGCTTGTATGTCCAGTATCCATCTGCGAATGTGAACGCAGCTTTTCTGTATTAAGACAGTTGAAGACGTGGTTAAGGTCAATTATGTCTCAGTGCCGCCTCAACCATGTGGCAGTTTGTTACACTCACAAAGATGAGATCGACAAGATAAATATAGAAGAGCTTATGAAAGAATTCATAAACAGATCATCACAAAGGAGGTCTACGTTTGGGAACATGCAGACTAGAGGACTAAATGAATCTTACTTCAATGAAAAGTATGAATAATTATGTGCTACATTGTATTGATGTGTAATTTTCAAGAGTTCACAAAGACATTTTAATTATTTTTATCAAACAACATGAACAGTTTTTCAGTAGATATAAACTTATCAAGGGTATTACTAATTTTATTAATATTTGAAAATGTAATTCATGAAATGAAAGTTATTAGTAACCTTATCAAGTATAATGGCCATCTTTTATACTGTGCAGTGTGCAGGAATAAATTCATGCGGCAGTTAATTTGTGACACATTTGTCTTTATTCTGTTAACATTTTGAAAACTGTTCACAACACCTCACTTATACAAACCTACATGGAAACCTTGAAGTATCGTGGCAACAAGATAACTCTGTGACTGCATGTTTAGAGGTTTCAGGTTCACGTAATCAGAGATTAACAATTTGTAAATTGAACAGTTCACACAAGTGGTTGTAAAAATCATCCCCCCATCGGGTGTAAAAAATCTACGCCCTTGATCTTATGAACGTATCGATAAAAGTTATTTTGATTTTTAATGACAGATTTCCCATATTATAGCTTTGCAGATATAGAAAATATTATTTCTTTTCTATCGCCTAAGGAATTCTTTATAAATCGGGAAGGAAAAAAAGACCTCTTACTCAGATCAAATTTACCATAAATATAACGGAATATGAGTCATTTACAAACGTCTTGTTTCCGTAGCGACGAATAAATAATATTGTAAAAATAATGTCAAAGAACACCTACAGACAAATGACGTGTCATGTAACCTGTTAACAGTTTATATACTAGCGGTGTGTTTCCAGTGAGTTGTAAAACGATCGATGGAACTTACGTCGCGATTGGTGCAGAGAAATCTATATTAAATGGTTGTCGACATTTTAATTATAACAAAATATGACCCGATTTCAGTGAAAATGATTCACTTATATGAATGTACATGTAACGTTTTGTGAAAAGTGTGCACGTGCTGGAGAATAAATGGATATCGGTTTCGGATTTTTCGCAGAAAAATTACCGTAGAACATGTAAAAATTTCAAGACGATAAAACAATCGTAGTTTCGTTAAGTTTTTTTTCTGCCTTTTAGTTTTGTGAAGACATACAAGAGATATGAACCGACGGATAATGAGGCGAAAGTTAATCTAAATCAGTGGAAAATATTTGGATATCACTTTCGGATACAGTGTAATAAAACCTGTGTAATTAATTATTAGACAAGACCAAGAATTTTGTTTTGAATTCACTACTGATTATAAGTATTATTTTATTACAGTTTCAAAGAGCAATTGTAAGCATGGGTGTAGATATTTTACACCCGATGGGGAGTGATTTTTGCAACCGCTTATGTGTACTATTCAATTTACAAATTGGTAATCTCTGATTACACGAACCTGAAAGCTGTAAACATGCAGTCATAGGGTAATCTTGTTGCCACCATACTTGCATGTATACTTAGGCCTACTTTCCCTTACTTACGAACTATCGCTTAGATTGAAAAGCTTAGAAGCACGCGTATATTTAAGATGTACATTTCGGTTACTGAATAAACCTACATCTAGGCCCAATTATGTAATTCAGTTGGTAAGAACACGAGAATCACAAGAACAAACACACAATTTGTAGGCCTGTGATGCAATAAAACAATTCAACAAACCAAACTGTAGGGGGGATGATTGTATGTATCATACCCCCACCTAAAATGAAGGAGGATGTATCCCACCCATCCTCTCACGATCTACGCCCCTGGTTGTAAGTTATTCTCAAATATAAGTTTTAACTGTAAAGAAAGTTTTATGTTCTTGAATGTTGGTTTAAATACTAGAACGTTCTTTACCGTTAAAAGTTGTGTGCTTGAAAATAATCGAAATTCTTGTAAAATTAAAACATCTTAAAATGTGTCATTATAACAAAATAACAGTCAGATTGGTTCAGTCGTGGCAAGTAGGTATTGGCTAAGAATTGAGTAGATTGTAAAAACGACTGTTCTTTTTAATAATCTCGAACCCAGCCATTTGTAATACTGTAACTTGAATCAATGTAGCTTTAGGCTTATATATTATAGTGTACATTTACACTTGCTGCAAGTAGAAATTCGAAGTGTGTCTCTGTGACGTAGTGAACTTTACTTTTAGATTTTCCAACAATAAATCTTTCGTACACTAGTTCTGTGCCCATTCAAACGTTCAACAACTGCTAGCATCCATCTGGTACGAAGGGTTGCCCGGATTTCGACGCAAAAACGTTGTTCTACAATCGTTAGAAATCTTCCGGATCGGAGTTCTGTTTCCATGGTACTCCACGACCTACATTCTTGCACCACACTCACGCTTCGGCAGGATTATCCGTCGTCCTTTCATCAAGTTTATCTGTCACTCCGCTTCCTATGTTACTTTTCTTTGTAAGTTTATTCTTACTTTCCATAATTGGTTGTTATATAAAAAATGTATATTGTGTTTTAATCCTTATGAAATATATATAATATAGCTCTGAATCGCCTTCCAGTGGATAAATGAGATGTCTCTAAGATTATAACGCTCAAAATCTAGTTTCGATACCCGCGATGAGCCGATCACAGATGGCTCATTGTTAAGCTTTGTGCTTAACCACAAAGATGCAAGCCACGAATCGTTTCCTTCTAATTTCATTTAATTTGATCTAAACTGTTGAGATCCGGCATGGCCAGGTGGTTGAGGCACTCGACTCGTAATCTGAGGGTCGCGGGTTCGAATCCCTGTTACACCAAACATGCTCGCCCTATCAGCTAAAAGAGTAGCCCAAGAATTGCCGGTGGGTGGTGATGACCAACTGCCTTCCCTCTAGTCTTACACTGCTAAATTAGGGACGGCTAGCGCAGATAGCCCTCGTGTAGCTTTGTGCGAAACTCAAAACAAACCTAAACTGCTGAATAAAATATGGTAATAATAATAATATCCTTCAAATTAGGGAAAAATATGGTTGTATTGTAATTTAATGTGGGCGTTTTATAAACATTTAGAGTACCTTGACTTTGGTGTACATGTTAACTACATTCGTATAAAACATTTAAGTATTCTATATTAGATGAATTCCTCTTGGGTAAGTCCATTTTATGATCTATACGTTTTAAAACATTAGGGTGATCACTACAGTATATAATTTTTCATCTCCCAAAGATAATTCATTTGGAAGTACTTGATTTAAATGACAGATGTTGAAGTATATTTATTATTTGAAATGTGTTTTTAATGTGTAACTCATCAACTCTCATTGTGATGAAACTTCTTTGCTTATTAAAAATGAATGATTACGTAATTGTTTTTTTTCCAGTTCTACTGATTCTTGCGTCACAGAGAGTAGAGAGCGTGGTGATTGGCTGGTTTGGATCAAAAACGAAAGAAAACGAAAAGCGTGACATGGTAACTAAACGAGGGTCTCCTCCAACCATAATCGAGTGGATGATTTTATCCTGGGTAGCAGGTACGTTTCAAAGATTTTAGCATGGTTCTCTACAAACTGTATCTCTTACTTCTTTCATTTGGTTAGTATTTGAAATTACAAGGTGATGTATGTACTGTATTTAATGTTTTAAATTCGTTTGATGTCATGGGTTAGAAAAGGTATGAGGTCGAGGGTTGTGATTTCGATAACGAGATTATCCAATTGTGTTAGTTTAGGAATCAAATTTATTACATACAGATCACCTGTGTTCACGACTATAGAATATCTTGAAAGAACAAAAGTAAACCTAAACGACTTGTTACATAATAAATACTTGTAAAAGTAACTTGTTATATTCTTGATATTTTTTTCCACAGGTTTTAAATAACCTGTTTCAAGATATACCTTGTTTTATCTTACACACAAACAGCTTGAGACAAGGGTTCTCTGTAACCCGGTTTAAGATATATCTTGCTATACTTTACACATAAATAGCTTAAGGAACAGGTTTTCTGTAACCCGGTTTCAGACATATATTGCTATACCATACATATAAACAGCTTGAGGAACGGGTTCTCTGTAACCCAATTCAATATATATTCTGTTTTATCATACACATAAATAATTTGAGAAACGGATTCTCTGTAGCCTGGTTTAAGATATATCTTGCTGTACCCTGCACATAAACAGCTTGAGAAAGGGGTTTCTGTAACCTGGTTCAAGATATGCCTTGCTTGACCCTACACATAAACAGCTTGAGAAACGGGGTTCTGTAACCTGCTTCAAGATACATCTTACTACACCCAATACATAACACTATAAGGATGTATGCGCAAATAAATATACATTTTTCCAACATTTAATATTCAACTTACAAATCAAATGATGAAACAGTTCTTATCTCCTCCATACGTAAACTCAACAAATCCAATAACTTAATATATTGAAACTTAACAAATACAATTATTAGTGTATTGAAATTTAGTTAAATCCAGTTTTTAATTTATCGAAACTTAAAAAATCCAATTGCTAATATAGAAAAACCAAACTAAATAGCTCCTACTATATTATTGTAGAAAAATCTTAAGGCCAATGAACATAAAGAAAAAATATGCATTTTGTGTTGTTAGACACAACCACTACTTTGAGTAGAGCTTCGAAAGATGAAAATAAGAAAAGAGAAAATAAAAATAAAAACACTGTGTAAGCATTTAATAAGGAAAATGTGAACACTATGAAATTAGCCTAAATACTAGCTGGTCAAAAGTTTAAGACCATACCAAAAATAAGTCTAAACAGGGTAGGAAATGCCCAATAAGAGGTCTCAGTTGTGAGTTGCACGGCCGTCATTGCGAATAACTTCAAACATTCGCTTTGGTATGGTCGATATAAGCGTTTGCAGAAGGCTGGCTGGAATGTTATTCCAAGTGGTGAAGATGGCTTCACGAAGATCATGCACTGTTTGGAATTGACGTCCATTTCTATAGACTTCACTTGGATCTTTCAGAAGGACAACGCTGCAATCCACAATGCCCGCAGGACAAAGGACTTTTTCATGGCAAATAGCGTGATTCTTTTGGACTATCCAGCGTGTTGGCCCGAACTGAACCCTGTTGAAAGTGTTTGTGGGTGGCTGGCAAAGAAAGTCTATAGAAATGGACATCAATTCCAAACAGTGCATGATCTTCGTGAAGCCATCTTCACCACTTGGAATATCATTCCAGTCAGCCTTCTGCAAACGCTTATATCGACAATGCCAAAGCGAATGTTTGCAGTTATTCCCAATAACGGCCGTGCAACTCACTACTGAGACCTCTTGTTGGGCATTTCCTACCCTGTTTAGGACTTCTTTTTGGTATGGTCTTAAACTTTTGCCCAGGTAGTATTTAGGCTAATTTCATAGTGTTCACATTTTCCCTATTAAATGCTTACACAGTGTTTTTATTTTTATTTTCTCTTTTCTTATTTTCATCTTTCAAAGCTCTACTCAAATAAGTGGTTGCGTCTAACAACGCAAAATGCATATTTTTTTTTTTATGTTCATTGGTCTTAATATTTTGGCCACCAGTGTATATGTAAATATAATAGTACTGTATATTGTATGTCCATCTAACTACTTTTATATATATATATATATATCGAAAAGTTAATTACTGAAAAGAAACGTTAAGAATAAGTAAGACCAAGATAGAACTAAGTGTTATAATAACACAAGATAGAACTACGTGTTATAATAACACAAGATAGAACTAAATGTTATAATAACACAAGATAGAACTAAATGTTATACTGAAATAACACAAGATAGAACTACGTGTTATAATAACACAAGATAGAACTAAATGTTATACTGAAATAACACAAGATAGAACTAAATGTTATACTTATAATAACACAAGATAGAACTAAATGTTATACTTATAATAACACAAGATAGAACTAAATGTTACACTTATAATAACACAAGATAGAACTAAATGTTATACTTATAATAACACAAGATAGAACTAAATGTTATACTGAAATAACACAAGATAGAACTAAAGGTTATACTTATAATAACACAAGATAGAAATAAATGTTATACTTATAATAACACAAGATAGAACTAAATGTTATACTTATAATAACACAAGATAGAAATAAATATTATACTTATAATAACACAAGATAGAAATAAATGTTATACTTATAATAACACAAGTGATAAGTAAATGTTAAACTGAAATAACACAAGATAGCACTAAATGTTATAATAACACAAGATAGAACTAAATGTTATACTTATAATAACACAAGATAGAACTAAATGATATACTTATAATAACACAAGATAGAATTAAATGTTATACTTATAATAACACAAGATAGAACTAAGTGGTATACTTATAGTAACACAAGATAGAACACAACTTAATAATAGCAGGTGTTAAATATGCAATCTATAAAAAAAAAAACTTATATTTTCTCACTGTGCGTCATTTTCCATGTTGCCAGGGTTAATATGGAGTGAAATTAAGGAGTTATGGGAGTCAGGTTTGATGCAGTATGTTAGTGATATGTGGAACATCATCGACTTTATCACAAACTCGCTCTATGTCGCCACGGTGGCGCTGCGCGTGGTGGCTTATTTTCAGGTACAGAAGACCTCATTAACTTTCAGTATGATTCACTTACACGTTCACATGTTGGTTTGTTTTGTAATGAAATTATAGAAGTGTAAGAGATTTCTCTTGTAACAATATAAACTACATTCCTGAGTTAAACTATAAGATTATAACTGGTGTAGAACAGGCTATAACTATTTAGCGTTAGTGTATCTATAGTCTGAATATAACTGGTGTAGAACAGGTTATAACTAGTTATCATTAGTGTACCTATAGTCTGACTGTAACTAATGTAGAACAGGTTATAACTAGTTATCACTAATGTACCTATAGTCTGACTGTAACTAATGTAGAACAGGTTATAATTAGTTATCACTAATGTACATATAGTCTAACTATAACTGGTGTAGAACAGGTTATAACTAGTTATTATTAGTGTACCTATAGTCTGACTATAACTGGTTTAGAACAGGTTAAGTAGGTTATAACTACAGTCTGACTATAACTGGTGTAGAACAGGTTAAGTAGGTTATAACTACAGTCTGACTATAACTGGTGTAGAACAAGTTAAGTAGGTTATAATTACAGTCTGACTATAACTGGTGTAGAACAGGTTAATTAGGTTATAACTAAAGTCTGACTATAACTGGTGTAGAACACGTTAAGTAGGTTATAACTACAGTCTGACTATAACTGGTGTAGAACAGGTAAATTAAGTTATAACTAGTTATCATTAGTATATGTATAGTCTGACTCCAACTGGTGTAGAACAGGTTAAGTAGGATATAACTACAGTCTGACTATAACTGGTGTAGAACAAGTTAAGTAGGTTATAACTACAGTCTGACTATAACTGGTGTAGAACAAGTTAAGTAGGTTATAACTACAGTCTGACTATAACTGGTGTAGAACAGGTAAATTAAGTTATAACTAGTTATCATTAGTATATGTATAGTCTGACTCCAACTGGTGTAGAACAGGTTAAGTAGGATATAACTACAGTCTGACTATAACTGGTGTAGAATAAGTTAAGTAGGTTATAACTACAGTCTGACTATAACTGGTGTAGAACAGGTTAAGTAGGTTATAACTACAGTTTGACTATAACTGGTGTAAACAGGTTAAGTAGGTTATAACTACAGTCTGACTATAACTGGTGTAGAACAGGTAAATTAAGTTATAACTAGTTATCATTAGTATATGTATAGTCTGACTCCAGCTGGTGTAGAACAGGTTAAGTAGGTTATAACTACAGTCTGACTATAACTGGTGTAGAACAGGTTAAGTAGGTTATAACTATAGTCTGACTATAACTGGTGTAGAACAGGTTAAGTAGGTTATAACTACAGTCTGACTATAACTGGTGTAGAACAGGTTAAGTAGGTTATAACTACAGTCTGACTATAACTGGTGTAGAACAGGTTAAGTAGGTTATAACTACAGTCTGACAATAACTGGTGTAGAACACGTTAAGTAGGTTATAACTACAGTCTGACTCCAACTGGTGTAGAACACGTTAAGTAGGTTATAACTACAGTCTGACTATAACTGGTGTAGAACAAGTTAAGTAGGTTATAACTACAGTCTGACTATAACTGGTGTAGAACACGTTAAGTAGGTTATAACTACAGTCTGACTATAACTGGTTTAGAACAGGTTAAGTAGGTTATAACTACAGTCTGAGTATAACTGCTGTAGAACAGGTTAAGTAGGTTATAACTACAGTCTGACTATAACTGGTGTAGAACACGTTAAGTAGGTTATAACTACAGTCTGACTATAACTGGTGTAGAACAGGTTAAGTAGGTTATAACTACAGTCTGACTGTAACTGGTGTAGAACACGTTAAGTAGGTTATAACTAAAGTCTGACTATAACTGGTGTAGAACAGGTTAAGTAGGTTATAACTACAGTCTGACTATAACTGGTGTAGAACAGGTTAAGTAGGTTATAACTACATGCTGACTATAACTGGTGTAGAACAAGTTAAGTAGGTTATAACTACAGTCTCACTATAACTGGTGTAGAACAGGTTAAGTAGGTTATAACTACAGTCTGACTATAACTGGTGTAGAACACGTTAAGTAGGTTATAACTACAGTCTGACTATAACTGATGTAGAACATGTTAAGTAGGTTATAACTACAGTCTGACTCCAACTAGTGTAGAACAGGTTAAGTAGGTTATAACTACAGTCTGACTATAACTGGTGTAGAACAGGTTAAGTAGGTTATAACTACAGTCTGACTATAACTGGTGTATAACAGGTTAAGTAGGTTATAACTAGAGTGTGACTATAACTGATGTAGAACAGGTAAGTTAAGTTATAACTAGTTATCATTAGTATATGTATAGTCTGACTCCAACTAGTGTAGAACAGGTTAAGTAGGTTATAACTACAGTCTGACTATAACTGGTGTAGAACAGGTTAAGTAGGTTATAACTACAGTCTGACTATATCTGGTGTAGAAGACGTTAAGTAGGTTATAACTACAGTCTGACTATAACTGGTGTAGAACACGTTAAGTAGGTTATAACTACAGTCTGACTATAACTGGTGTAGAACACGTTAAGTAGGTTATAACTACAGTCTGACTATAACTGGTGTAGAACACGTTAAGTAGGTTGTAACTACAGTCTGACTATAAGTGGTGTAGAACAGGTAAATTAAGTTATAACTAGTTATCATTAGTATATGTATTGTCTGACTCCAACTGGTGTAGAACAAGTTAAGTAGGTTATAACTAGTTATAAGTCGGTTTCTGTGATCGTAATTTAAACAGTTCCGAACTCTAAGTTTTATTATTCGTAAGTTATTGGTAGGTTGCATATTAGTTTCAGTACAGCTAGAAGGAGGCTTCACTATCGAATAAATCACAGCTGATCCTTTTACAGGTTGAAAACACAGTTGTTAACCGTGTCGTTACTCAATCACTAACTAGAAATTATTTTTGTAAACGATATATTAAGTTGGGTTTAACTTTTTGATAATTATCTTTTGGTATATAAAATCTTCACCATTAATCCCCTCTTGTTGTGACTTATCAGTTCTCTGAACACAACATATACTTTGTAGTCAGTTACTTGGTGACTTTTTATTTGTATCCCTCTTTCCAAACACCCTTTCACTTGCTAAGCAACTATCAATGTAATATGTATAATCTGGATTGTTTGTAATGACAATAAATACAGAATATTGTTATTTTTAAAATAAATGACTGTATTCATTTTTACTTTTCCAGGTACAGAAAGAGATTTCATTTAGAACTGGCACCGCCTACCTCCCCCGCGAAAGCTGGGACGCTTGGGACCCGATTCTAATTGCTGAAGGTCTATTTGCAGCAGCAAATATCTTTAGGTAGGTGAAGAGAGGATTGTAGTTTCTGGTGAGGGTTACACTTAAAGTACGCTTATCACCAAACTAGAACTGTTACAAACAGTTGCCTCTAACCAGAACTGTTACAAACAGTTATCACCAAACTAGAACTGTTACAAACAGTTATCACCAAACCAGAACTGTCACAAACAGTTACCACTAAGCCAGAACTGTTATAAACACTTATCACCAAACTAGAACTGATACAAACAGTTGCCACTAACCAGAACTGTTACAGTTATCACCAAACTAGAACTGTTACAAACAGTTATCACCAAACTAGAACTGTTATAAACAGTTATCACCAAACCAGAACTGTCACAAACAGTTACCACTAAGCCAGAACTGTCACAAACAGTTACCACTAAACCAGAACTGTTATAAACAGTTATCACCAAACCAGAACTGTTATAAACAGTTATCACCAAACCAGAACTGTCACAAACAGTTACCACTAAACCAGAACTGTTATAAACACTTATCACCAAACTAGAACTGATACAAACATTTTCCACTAACTTAAAACTGTGATGAACACTTACCACCAAACTGAAACTGTTACAAACACTTACCACCAAACCAGAACTGTTATAAACAGTTACCACTAAATCAGAACTGTTATAAACAGTTACCACTAAATCAGAACTGTTATAAGCATTTATACCAAACCGAAACTGTTATAAAGAGTTACAACTAAACCAGAACTAGTATAAACACTTACCACTAAACCACAAGTTTTATAAACTTATCACTAAACCACAAGTTTTATAAACACTTATCACTAAACCACAAGTTTTATAAACACTTATCACTAAACCACAAGTTTTATAAACACTTATCACCTAACTGGAACTGTTATAAGTACTCAAAAGGCAGAACTTATGTTACCACTTATCACCAAACAACAGCTGTTGTAACTGTTACTATCTGACAGGATAGGCTGTCATTGTCTTACAAAACAATTCCAATATTACCACTGTTGGGAAATCCTGGATTGCTTAGATGGGGTTGCTTGAAATTCCAAAAGTTTGGCTTTATTCACTGGTTCTCCCATCCATATTGAGATGAAATCTCCATTAACCAGTCAAAACAATCATGTTATGATCACTAAACATTTACCCCTCAGTTTGTTTTAGTAGGTTTATCTTCATGCTACCGATATGTTCCTGATGTGACGACAATAACTACCCATATTTTCTCAAATGAATAATTCTTTTCACAGTTCGTTGAAGTTGGTTTACATCTTTTCGGTGAACCCTTATCTCGGACCTCTTCAGATATGTCTTGGCAGGATGGTTATCGACATCTTAAAATTCTTCTTTGTGTATTCGCTGGTCTTATTTGCCTTCGCCTGCGGGATAAACCAGCTACTCTGGTACTATGCTGACTTGGAGAAACAGACTTGTGATATAAAGAAGGATATGGTTGCTTGTCAAAAATGGAGAAGATTTGCTAAGTAAGTAATCTTAACGTAAAGTTCATACATTAACTGTGGGTATGTCATGTAATACTGTTGTACATTAACTCTGGGTATGTAACGCAATACTGTTGTACATTAACGTAAAGTTCATACATTAACTGTGGGTATGTCATGTAATACTGTTGTACATTAACGTAAAGTTTATACATTAACTCTGGGTATGTCATGTAATACTGTTGTACATTAACGTAAAGTTCATACATTAACTCTGGGTATGTCATGTAATACTGTTGTACATTAACGTAAAGTTCACACATTAACTCTGGGTATGTCATGTAATACTGTTGTACATTAACGTAAAGTTCACACATTAACTCTGGGTATGTCATGTAATACTGTTGTACATTAACGTAAAGTTCATACATTAACTCTGGGTATGTCATGTAATACTGTTGTACATTAACGTAAAGTTCACACATTAACTCTGGGTATGTCATGTAATACTGTTGTACATTAACGTAAAGTTCATACATTAACTGTGGGTATGTCATGTAATACTGTTGTACATTAACGTAAAGTTCATACATTAACTCTGGGTATGTCATGTAATACTGTTGTACATTAACGTAAAGTTCACACATTAACTCTGGGTATGTCATGTAATACTGTTGTACATTAACGTAAAGTTCATACATTAATTGTGGGTATGTCATGTAATACTGTTGTACATTAACGTAAATTTCACACATTAACTCTGGGTATGTCATGTAATACTGCTGTACATTAACGTAAGGTTCATACATTAACTCTGGGTATGTCATGTAATACTGTTCTACATTAACGTAAAGTTCATACATTAACTGTGGGTATGTCATGTAATATTGTTGTACATTAACGTAAAGTTCACACATTAACTCTGGACATGTCATGTAATACTGTTGTACATTAACCTAAAGTTCATACGTTAACTCTGGACATGTCATGTAATACTGTTGTACATTAACGTAAAGTTCACACATTAACTCTGGGTATGTCATGTAATACTGTTGTACATTAACGTAAAGTTCATACATTAACTCTGGGTATGTCATGTAATACTGTTGTACATTAACGTAAAGTTCATACATTAACTCTGGGTATGTCATGTAATACTGTTGTACATTAACGTAAAGTTCACACATTAACTCTGGGTATGTCATGTAATACTGTTGTACATTAACGTAAAGTTCATACGTTAACTCTGGACATGTCATGTAATACTGTTGTACATTAACGTAAAGTTCACACATTAACTCTGGGTATGTCATGTAATACTGTTGTACATTAACGTAAAGTTCATACATTAACTCTGGGTATGTCATGTAATACTGTTGTACATTAACGTAAAGTTCATACATTAACTCTGGGTATGTCATGTAATACTGTTGTACATTAACGTAAAGTTCACACATTAACTCTGGGTATGTCATGTAATACTGTTGTACATTAACGTAAAGTTCATACATTAACTGTGGGTATGTCATGTAATACTGTTGTACATTAACGTAAAGTTCATACATTAACTCTGGGTATGTCATGTAATACTGTTGTACATTAACGTAAAGTTCACACATTAACTCTGGGTATGTCATGTAATACTGTTGTACATTAACGTAAAGTTCATACATTAATTGTGGGTATGTCATGTAATACTGTTGTACATTAACGTAAAGTTCACACATTAACTCTGGGTATGTCATGTAATACTGCTGTACATTAACGTAAGGTTCATACATTAACTCTGGGTATGTCATGTAATACTGTTCTACATTAACGTAAAGTTCATACATTAACTGTGGGTATGTCATGTAATATTGTTGTACATTAACGTAAAGTTCACACATTAACTCTGGACATGTCATGTAATACTGTTGTACATTAACCTAAAGTTCATACGTTAACTCTGGACATGTCATGTAATACTGTTGTACATTAACGTAAAGTTCATACATTAACTCTGGGTATGTCATGTAATACTGTTGTACATTAACGTAAAGTTCATACATTAACTGTGGGTATGTCATGTAATATTGTTGTACATTAACGTAAAGTTCATACGTTAACTGTGGGTATGTCATGTAATACTGTTGTACATTAACGTAAAGTTCACACATTAACTCTGGGTATGTCATGTAATACTGTTGTACATTGACGTAAAGTTCATACGTTAACTGTGGGTATGTCATGTAATATTGTTGTACATTAACGTAAAGTTCACACATTAACTCTGGGTGTGTCATGTAATACTGTTGTACATTGACGTAAAGTTCAAACGTTAACTCTGGGTATGTCATGTAATACTGTTGTACATTAACCTAAAGTTCATACGTTAACTCTGGGTATGTCATGTAATACTATTGTACAAACAACAGTACTGACTGGATAATCTAATATAATACCGACACAAAGTACAATAAACACTACCTGGTTGATGATGTAACATAATACCGACACAAAGTACAATAAACACTACCTGGTTGATGATGTAACATAATACCGACACAAAATACACACAACACTACATGGTTGGTGATCAAATACAATACCGACATAAAGTACACACAACACTATCTGTTTGGTGATCTAATATAATACCGACATAAAGTACACACAACACTACCTGGTTTGTGATCTAGTATCATACCGACACAAAGTACAATAAACACTACCTGGTTGGTGATCTAATACCGACACAAAGTACAATAAACACTACCTGTTTGGTGATCTAATACCGACACAAAGTACAATGAACACTACCTGGTTGGTGATCTAATACCGACACAAAGTACAATGAACACTACCTGGTTGGTGATCTAATACCGACACAAAGTACAATGAACACTACCTGGTTGGTGATCTAATACCTACACAAAGTACAATGAACACTACCTGGTTGGTGATCTAATACCGACACAAAGTACAATGAACACTACCTGATTGGTGATCTAATATAATACCAACACGAAGTATACACAACACTACCTGATTGGTGAGGTAATATAATACCAACACGAAGTATACACAACACTACCTGATTGGTGATGTAATATAATACCAACACGAAGTATACACAACACTACCTGATTGGTGATGTAATATAATACCAACACGAAGTACTGAAAACACTACCCTCATATCTGTGTATACACTTGATATAACCCTCATATCTATACACTGGATATAACCCTCATATTCTGTTTTTGTTGGGTTTGCTCTTATGATTGATATAACCTTCATGTTCCGTTTTCTATTACAGCGTGTTTGAATCTTCGCAGACTTTGTTTTGGGCAAGTTTTGGTTTGATAGATCTGGACAGCTTCGAGCTGACCGACATTAAAAGCTACACCAGATTTTGGGGCATGCTGATGTTTGGAACTTACTCCGTCATCAATATTGTTGTCCTATTAAACCTACTTATTGCCATGATGAATCACTCTTACCAGATGATTTCGGTAAGCTACATCCGGCTTCTAGCCTTGAAGTATTGAGATGTGAAAAGGTTACTGTGAAGTCAGGAAATGATCGTTCATAAATGTCGAACAATAAAACTGATCTTCCCTGATTCATGCTTTACGTGAATAACACAAGTTTATCTCTGTAGTTCTTATAAAGTCAGCTAGTTGGTAGTATCTTTCAGGAATATTGTTTTCTCTGAGATTGCGCAGTATACTTGGAGAAGAAATATCGTTAATAAGACTTCTATATAATAGAACGTTCAGCTAGGAGTTATAGATTTAACTAGTTATGGTTACAGATAAACAGGATTAGTGGAACTATAATTTGTAACCAGTTAACCAGATGTAATACAACCCAAACTGGTTTCAGTTATCCACGGTAGCTATACCTAAAACTTGTTACAGTTAAACAGGTGCGATATAACGAAAAGTGGTTACAGGTAACTAGGGGTAATATAACTAAAACTGGTTATCGCTAACAAGTGGTGACATTTTTGAAACTGGTTGCAGTTAACTAAGGGTGATATAATTAATACTGGTTACAGTTAACCAGGAGTGATATAACTAAAACTGGTTTCAGTTAACAAGGGGTGATATAATTAACACTAATTACAGTTAACCAGTAGTGATATAACTAAAACTGGTTTCAGTTAACGAGGGGTGATATAATTAATACTGGTTACAGTTAACCAGGAGTGGTATAACTAAAACTGGTTATATTTAACTAAGGACAATATAATTAAAACTGAATAACTAACTAGGGATGGTATAACTAAACACAACAAAGGTCATACATAGTTTCATAATATTATATAAGGTTGAGATAATAATGCCCATCAGAGTCAAGACATTTTATTTAATGTTTTCAATTTACTTAGAAAACTAGAACTGTTGTAAATACACCAGAATACTCATTCTATACATGATAAATAATATTCCTTCACACGAGAGGAACTGCATTTAGTTTTAAAATTTGTTTCCACAACTGGTGATATTTATTTTGATAATTCAATATTCAGAATAATAAGTTGGTTTTAGTGGACCTCGAGACGCCACGAATCACTTTCTAACAGTAATAGTTAAGTCTCATGTTTGATATAACATTAATTTATACGTGATGTTAGTGAAGTCTAATAATTACATTAATTTATACGTGATGTCAGTGAAGTCTAATAATTACATTAATTTATACGTGATGTTAGTGAAGTCTAATAATTACATTAATTTATACGTGATGTTAGTGAAGTCTAATAATTACATTAAATTATACGTGATGTTAGTGAAGTCTAATAATTACATTAATTTATACGTGATGTTAGTGAAGTCTAATAATTACATTAATTTATACGTGATGTTAGTGAAGTCTAATAATTACATTAATTTATACGTGATGTTAGTGAAGTCTAATAATTACATTAATTTATACGTGATGTTAGTGAAGTCTAATAATTACATTAATTTATACGTGATGTTAGTGAAGTCTAATAATTACATTAATTTATACGTGATGTTAGTGAAGTCTAATAATTAATTTATGTTGAAACAAAACAACAAATGTTTTGCTGTGTGTTTACTGAGTTTTAATGTGATTTTATTACTACATTACACAACACTTCCTTATTAATATCTTGACTATTCGTTTAGTAAGTGCTATATATGTTAATACGAATTTCATAACATTCAGAACAGTTTGTATGGTCTTATAATAATATAAAACAACTGAATTATATTGGAATTTTCCCAGAGGAATTGTTAACAATGAAGTAACTTGGAAATTTTGCTGGTTAAATAAGGGAACAGAATTGCTAACTTTATTATAACGAAAGCTTTGCTACAGACAACACCACAAAATGTAACATTTTACTATAAAGAAACAAGTAATATTTAATAATAACTGTATTCTGAACAGAAGTTTGATAATAAATGATAATTTATCGAAGTAAACGGCAGTCGATTTAGTTCAATTTGGCGTTTATGGGAAATACTGTTCGTACATGTCTTATAACAATAGTATAAATTATAAAGATGAAATGTTATTGTTCTTTTTTTTTTTGGAAGATTCTGTTTTGTCGCGTTTTTTTCATAGATTTTATAAAAAAAATCTTAATATATTGTAAATACTAAACATTATAAAACGTTTTTCTTCACACATGTTATTGTAAGGAGCAAGCAGACACAGAATGGAAATTTGCGAGAAGTAAGTTATGGATGAGTTACTTCGAAGATGGCGCCACCGTTCCTCCTCCATTTAATATTATTCCGACACCAAAAAGGTTTTATTACCTCGTTCGGTGGATCAGAGAGAAGATCTCTGGATACTCAAGGTCAGAAACAAAAGAAAAGAAAACAAATATGGTACGTTTTTCAAGTAATGTTTTTCATGACAAGAAGTATTGGTTAAGTATTGGTTAAACGTTGTACAACGAGTTGATTAGGGATAGTTTTACAAATGACACAAACAAGCGTGTTCTTAAGTTATTGTTTGATCATTGGTCTCCAGCTGTAGATCTCATGGAGTCTAGGATGTTTAAAACCTAATCAAGTGCCCCAAATAACCCTACTGCAGAGAAATTAGGAACGAACGTTAAGAATTATCTGATCTCCTATTTCACCCTACACTAGAAACATTTAATATATCATCCCATGGGTAAGTTTAAAAATTATAAACATCCCAAAATTATAATTAATAGTAACATCTCTCTATATCTGTTGAATACACAATTATTGATATTCGTAATATTACACTGTATCGGTAAATGTAAAAATGGTTACAATTTCAGAGCTATTAACACTAGCAAGTTCACACACAAACATTATTGACGAAACTTATTCATTACAAATGTCACAATAAACAAGAAAGTCGAAATGTTCGCTAACAGTAAAGCGAAAAGAACAAAGAACGTCAGTACGTGACTACACAAACACCAAAGAAAATGTTATCCAGTAAGATGAACCAACTTAATAAAGAGTCCTCAGAAGGCAGTGAGTCCTCTTCTAGTGTTTATGACTTCTCCGTATCTGGTCCACCTACTGGTCTTGACATTTCCCATAATATTCTGGGGCAGCACAGTCCATTCCTGGATGACTGTAGCTTTGATCTATTAACAGTCGTAGGAGCAGGTTGTCTCTCTGTCCTTCCCGGAAAATCCAATGCATGCTCCATCGGATTTAGATCCGGTAACTTATTAGAGCTGTCTAGTACCTCTAGCGTGATCCTGACGGTTTGAGGACAGGTGTCTGTCCCCTGACACATGAACTCGTCTCTGATAGGACGAGAAGCGGATAACAGGATCTTATCGTCGTAACTCCTGGTTGTCAAGGATCTTTCACTTACCACAGGGAGGTCTATTTGGTACCTTGGGCTCCAACTGGTATTCTGTAGATGAGCCCAGCATCACGAAGACTGTTACTGATCGTACCACGCTACACATACAACAGGGGCCTGATGCAGCTTATTCCAAAGCTTCCTAGCACTGCCAGTGGGGTTTCCAAGGTCTAAAACATCCCCTTGGCACATTCTGCTGTGACCTGGTGTCTGTGCCACGGTCTACTGAAGACAGGATGTGGCATCTCAACGAACTACGCCACCTTGGTCTGGATGTGGTCCTCTAGTGACAGATATGTAAACTTTACTTTCTCTAAATTAATTTTTAACAGCTTCAACGCTCTTCGTAAAAGTCAATACCAGACAAACATCCATAAATATACCATTATATTAACAGCATATATGTTTCCTAAATAACAAAACTAATATTTTACTTTACAAAAAAGTGTATTACATAAGTAATAATACACTTACAAACACTAGGTAGTAATAATGTACATAAACTTACTGACACTAGGTAGTACTAACGTACATAAACTTACTGACACTAGGTAGTACTAACGTACATAAACTTACTAACACTAGGTAGTAATAACGTACATAAACTTACTGACACTAGGTAGTAATAACATACATAAACTTACTGAAACTAGGTAGTAATAACGTACATAAACTTACTAACACTAGGTAGTACTAACGTACATAAACTTACTAACACTAGGTAGTACTAACGTACATAAACTTACTAACACTAGGTAGTACTAACGTACATAAACTTACTGACACTAGGTACTAATAACGTACATAAACTTACTGACACTAGGTAGTAATAACGTACATAAACTTACTGACACTAGGTAGTAATAACGTACATAAACTTACTAACACTAGGTAGTACTAACGTACATAAACTTACTAACACTAGGTAGTACTAACGTACATAAACTTACACTAGGTAGTACTAACGTACATAAACTTACTAACACTAGGTAGTCATTTATTGTTGTTACTATTATTTATATCTTTCAGTGGCACAACACAAAGTATCTAAGCTTACTACTCTAAAATTCTGGTTTCGATACCCATGTTTTTCGGATTAGAGATAGCCCATTGTACAGCTTTGCGCTTAACAACAACAACCAACCATTTGTGGTTTAGTTTGTATTGACTTGTGTGAGTTGGTTGGTTTGTGGTAGATGAACAGACTATTTTCCTGACTACAGTCATTGCGAATTTACACACTCAGAATATGAGTGACGTGGAATGGTAATGACTTGTTTTCCTGGATAGCTGAGTTGCATGGAGCAGTGGTCACGTCCCAGTCCTCGTGTCCAGAAGCTTGGTGTTTAATATTTAGAACATTATGGTTGTCAAGTACTAGAGGGAACAAGCCATTCTGACGTAATATATTTTGAAATGTAACATTAATATATGCTTGTCTTATAAACTGACATTTGAATTAAAACCAACATTTGATTGAAACAGATTTCACACACATCAGAACAATACTGCTAATACTTTAATTAATAAAAAGAATATAAAATCACATTAATAACATTAACGCGTGCAGTATTTCATGTGTAAAGAATTTTTTAGTTTTTCATCTTAAATTTAATATGTGTGTTTATAGTTAAATACAAAGTTACACAGGTATCAAAACCAAATTTTTAGCGTTATACGTCCACAGACTTACCACTGCGCTAGTGACTTTAAACATTTGTATTAGTAATACTGATGTGAAATAATTACACTCAAAAGAGTTGGGTGTCATTTGAACTATTGACAAACTATTCATTTTATATATTTTATATCTATCATAATTCTTATATTTACCATTTCCTGTTTGTTTTCCAATAGAAGAAAGTTAAACAAGCAAACGAACGAGATTTTCGGTATCAGGTAAGTATCAGTCTTGTAGAATCTGTATCGATATACAATTCAAAGTGATAACTGAATATTCTTAATAATACTTGTATGTAAAAGGGATTTCTTGGAGCTCACATCCCATAATAGTCTTGAAGCAGTAACCTCTTTCATATATTTGTTTCGGTATATGTTTACCTTTCTTTGTTTTTGTTTCACGAAGAATGGCTGATAGTGTGAGACCGGAACGTTGTTACAGTTATAATACTTGCTGTTGTATATATATATATAAGTAAGGCTTAGGGATGTGGGCTGAATCTAAATTAGAGTTTATTATAGTGTACAGTTTGTACCCTATTTTAATATAACTGCCTTTTACATTGTTTTAACTTTTTACAAGTATAAACAAAACGTTTTGTGTGCAACAAAACATAACTTCAAAGATAGGTAAAGGAAATACGAACCTGGGAAAGTTCCGACCTCATGACCTACCTCAACCAACTGACCAGTGCTCGTATTTATAGAGTAATAATTTGAAAGGGTATTTTATGGACATAAATTAAAAAACAACAACCAAAGAACTTCAAATTAATTTTAATAAAAACAGATTTCCCTCCATTTCATTCTGTTTAATTCATTGGTACTTTGAGTTGAGTGATTCTGGTGTACCAGTTAACCTTAATGGTACTTTGAGTTGAGTGATTCTGGTGCACCAGTTAACCTTAATGGTACTTTGTGTTGAGTGATTCTGGTGCACCAGTTAATCTTAATGGTACTTTGTGTTGAGTGATTCTGGTGCACCAGTTAACCTTAATGGTACTTTGTGTTGCGTGATTCTGGTGCACCAGTTAACCTTAATGGTACTTTGTGTTGAGTGATTCTGGTGCACCAGTTAACCTTAATGGTACTTTGAGTTGAGTGATTCTGGTGCACCAGTTAACCTTAATGGTACTTTGAGTTGAGTGATTCTGGTGCACCAGTTAACCTTAATGGTACTTTGAGTTGAGTGATTCTGGAGCACCAGTTAACCTTAATGGTACTTTGAGTTGAGTGATTCTGGAGCACCAGTTAACCTTAATGGTACTTTGAATTGAGTGATTCTGGTGCACCAGATGCACATCATGAATAGAAGTAAAAACGTGAAACACAAGAAGAATAAGCTTCAGCTTTCATCAAGACAATCAAAAAGTTTAAAACAAGAAGAAAACAATTCAATATAACAAACAAGGAGAAAACAATTCAATATAACAAACAAGGAGAAAACAATTCAATATAACAAACAAGGAGAAAACAATTCAATATAACAAACAACTCAACTCGCAACAAAAAAACAAAAACGTTTAACACAGGAACAAAATATACATTTTTTTATCGTTTGGTATTGATGCAAAAATCAATGTATATTTTTATAACTGTGCCCAGCTCAGCTAAATGGTTAGGGCTCTCGACTTGCAATCTGAGGGTCGCGGGTTTGAATCATTTTCACACCAAATGTGATCGCCCTTTCAGCTCCGAGAGCGTTATAATACTTCGGTCATTTCAACTATTCGTTAGCAAAAGAGTAGCTCAAGAGGTGGCGGTGATTGGTAGTGATTATCTGCCTTCCCTTTAGTCTTACTCTTAAATTAAAGACGGCTAGTGTACATAGCTATCGTGCAGCTTTGCGCGACATTCAAAACAAAGAAACAAAGATTTTATAACTAACTCAGTTACATTCTCTTTACTTCCAGACAATTCTAAACAACGTGGTTCGAGGATATGATGCTGGACTGAATCGCAACATACTTTTACAGTGATGTTTATAACATTGTTTTTAAGCTTATCGAATGTTTTGTTACTTGATTTCTTTTTTATCACAGTCACTGAGTGTGTCAAAGTTTTATGAGTAACTTTGCAGGAATAATAGTTGACGAAAAATTAAAATAATTACAGTAATTAACTAAAAATATTTTAAATACAAGAACATTGATAGCTTAACAACACTATTTTTATGCATACTTGAATTTGAAGCACAATTACTGTCGTTAGGCTTAGCAGCGTAAGCGAGGACGACTATTTACAATTATTTAATAAATTTGATTTACACAATAAAATTACTAATCACAATCTCCAGACAGTTTGTTTTAATAACTTCGAAACCTTTCTTTCAAAATGAACTCTTCACTGATTTATTATATTGTTATCTGTGAAAAGGTTGATGTCAGATTAAACGAGGTCGTATCACCAAAGTTTTTATTTAGTACGTACCACTACTGGGGTGCTCGACCAGTCGCCACTAACACTTACGTCTCTTCGTTACCTCCAGACTATCATGAGAAACCTGGTGCGTCGTTACATCACCAAGGAACAAAGACGCGCGGATAACGAAGGAGTCACTGAGGACGATGTGAACGAGATCAAGCAAGATATTTCATCGTTTCGTTACGAACTGATGGAAATCCTGAAAACCGGCGGGTTTAATACGACAGTAGCAAAAGGCCAAACACAAGGTTAGTAGTAGATTTTAATACTTGAAAGTTATGATAGTACAAGATTGAATAGGCTATATTAAAACGATTTTTGTGACGCATATCAGCATCACCCGCGATGTAAAACCATGTTGAAATTCCATGTAATAAAACCTACATTTTGACGTAGTTTAACGTTCCGTGAGTAGTAAAACATCACCAAAAATTGACAGCTTTTAGAAACGGTATCTAACAGCCCTTTCCAGCGTAAAATATTCATAGATTCAGTTCGTACAGATGTATTTAGATCGCGAATTTATAATTTCCAAGAGTGTGATACCTCTTGTACTCAGTGGTATTGGAAAACAAAGGAATGTGGATCAACTTTGAAAACCAGGACCACCAAGAAAGGGACCTGCAAGAAGTCATACCCTAGCCATAATAAACAAAATGCGGCGTTTGGTAAATGGCGAAAATTCAAGAACACAAAGATTAGTGTCAAAAATCATTCACGTGCCCTAAGTAACATAATTAAAAAAGTATCACGACTGGACAAATAACACAAGACACACACAAGTTCAAGAAATATCCGTTCAACTGTCAGTTACCTTAAGCAGCTGGAGAATGAATAGGGTCCCTATACCAGCCCATATAGACACATATCGGTTGAGGTGCCTGTCTTAGTATCTGTAGATTTTTTTGCGATCAGGCTGTTGAAACGGGCGCTGGGAAATCGTTGTTCTACTATACTAGATGGATTATGAAACCAAGCAGTGATTAATGGTGTGTTCTGGATATTACAGCCTTACGACAGAGGCTATGGAAACTACGCTGTAGGATTATTGTCAATAGGCGTGGTCGTCAGAGAGATCACGACCAGCCCAAGTAAAGACCCCAGTGAAGTTCCAAAATCATTTTCGTTTAAGCATCCAATTTTCTCTGGACTTCAAGTTAACTTTCTGACAATTTTTAGTCATAAAGATCTAAAGTTTGTTTTTGAAATTATATCTTTCTAGCAAGACATTAACATTTAATCTGTATCGTGTTTTTATCAAAAAAACTGGTGCTGTTTCCATTGCAGGAAATCAAACCTCGGATTTTAGTGTTATGAGTTTGTAGACATATCTCTGTCCCACCAGTGGACATTAATTTAGCAAAGCTGTGTAAATGTGTCAAATGTGAGTTTGGAGATACGACTTGAGCAGAACAAAATGAGACCAGTTAATGAAAACAACATTATGATACATTTAAAAAGAAATGATAGTCGACTGAGCTCTGTAACAAAATATCATATAAGTGGTGATAATGAATTACTTTGTTTATAATAAAATATAATGTATTTAGTTTACATCAGATTTAACACAATATAAAGCACATCTATAGTAACAAAAGATATCTATCTGAACTGAAACCAGAATGAACTTATAATTTATAATTAATTATAATTTAAAGTATTTGAAAAATACTAAAACTTAAATAATCAACGCTTTGTTTACTGCAGCCTTTACTTTAAGAGTGACTTCTTTTAGGCTCTTAACACAAGCAACCGGTGTCGTGTCACTTAACCTTTTTATAAACAGAAATCCATAACGGGCAAGTTAAGAATGCTGTGCAGTGAAATTATCATTATATTTACTGCGACATTGTAAAACATATTTCTTTATAGGAATTTATTTAAAATAGTAATAACGGGTTATTTATCTCAAAATAATTGTTTCCAAACGTAAGCAATCCAGTGACGTTTAGGCCCGGCATGGCCAAGCGTGTTAAGGCGTTCGACTCGTAATTTGAGGGTCGCGGGTTCGAATCGCGGTCGCACCAAACATGCCCGCCCTTTCAGCTGTGGGGGCGTTATAATGTTAAGGTCAATCCCACTAGTCGTTGGTAAAAGAGTAGCCCAAGAATTGGCGGTGGGTGGTGATGACTAGCTGCCTTCCCTCTAGTCTTACACTGCTAAATTAGGGACGGCTGGCGCAGATAGCCCTCGTGTAGCTTTGCCCGGAATTAAAAAAACCAAAAAAATCCAGTGAAGTTTCAATAATGTCTGCAATTTATTAAACAAGTTCGTTCTGAAATTCATCGTAAACAAAACAGCTCGTGTTTACATGACAACGATGGCTCTAATTGTTGTTAAGTTTTGACGTTTCAATAATGTAAAAATAATGTAAAACAGTGTAAAAACGATATTCGGTGTAGTGCTGTTGAAGACAACTTGTACGCTTAATCCAAAGACAAGTGTCTGAATTATCGCATACGTAATGTTATCTCGACCTTCAGTCTTCAAAAGAGTTTGTTTGTTTGTTTTTGAATTTCGCACAAAGCTAGTCGAGGGCTATTCGTTCTAGCCGTCCCTAATTTAGCAGTGTAAGGCTAGAGGGAAGGCAGCTAGTCATCACCACCCACCGCCAACTCTTGGGCTACTCTTTTACCAACGAATAGTGGGATTGACCGTAACATTATAACGCCCCCACTGCTTCAAAAGAGAATTATAATCCAAAGTCACTGAACAACAGAGGTACCAGTGGACGACCATCGTCTGGTTATCAACACATTTGTTTAAATTACTTCCTAGTTATTTATTCACTTTATATATTTAATAGTTGAAATACATGTGGCACACACACACACATATATATATATATATAGTTTCACAGACTCGAAACTCGTTATTTTAGATGTTAGTGTAAATAACAGTGAACCTAAACAGATGTGTTTGATGTTTCCGTACTGATATAAAAGCCAGTAATAAAATGATACATTTACAGGTAGATATAAATAAAAGATTATTGTCTGACGTTCAAAGTGCCGGAACTCCCTCACCAAAAACAAACAACAAAACACAACTCAACGACAAACAAACAGCATTTTTACACTAGTGGGAATAAAACTTATAAATGGTGTAATCTTTTCCTCTATTTTAAAGGAAATGACACGATAAAAAATACCTTTTTTTGAGGGGGGTAGAATTGATGGAAATAAAGAAGAACATAATTTATGTACAAGTTTTGGTAAATAATTAAATTTATCACCTTCATTTGAAATGTTGCATTTTTATAGGAGTTGGTGGAAAAAAAGGACGATTGAAGGAACGTCGTTTGATGAAGGGCTTCAACATCGGTGTTGTGGAAGGTTCATCCACATCAGAATTTAACATGGATTTCTCGAAGAAACCTAAAACTCAGAAGCAGCCCAAAGTTGGTCGCTTAATGAATGAAAAGAAAATTGCAAAAAGAAGAAAATGGCGCAACTTAGTGGAAGTTACAAAGAATGCACGAGCTGCTTTGTCCAGAAGTCGAAGTGAGGAGTCCAGAAGTGACCAGGAGTCTTCGGAGAATCAAAGCCAATGTGATGTTTCAAGTGAATCAAGTATAAGTGTTACTTTCTCGCCAGATTGTTGTAGCACAGAAGACACACAACCAAGCCAATTTCACACAAGCCCTGCAACAAAGTTAGCTCGGATAGGCCAAACCTTTAGAAGTTTTACTTTTAACCCATCGAAAATAAAACTTGTATTTCAAGATCAAAATAAATTTCCAGCATCTAGGGTTCTGTCAGCCCCCAAGTTAACTGGAATTCCTGAAAAAAATAAAACTAAGAGGACTGTTAGTGCCCCTGGATCCAGTGTTTCTAACCCTTCAGACTACCTGTCGTCTTCGTTCCCACTAAAGGTGATCTCTCCTGAACGTGACCTCTCTCCAATTCAAAGTTGCGCTGGGTCCAACACCACCACACCAAGGCCTTCATTAACGGGGGAATGGAATTACTCCCAAGTTCAAGAAACACAATTTGTAAATCAGCCTGATAACTCGAAAACACCTCTAACGATATCCTTGGGAGAAACAAATCCCATCGCTGTGTCTTCCTTCAGCAGTCCCGACACTTCTGTTCCTGGAGGCCTCAGGAATAGTTCATCATGGGAACAACCTTTGGTGACGTCCAAGAAAACTCCAAATGGTTCAATGAGTATTATATCTACCGTGTACGGAATCGAACCAGCAGACAAACAAATGTCCTTTGGTTGGATTTAACGATAGGGCTAGCATCATTATTTTTATACAGAAAGGATACAAAGACTTTGGAGATAATTTCATACGTCAGCTCCGACATAAAAATATAAATTTGGGTATTTAAAAGATATAGATAGCGATATTTCCAGTTAAGTTGTTTAAACAAAGTTAGTTTTTACAACAAAATATTTAAAAAGATAAAAAAATCTTAGGTATCGGATGTCAGTGTTTCTTAATTTCAACGCGAAAAGGGTTTTAACCACCTGTAAATATATCACATGTTATACATTGGAACAGTTGGTTATATTTTCTAACTTCAAATAGTAGCATACCAAGCTTTTAGCTCAAAATATTCAATATCCGCGTGTCAAGGGTCAACTGACCAAATACGATTTTGTTTATTTATTTGCTATGAAAATGGCTTTTCTTTCCTTTCATAAAACCAAGTTTGTTTTTGTATCACTCAGTTCCTCTGCACTAGACAGCTAAACCTCCACAGTTAACAAGAATATTTCATCTTGAATGAGACAAAAACTAGTTTGTCTGATGGTACACGTAACTAGGGTCATGATAGTTTCAAATTATGCGAGTATTTTAGGACTTTCGGTCTGCTGTCCCTTATTGTGAACATATCGTTTACAGAAAATACATATTATGAAAATGGATTCAGAGATACGATGTTTTTATAGTTTTCGTCGTAATTTTGTACATTGTGAAGTTCCTAGCCATAATCGTTTTGACATAAGGTAGAAAGAGTACACATTAACATCTATTGTATATGCACGTTGATCTACGAATTTACGTTCAGTAAAGAAAAGTGTTTGATGTTGATTAGTATATTTAGATATAAAAATCCCTTATTTAATATGTTTTGGCTTCAAATTTACATGTTAAATTAACTACAACTTAGGTGTGAGCACGGTGAAAAAGAAAAACCTTTATATTGTTTGCTTGATTTGGAGCAAAACCACATTGGGTTGTCGGTTGTATTCATAACGAATAATAGACACCAGGTTTTCTCATTGTAAGTCTGTACACTTCCACCAGGAGTCGCTTTATACTGTTTCCAGCTTTATTCAGAGCAAAACCACATTTGTTTGTCGGCTGCATTCATCAAGAAGAATCGACACCAGGTTTTAGCATTGTATACTTACACCAGGGGGCGCTTTATAGTGTTTCCAGCTTTATTTATTTACTGAACTAACTATGATTTAGTTAAACGATAAGCCTTCATATTGATTTCAGCCGTCCATTGTTTTACATTAATATACTTAGTGGTGATTATTATATGTAAGTATATTTTCTTTTATTCACTACGCGGTGTGGTAAACAAATATAATTCTGTATTCTGTTTAATCCAAATAACAACTTTGTTATTCATCGTTTGTTAAAGATTTATTAAATATACCTGAAGTTAACGATGTGAACGACATTGAAAACACTAAAATAAATTGTTTTGACCTTACGGAAGGAATAAAATTACCTGTTAAAACTGATGATTCGAAATAAGCAATGCAACCAGTTTCACTCTTTTTGTGCAAGATATTTAAAGCGACAACATTTAATATTGAATTGGAACGTGCCAATTATGTTTTTCATTTCGTATTTTTGAAGCTACGATTTTTCGTTCAGAAATAAAGATATTTTTATGCGTAAGTTTTCTTGTACACTTCTAACCAATTGGTTTGACGACGATTATTTACTTACAGATCACACAAACACAATTCTTGTAGAAGACTACCATACATGTAAAAATACCACACAATGACTATGTTCATTTTAACACATAACCACAAGAAAACAGAACGACATCTCTTTTCTCACACAACAACGCCAATTTAAAAAAATAAAAAAGCCATTACAAATAGAACGTAGAGGAAACGAAAATCGATTAACGTTTTTCACATGTTTGGTTTGTTTGGAATTTCGCGTAAAGCTACACGAGAGCTATCTGCGCTAGCCGTCCCTAATTTAGCAGTGTAAGACTACAGGTAAGGCAGCTAGTCATCACCACTCACCGCCAACTCTTGGGTTACTCGTTTACCAACGAATAGTGGGATTGATCGTAACTTTATAACGCTCCCACAGCTGAAGTGGCGAGCACGTTTGATGTGATTCGAACCCGCGACTCTCAGATTACGAGTCGAGTGCCTTAACCACTTATCAAATGACCCCTTAGGGAGTGACTTTAGGGAGAGAAACGACAGCTAAAATGTTAATTTAACACGAATTTTATCTTCAATCTAAAACATACAAATTAAGAGGAATATTAAAATATAACAATTTTCAGCTATTTTAATTACAGTTTTTAGGTGCAATGCATGTAATTAGCAGAAGTGCTGTTATACGGGTGACTTTTTGTGCCAGAAATTACTAATCGTATATTCATACCTCGTTTTAAAAATAAAAACATTTTCTGAAAAAAAGGTATTTTTCCGGGAATAAGTTTGTGTTCTTTAGTTATATACAAGTCATCAAAATTATCATACATTTTACTGATATAAACTAATGTTTTATGTTATTACATTTTAAAATTAATTACTAACGATAGTTTGAAACTCTAGCGTACAGTTCTAGTGAAACTCGTGTTCTTGTTGCAAGGAGAGAACTTTTATTAAAAATTGTGTTCTGTGATAAATAAATGCTTGTTACACATACCGTGGTTATATTTCTGGGTGTCATAATATCTCCAATATATAAAGTGTGAATTTTTTATGAATTTCTGTTTGTGCTGCTACTCCCTAGATGACGCCACAAGCCAATGGACTCTGTCACCACTTCTGGCGGCGACATCTCGTTATGTACTTCAATACAACAGATGGGTACCACTGTATTTATTATTTCGTTCTCATTGTTGGTAAACACATAGGTGGCCATGCCCCTGTTACATCATAGTAAATGCTTTTGCAACTTCCGGCATTTAATTCGTATATTTTAAAGTATTATATAGTGTATATAAAATTTCAGAAATCCTTTGTATATTATTGTCCATCCTACCTCATGAGTTTTGGTATTACAGGAAAAGCCTCTTGACAGTGTCAATGGAAGGGGGAGCACACCTCCGAAATCTGTATTCCTCCCATATATTTCTTGAAGAAAGTTTATGAAAAAAAGGCGTTACCAAAAATTCAGTGTTTATAGTTGTGTTTTCTTAGAGCAAAGCCACATCAGGCTATCTGTTGAGCCCACTGAGAGAAATCGAACCCCTGATTTTAGCGTTGTAAATCCGGAGACATACCGCTGTACTAGCGGGGAGACAGTGTTTATAGTTATTAGGTGACATCCAACGAAGTTCTCCATTTTCTGTTTAACCTTTAAATTTTATTAATTTATCTTCCACTTGTCCTAAAAATATCCCTCGAATCCTATTTGTCTCCTAGCTCTTTGTCTTCCAAGTTTAGGATTTTGGGTCGATGCAGTATCTTCAGAAGTAATAACTAACTATATTGTTATTTTTACGCGACTCCGATTTTTAATAGGAAAAGGACAAATTATGAGAAACAAATATAGATTTTCGTCAAAAGTTTTAATCATGTTATTTCTAATGCTACGCTAGCTTTCAGCACTTAACCCTAACTTTCAAGTTGCTATACTGCGCATTTAAATAGTGTACGAGACAATGTTTCGTGTTTATCATCTAGCCCAACCGACGACTGGGTTGAACAAAGTACCTCTTGGGCAGTGAGTGACTCGTGTTTATATTTATCGTAAAGCTACTACAATCATTCATACATACAAACTGCTGATCAGAGGGAAGGCAGCCAGTTACCAGTATCCCTCCGTACTTGGTAAGGGATTGGTCGTCACTCTTACAATTACAAAGTACGCAAAAGTAAACGTGTGGTGAACATTTGTAGTAATGCACAGACTATAACCTGGATAAGCAGCTCCAAAACCTAAAGCTCTACAACAGGGCCAACCCACACCTGCTGTGGGTGATAACAGAAAGGTCATTACTGTTATTTTATATAATAAATATACAAACAAAGACGACTGTGAAAAACAACAACAGACATCTGTACGTCCAAAGAACAAACAAAACACGATAATTCCGTGGCAGTAACTTAGTTTTGAAGGAAGGTGAACTTTCCTAACAGGGGTGTTCAGGGATATTAATATCCGCCTTCGCGGTAGAATTTGTGATGTCATTTTGGACAATTTGAATTTAATTTTCGGTCTGGCTTGTTTTTGTGTTGCTCGGTTAATATTTAAGGCTGTGGTTGTTTCAGAGAAGGGTGGATAGAGGTGTCCGGTTTGATCAAGGTATCCCAGAGAAGGCAGTCCGGGCCGGTGGCATGATGGAAGAACGAAGCAAGACAACGAACATCCATCAGGGTCCCGGAGTGGCTGGGACCAGTAAATACAGGTGTCTCAGAATGTGCTGTGGGTAAAAACGGGATTACCTCGAGAAAAGCCACTTTCACAAGACAGGCGCTCTGTATATTCAACAGACTGATAAAAGTTAAAAACACCAGAACAGAACACAGGGTATAAATATCACCATTAGTATTAAGTGGGTTTATTGTTACGTATTATTATTTATATCGACGAGTCTCTGGTTTATTATATTAAGCAAGTTATTTCAAGTAAAGGGAAACTTGAATTTGAGTGTTAATAAATTGTTAATATTATAAAGTTTATGTTATTTACCAACAAGACTGATGATATATACAATTTCCTTTTTTAACACAAATATATATTAATATACAAACATCAAAACAATGTATAATAACTGTTATTACTGATAGTTATTACAAATGATGGTTTATATACAAGTTTCACAAACTTCCAGATAACACCGGGTTCTACATCCGTTCTAGAACTGAATATTTTATTGACTGACCAAGCCCACGATGAACAAATTCATTGTATTGTTGTACCACGCTTAAGCTAACGATATTTTGTATCGGCTAGCTTCACACCAGTTACAAGTTATTTAATATCTTTGTATAAATACTAATGACGAAGTTAATTCATTGAAACTGAACATTTCGTAATGTTTGAAATCTATAAACGTTCCTGGTCAAATTACGTAGTTATCCAATGAATAGGCGTTAATCACAATCATAGTTTCCTTAGCCTACCTCAGACTGACCAACAATATAACTTATCTATCGTCGACTCGGGTTTTATAACCGATCACGCAAGTCTACGATTTTCAACAATGATATGGCGCGTTTTCGTAAACAGCTACTGTTGATTCTCACTTACAGTAATACTTTAAAAGTTCGAGAACAGGCGGGTGTAACGGTAAATCCGTTTCGTTATCTTTTCACAAATTGTTTTACAATACGTAAAACCTTACCATATACAATTATACTCCACCTTCTGGTCAACTCGAATTACGACATCCAAAGAAATCAGATGTTTGTGATTGTTTTGTACTGGATTAGACCACACACAATCACACTACAGCGTGTATCCAACAACTGGCCTGGCCTGGAAAGGTGGTACTATTCTGACCTTCGCCTTATGACTTGGTCACTCAAGAAGACATTGTCCTATGCGGTAAGCTGCCCACAGGAAGAGCTTGTAGAACACCTTGCTCTAGTGTTGTAACATATCTATCAACTGTGACCATATTTTTCTCTATAACAACTAGTGACGGTGTGGCTCCAAATAGAACCCACACCATAACTGTAAAACTACCAGGTATGTTGCAACTTGTATACTGTGTTTTTGGTTTAGATCCAATACCACCACAGGTAAGGAGTGGTCTAGCTACTAACCACTGTAGACCATGTTATGGAGGCCCGGGATGCCCAGGTGGGTTAAGGCATTCGACTCGTAATCTGAGGGTCGCGGGTTCGAATCCCCGTCGCATCAAACATGCTCGCCCTTTCAGCCTTGGGGGCGTTATAGTGTTATGGTCAATCCCACTATTTGTTGGTAAAATAGTAGCCCAAGAGTTGGCGGTTGATGGTGATGACTAGCTGCCTTCTCTCTCATTTTACACTGCTAAATTAGGTACGGCTAGCGCAGATAGTTCTCGTGTAGCTTAGCGCGAAATTAAAACAAACAAACAAACAAACAAACAAACCATGTTATGGGTTGAGGTAGGTAGGTAGGTATTTCATGTTTATTGACACAAAGCTACTAGGTTATTTGTGCCAAACAAGATGTAGTATACTACAATGGTATATGGAAATGAAGGTAAAAATACATAAAATATGTAAAATTAAGACCTGCCGGGAAGACTGAAGCATTAAGTTCAAACGTGCTGTCAGTCACCTGAAGTTGACCTTTCAAGTCGGGGGTTCAGGTCAAAATAAAATTAAAATGTGTAAAAGAAATCATGTTAAAACAGTGTATTGTCCAATAAAAACCTTAAGTTAAAAAAACCAATGGCTCTTAAAAAGGTAAAGACATGAGTGAGGCAGCCAGTATCACTTGTGACATTGGCTAATCTCAAGGGCAAACCCACCTTAAAAATATGTTCAAAATGGCGTCATCGTTGTTAGTTGTAATGACGGCATAATAATAAAATATATACGATCGTGACCTGAGTGCCACACATTGATGCATCAGTACCAGATAAAGGGAAGTGGTGAGTTACAAAACTGTGACCAATGTGTAGCCAAAACAACTTCCTCCATTCAATCTTCACAGAAACAAGATGGCCAAACAGCTAAGGAAGGCTTGATTTGAAAAAGGTTATTATTTCATTGCTCACTCCAGGTCAACTGCCAACTGGTGTACAGTCGGGTTTTAATAACTGGACCGCAGTCCATGTATGGAACAGGGACGGTGGTGATAGAGCCAGAGCAGATGGACTTTGCCACTCTGTCAGCTAGCTCATTCCCACGAATACCAACATGACCTGGTATCCAAAAAACTGGACAGAGAGAGATGGGCCAGTTTGTTTTGGATATTAATAAGAACAGGAATGTAACTAACATGGAATGATGTCAGGGCCAATAGACAGCTGAGTGAATCAGTATAGATCATACAATTCATATATTGCATAGTTTTAATTTGATTCAGGGCAAGATAAATGGTATACAATTCGGCAGTGAACACAGAAACTGTAGAGGGGATTCTGTGTGTTACAACCGAACTATAACAAACCATGGCAGAACCTACAGAGTCACCTGATTTTGAACCATCCGTATATATGGGAATGGATGGATTGTTTAAAAGATGTTCAGCAAATAAAGAGTGATATTTCCAATCAGGAGTACCGACCTTCCTCAGATGACTCAAAGACAGATCACAGTTGAGGATAGTAATTAGCCATGGTGGAAGAGGCCAAACTGTTGATACTGCTATGCTATTCAAAGATAGATCCAAATTTTCTCATTGTGCCTGAATATGACGGCTAAAAGGAACAATGGCAGATTTTCTATTATAGAAAAGTGTGGCCCAATGAGGATGGAAAACACAACCCCAAGTAGGATGCTATGGTAAAGAGTGAAGTTTGGAAGCATACATAAGAGAAAGTTGCAAAGGGCGAATATACAGAGAGGGTTCATGGGACTCCACATCCAAACTTTGAACTGGAGAAGTATGAAAGGCCACAGTGCAAAGCCGAAGTCCCTGATGGTGGATAGGATCCAGCATTTTCAGCACTGAGGTTCTGGCAGAACCATGAACCATAAAACCTATAGTCAAGTTTGGATCAGATAAGGGCACGATAAATTTTAAACATGGAGTATAGATCCACTCCCCAAGAGGTGAAAGAGAGGACACGGAGGATGTTCAGTGTTCTTATACATTTGACACGAAGTTACTTGATATGGGAAATAAAGTTTAATTTACAGTCAAATATAAGACATAAAAACTTTGCCTCAAGGACGACAGGAAGTACAGCATCATCAATACGAAGTTCTGGATCTGGATGAATACCTCGTAGGCTACAGAAATGTACATATTTTTAGAGAGAGAAAGTTGAAAATCATTTGCTGTGGTCCACTTAAGTATATGATTGATTGCAGTTTGTAGCTGCTGCTCAATAAACCTCATGTTCGATGACTGACAAAAGATGTGAAAGTCATCAATGAAAAGACCATTTGCAACTGAAGGCAGTAGCTGTTCACTGATGGCATTAATTTTTATAATGAAAAATGTGACATTCAGAACACAGCCCTGAGGAACTCCAAGTTCCTGTTGGTAAAAAACGGGAAAGTGTTGAGCGCACACGGACCTGGAATCGGCGGTTCATTAAAAAATGCTTAATAAAAAGTGGCAAATTGCCTCGCAATCCGTATGAGTGAATAGAAACATGATGTTTTAGCTTCAAAAAGACTTTTCTAACTGATGTTTCAAAGTGAAATAAGTGGTCTATTGTGGAGCATTGTATTCGGAACCCATACTGAGTGGGTGAGAGAAAGTTGTGTAATTCAAGGAACCAAACAAGACGAGCATTAATCATCCTCTCTAAGGTCTTACTGAGACAACTCGTCAAAGCAATGGGACGGTAATTCGAAGGAATCTTTGGATCCTTCCCAGATTTAAGAATAGGGAGTAAAATAGCTTGGCACCGAGCATCAAGAAAGACATTCTCCTGCCATATTCGGTTAAAGACAGCCAGGAGAAAAGTGACGTAGCATCTCATGATGTATATCATCAGGTCCAACTGACGTAGTGCCAGACCAATGAAGCGCAAGTTTCAGCTCCACAAGTGTAAGAGGGCGATTGTAGTCATAGGGGTGATCAGTCAAAAAGGAAAGAAGCAGATGTTCAACTCATGTTTTAAAGGAAGGGGATGACTTTGAAGAGCTAGATACATGAGAGAAACATTCACCAAAAGTATTGGCAATGCTCTGAGCATCAGCAACTTCATGGCCATTGAATATTAAGATAGAGATGGGGCAGAAGTATACCGTCCAGTTACCTTCTGCATCTTGTCCCTTATGACTTTTGAACTGGTGGTTGAAGAAATGCTGGAGGTATATTTAATCCAAGATTCCTTCTGGCTTTGATGTCTAACTCACCGAGCCTGTGCACGGGCTTGCTGAAATGCAATGTGGTTTGTAAGTGTGGGATATCTATGAAATTTATCCCAAGCACGTTTCTGAGCTTTTCATGTTATAGAACAAGCAGAATTCCATCAAAAACAGGGATGCCGTAGGAAAGATGTCGAGGTTTTGTGGATGCACTGAGCAGCTTCTTGGACAATGCAGTTAGTTACTGCTGCAACACAAGCATCTATTGATGATTTATATAAGATGGGAGGATCAAGTTCTGAGAAAGCAGTGAAAGAGGGCCAGTTGGCCTGGTTCAACTTCCACTGAGTCAGGTGTCACTGACCATGGTCAGTCTCTCTTAATATGATAGGAATAGGATCACTGCCCCATGGATTGATGTCAACCTCCCAAGAAAAGCAAGTGAAAAGCAAAGGGGAGCAGATAGAAAGATCTATAGCAGTAAGTGACTGATGGGTGCATGAAAATAAGTGTAAGAGCCAGTATTGAAGAGAGACAGGTTGTGATTCAGGAGCATATGCTCGATAGCACGACCCCTCACATCAATACTAGAACCACCCTAGAGGGGATAAGGCCAATTAAGGTCCCTCAAAATTAAAAGGGGTGAGCAGATGCTCAGTGAAAGCATCAAGATCTGAGGGATCTTTTCCAGGGGTAAGGTACAGAGAGCAAACAGTGATGGTACGACCCAAGGAGATACAGATGGCTACAGCCTCCAAGGTGTATTCAATGACAAGGACCGTGTGGGCACATGTCGATCAACCAGCAGTGTTACTCCCCCATGTCCTACAAATGACTTGTCATTTCGGTATAAGGAGTATTGTCGAATTGTGACTGTATTAGTAGGTTTTAAAACGTTTCCTGTAAAGAAAGGCATTTGGGATAATAAAAAAAATCAATCAAATCCTTGATGTCATTCACATTTTATTGAAAACCTCGACGGTTCCATTGGATTAGTGTGGTCATTTTTATTTATTTTTGAGGAGAATGTGGCATAGAGACCTTCTGCTTGCAACTGCACTTTTTATTTACAGAATGTGGGTCGATCACTTTAGTGATCCTGCTCTGGACGAGTAGGCATGTCGGAGTTTTTAGACGTACGTTCCAGTGATTGTGGACGTGAACGAAGGGGTTGTTTAATGTTTGAGATGTCACAAGAGGAAACCCCATGGAAACACCTGGTTTAAACAAGGTGAAGTTGCGCAATGACTGGAAGATGTGGTAGAGACACAGATAGAAGTAGATACTGATTCGTTAACTTTGTTGATTTTGGAGGGTACTAGATTAAGATGCACTGTAAAGGATTCTGTAGAAGGCATGGAAAGGTCTGTTTGGATTCCTACTGCAGTAGTGGAATGGATTACAGCAGCATAAGACCAGGATGGAATTGGGTTGGTTGGTGGATTTAGTGTTTCATAGCACAAAGCAACTAGGCTATCAGCCCCAAACATCCAGTAAAAACGTAAAATTAAAGTAAATTTAGTAAAATTCATAAAAGGAAATTAAGGTCAAACGAAACAAAGTTTATAAAAATAACATAAATAGCATAAAACCAATGTGTACATCTAGTATACAACGTTAAGAGAAAAGCTACAGTAATAGAAGTCATAAAGGACTTTCTGTAAGATAACTGAAATTAACATAATTCGCCAGGAAAACTAATAGGTAAGTTCAAAAACCACCGTCAGTCACCAGAAGTTGGCTTTTCCAGTCCTGGTTCCGAGTTATTTGATATTACAGCCATTTTATAATTTCAAATCAAACTAGATGTACTTTGATTCTCAACAGGGAACCACATTAAAAAGGTTTAATGTATAAATTAAAAAACGTAAATGGTATTAAAAAGATTAATGGCCTTTAAAAACCTAAAAACTTTACCAAGGTAGACAGTGTCACCATCACCAATAACACTGTCTAATGTTATGGACAAGCTTGGGACAAAACACGTTTAAAATGGTGCCGTCGTTGTGAATCATAACGATGACAAGAAAGTAAAATGTGGCTTACTGTGATCTGAGTGTTACACAAACTACACACTGCTGCATCAGTTCCAGATAAAGTGGGCAGCCAACTGGCATGGAGCCGAGCCTTGAATACAGTACCACAGTCCATGTATGGAACAGGCACAGCAGTGATAGTGCCAGTGCAGATAGATTTAGCTGTGGTGTCGGCAAGATCATTCCCGCGAATACCAACGTGGCCCGGTATTCAGAAAAACTGGATAGAAGTAGATGTTAAAGAGAAATGGGCCAGTCGGTTTTGAATATCAGTGAGAACAGGGTGTGACCTAACGTGAAGCGATTCCAGGGCCAGTAGAGAACTGAGTCAGTATAAATAGTGCAGTTTGAGTACTGCTCAGTTTCTATGTGATCCAAGGCAAGAGAAATGGAGTACAGTTCAGCAGTGAACACAGAAGCTATAACCACCGAACCGCAATAAACCATGGCAAAGCCCACACAGTCACCTGATTTCGAACCATCTGTATAAATAGGAATGAAAAGATGGTTCAAAAGATGTTCAGCAAATAAAAGATGGTCCTTCCAATTGGGAGTATCTGCTTTTTTTCAGATGACTTAAAGAAAGGTTACATTTGGGGACTGTAATAAGCCATGGTGGGATGGGCTGACCAGTGGACACAGCAATGTTATCCAAGGACAGACCCAATTCATCCAACTGTGCCTAGATACGAAGGCCAAAAGGAGCAATGACAAACAGTCTGTTCTGAAAAAGCATGGCCCATCGAGGAAGGAAAACAACCCCAGGTGGGATGCTTTGGTAAGGAAAGAGGTTTCGAAACATATATTAAAGACAACTGCAAATGGCGGAGGTGCAAAGAAGGTTCATGAGACTCTACGTATAAGCTCTGAACTGGGGAAGTGCAGAAAGCCCCAGTGCAGACCCAAAGTCCTTAATGATGAATAGGGTCCAGCATCTTTAAGACCGATGGTCTGGCAGAGCCATAGACCAGTGATCCATAGTCGAGTTTCAATCGAATAAAAGCATGATATATCTTTAGCACAGAACGTTGATCCACTTCCAAAGTGGTGGAAGTGAGGACATGGAGGATGTTCAGTGCTCTTGTACATTTGACCCATAGCTGCTTGATGTGTGGTATAAAGGTCAGCTTATGGTCAAAGATAAGCCCCATAAACTTAGTCTCAGGGACAATAGGCAGCACAACTTCACTGGTATGGAGTTCAGAATCAGGGTGAATACCCCATTGGCAGCAAAAGTGCATGCAAACGGTTTTAGAGAGAGAGAAGGTAAAGGCGTTTGCTGTGGTCCACTTAAATAAACAATTGAAAGCAATCTGTAGCTGCTGCTCAATATATCTCATGTTAGACAACAAATATGAGATGTGAAAGTTGTCGACATAGAGCCCATTTGCAACAATGAGAGGGAGTTGTTCAGAGATGGCATTAAGTTTTATACTGAAAAGTGTGACACTCAGAACACAGCCCTGAGGGACTACAAGTTCCTGTAGCAAAGAATGGGAAAGTGTCGAACCCACACAAACTCGGAATCTCCTGTCCATTAAAATTTTTTTAATAAAAATGGGCAAATGGCCATTTAACCCATATATATGGAGATCTCGCAAAATGCCATACCTCCATGTTGTATCATAAGCCTTTTCAATGTCAAAGAATATTGATAGAAGATGCTGTCGTTTCAGAAAGGCTTTTCTGATTGACATTTCAAGTCGAATCAGGTGGTCCATAGTGGAGCACTGTCGTCGGAACCTACACTGGGTAGGCAAGAGGAGGATGTTTGATTCGTGGAGCCAAACAAGATGAGCATTAACCATCCTTTCTAAGGTCTTACAGAGACAGCTCGTCAAACATTGGATGGTAGTTTGAAGGAATCTTGGGATACTTCCCAGTCTTGAAGAAAGGTAGGACAATAGCCTTGCGCAAGGCATCAGGAAAAACATTCTCCTGCTAGATATGGTTAAAAACAATCAGAATAATAGCAAGAAAAGCAGGAGATAGATGTCCTGCCAGAGAGGCAGACTGATGAAGGGCCAGTTTGAGTTCTACCAGTGTAAAGGGACGACTATAGTCATAGAGACAATCAGCTCAAAAGGAAAGAGGTGATCGCTCTGTCCAAGTCTTGATGGCTAAGAAGGTGGAAGAAAAAGCAGAAGTGCTAGAGACCCGAGAAAAGCTTTCACCTAGATTATCGGCGATGCTCTGGGTATCAGCTACTTCCTGGTCGTCAGAGGGCAAGATCGAGAAGGGGACAGAGTTATATTGCCCACTAACCTTTTGAATCTTATCCCAAATGACATTGGAACTGGTGGTAAAAGATATGCTGGCTGTGAACTTAATCCAAGGTTCCTTCTGACTTTGATGTCTTACCCATTGAGCATGTGCATAGGCCTGCTGAAAAAACAATGTGGTTCGAGAGTGTGGGATATCTACGGAAAGTATCCCAGGCTCGTTTTTGAGCCTTCGGTGCCATGTGGCAAGCAGGATTCCACCACGGACGAGGATATATTGGAAAACTTGTCGAGGTTTTAGGAATACATTGAGCAACTGCTCGTGTAATACTGTCAGTTACTGCTGCCACACAGTCGTCTATTGATGGATTACAAACAATGGAAATATCAAGTTCTGCTAGAGCAGTGAAAGAGGGCCAGTTTGCCTGATCCAGCTTCCACCTGGGCACGCGGGTCGGGTGGCATCGACCACGACCAGTCTCTCTCAAGATTATAGGAAAATGATCACTGTCTCGCGGATTATTGTCAACCCTCCATGAAAAATGTGAAAATAATGAAGGGGAGCAAATTGAAAGATCAACAGCAGTAAAGGATTGACTAGATACATGGAAATAAGTAGAAGAACCAGTTTTGAAAAGAGAAAGGTTGTGATCAGAGAGCATACACTCTACAGTAACCCCTCCTATCAATATCAGCACTTCTCCAAAGAGAATAATGTCCATTAAAGTCCCCCAGGATTAAAAAGGGAGATGGCAAATGTTCAACGAGAGCATCGAGGTCTGATTGATCATTAGTCTCTGCAGGCGTTACATAGAGAGAACAAACAGTAATGGTATGACACAAGGAAAACGGATAGCTACGGTCTCCAAGGGTGTATCGAGTGGGTACATGCTGATCAACCAACAGTGCCACCCCTCCATGCACTCGTCCATCATACAGCCTGTCATTTCTGTATAAAGAAACCCGCCGAAAGATGACTGTATCGGCAGGTTCCAGAAATGTTTCCTGTAAGGAAACACAAACAGGATGATAGGAAGCAATCAGTATTTTGATGTCATCCAGATTAGAATGTAAACCGCGACAGTTCCATTGTATCAGAGTGGCCATTTTTATTTCGGTGTGGTCAAATTTGGTGAAGAACTCTTCTGTTTACGGCCATGCCTTTTTTCTTACTGTTCTTATTCGAGGGAGGTCTATCGACCTCCATGAATCCTGTCAGGGGTCAATTGGACAGGTATTTGCTGTTTGAAGGGAATTCCAGAGACTAAGGACGTAATTGAATGATTGTTTTGCATCATGAGGTGAGAGAGGAAGATAGATCCGAGGAAATGCCTGTCCCTGGAACCAAAGGATGTGGATCTTGTGGTTTGGTGGAATGTATATAAGGGACAAAGGTGTTAAATTTGATTAATCAACTTTTAACTATGGAGGACAAAAGACTTTTCATTTGTTTGGAGAACAATTCTTTAGGAGACACAGAGAGATCTGTCTGCACGCTCACAGTAGTTGTTAAACGAAGTGCAGCAGAATATGTCCGAGATGAGGTGGTGGACAGCAATTTTCGAGTTCAGGATAAGTAATGTTATGAATCGTTTTCAAACGCTGCACCTATTTTTTTTTCCAACCATTTAGGGCAAGAACGAAAGTAGGATGGGTGAGAGTCATTGCAATTGATGCAATGAGGATCCATTTCACACTCATAGGCATCATGGTCCTTGCCACTGCAACAAGCACATCAAGGAACCACAACATGACGTCTTTGAGTGACCGAACCTCTAACAATGGAAACATTGGAAAGGGTTTGCAATGTATGGCCGTACTCTGCAATTAAGATAACCTGCCTTGATGGTGGCAGACGGATGTGGTGACGTAAATGTGAGAATGAGGACATTGGTGCACCATAATTCCATCTTTGCGAGTGGAGATATGCCTCACTGCAGAAACTCCTTGGGTGGAGAAACCAGCAAGAATCTCCGATTCTGGGATGTTCTTCAAATCCTTCTCATCAATAACTCCTCGTGATGAATTCAAAGTAGCACGAGGTGTAACCTCAATAGGTATATCCCCAATTGCCTTTGTTTGTAACAGGTGTGTTGAGATGTGGATGTTTCCACCAATATGTCACCAGATTGAAGCTTCCTTACTGACTTGAAAGCCAGCAAGTCCCTCTAGTCCCTTCTGAATAAAAAAGGAAGACATTTACCCTAAAGGTTTGTCTGAAAGTGAGTGCAATGTAAGAAAATGAGGTACAACAGGTGGTACAGATGGTAAGAATTGCTGCTCAGAATCTTCAAGACATGGTCATCTACCTATAGACTGTTTTTTCACTATTTTATTAAGATTTTTAATTGAAGTATTCATAATATGCTGTCATGCTTGTTTATTTTTTATTTGAGGGCTACATAAGATCACTGCAGTGATGTCAGGGTTTCGTGAGCACTATACACAAACACCAGTATCAGACATAATGTCCACTACACCTGTTTAGGACGTCCTACATTGGCACTCAGTTGACCCTGGCCCAAATGGAATAGCCAATTAATCTTGGAGGGGGGACCCCAAGACTGCCCATCTACAGGCATTCAAGGTCACTGTGGTGTGTTAGGGTTGGACCCCTCAACCACCAGGATCCTCTCCTCTCCTTCATGGGTCATCACACACAGCAAACATGTGGATAGATGTTTAGATCCCAGGGGAGGTAAGCTGAAAGTACAGAACCTTTTCTGGGAGGTCTTCTCACAATGTACAGGAACCCAAATCAAGGGGGTTATGGATTGAGACACAATACTACTTGAAGTAAGGAGTGCTATACCTACTAACCACTGTAGACCATGTTATGGGTTGAGACACAATATTACCTGAAGTAAGGAGTGGTATACCTACTAAGCACTGTATACCATGTTATGGGTTGAGACACAATATTACCTGAAGTAAGGAGTGGTCTACCTGTTAACAACTGTAGAAAAAATGGTAAAATTACTAGTCAATTATTTTTGTTGATATTATTATCATGTAACCTTACTAAATATATTACAGCTCTAACATTTTAGTTTAAAGATGATGGGAGTGCTATACCTATTACAGGAGGCCAAGCACACACAATGTTATATCCACTGACTGACCATGGGAGATAGAGGCTGTCGTGTTACTTTATCTGTGACTTCTTTGTATAGGGGAAGTGACTGACCATAAAAGGTGCAGATTATTGAGCCACGTTATCTGTGACTTCTTTATGCACAGGAAGTGGCTGAACACAGGAGACACCATAGGTTTCAATCAGACATTACCATCAAGTTTAGTTTATTCACAGTGTTTGTCACTATTACAATTGATTACATAAACTGTGGACAATAACTGTTAAACATACCAATGATAAAACATTAGTAATTGTTGCTATATACCAAGTCGTTATCCACTCCATACTGTACTGCTACATGCACTTTGAAAGATCTTCTTCCAATAAGAACATGTAAAAATCGAGGTGGTAGAAACATATATAGAGAGAAAAATATTACCAAGCCCATCAGTGTGATCCACAAATCAAAATGAAATATCTTTAGGTATATCTCAAATATATATCATAAAAATTCAGATGATATCTAAACCTGAATATAGAAAAATATATCAAAGAAAAACATACTTGATGATGTTAACAGATGTAAACCATAGGTTTTATATATATATATTTTTTATCTTTTAACTGTTTTGTTAATTTTATAAATATTGAATGGTGTGTGGTACCTCCACCATCTGTATTTCATATTTATTTACCTAACCATGAAAACAACTGAAACCAGCTGCATTTCTACAACTGACGGTTTGTTTAAACCTTTTTTACTAAAATCCTATGATAAAAATTACATTTCGACCGGACATTAACTTTGGAAATCGGCTCTTACTGACAATATTGTGCAGCATACTGAAAGGCTGATGTCCTGAAGTAAATACCCTGTAATACTTGGATCCATGAAACCAAAGTATTCAACTAGTGACGTGTCCAACAAAAGGACTACTTATTTTATAAAATAAGAGTACAATTGGGAATTCATTCACTTCATTTACAAACATGTTAGTACAGTGGTTATAATTATCAACTGCATTTACCATAGAATTATCTACCTCTGTGTCACTCATATGACCTTTAGAACTGTCACCCATGCATGCTTTATGATTCCAGGTTCTGATCCAGCCACTAAGACTATTCAAGTTTAAGTAATATAAACATTAAACGATATCAAAAGTTAATACTGTCCACCTTACAAATGTTTTTAGTTTTCAAAGGCCATTGACCTTTTTAATGCTATTTATGTTTTTAAGTTATAAATTAAACTTTGTTTTGTTTTACCTTAATTTCTTTTTATGAATTTTAATAATTTCATTTTAATTTTAACTTTTTACCAGATATTTGACACAGATAGCCTAGTTGCTTGGCACAATAAAACATCAAACCAACAGTTAAACTACCAACAACCTTCATATGGTAGGTTCTTCAACTTTATGTACGATTATTAAAAAACAAAAAGTGATAACAAATCAGTTGGCCCATAGATGTTATTTACAATAAAATAATATACACATTAGAAATTAAATGCAACATCTGTGCTATTAATAACAGTCATTCAAACTTAACTGTTTTGGTATTATGACAAAGTAGTGATAACATAATATGTTTGATTATCACATGTCAGGCTTAACAGAGTTGATAATAGCTTATTGGTATTTATTATTGAAGTATTTATTTCCATGCTACAATTACAATCATTAATAGTGGTGTACGAGTTAAGCATTCACAGTTTGTTAGGTATAATAGGTGGGAGTTATTTGGGAACTCAGGACTGGAATGTACTTGTGAGGTAGCTAGTAAAGATGATGTGTAATTTTCATACACAGTTTGTACGTTGAAGGAGAAGTGGGAAGCTACAGATGAGAAATTTAGACTGTGAGAAATGGCAGAAGAATTTCAGAAGTTTAAACATACAGGGAACACACCAGCTAACAATGATTTACAGGAAGTTAGTATGAGTACTATTAGAGTAAGTTGTAGTGAACTTTGCTGGAAGAAACCTATCTGTTGAGTAACAAATTTCAGTCCTTGACTACTGCAGATGAAGAGCTACTGGAAGGATGGAAAACTAAATGGTCAGAGAAGGATATGGATGATAAAGAAGTTACAGGTGGTTCCACGCAAGACATATGGATAGTCTATGGCTTTATGTTACTCAGTATGGAAGATATAACTTACAGAGTAGGATATTTAACAAAGATGTAGGGGCTGCTGAAGAAGGGCACTAGTTCTCAAGCACTTTATGCATCCATAACACATTTTAATTCTTTAATATTAAACACTCAGGCCCAATTAAAAAATGTTAACTCATAAAAGAAATTCAAATTACCCATTAATGCAATGGATGCAATTACTGTTCTGACACAATTGAAGGATACGTGATACCATTTTTGTCAGTTTGAAGGGAACAAAATACTGATGAGCCTATAAGTAAGGAGAGGGTTTATACATATATATGGAAAGCTCAGATAGGCTTTATTATAAATTTTACGATTTTTGTTTATGTGTTGTGCACCACACAACATTAGCTCCATTTACCACTAGCTTGAGAGTCTTTGATAAAGGAAAAGGTAAGTCAGAGAAGCTAACTGATGACTACAAAGGGTTGATAAAGACATTTGAAGAAAAATTCCATAACTTAATTGTGTCAAGGGTATTGCTGAGAATTAACTGTTGGGATGAAATTATAGCTATGTCACTAGGACTAAATGCTAGGCTAGTTAAGGATAGGCTGTTCACTGGTTGTATTAGTTTAATGTGAGAAGGGAGCTTTTAGAGTGGATGGTTTACATATAAGCATGGTAGGAACTAACTTGTTTTATACAGCTATTAACACTAGTGTAAGGGAAGTTTTAAACTAGGACTAGTCAGTTGTGAAGGTCAGAAAAACTACATGTGAAAAAAGGTGCAGAGGAACATTCAGCAAAGGAAATGAGTACAGAGGTAGTTATAAGGATAGGCTTAATTGTTCCTATTGTAATGTTAGAAGTATAACAAATAAAACAGAACTTTAGAACACTGGTAGGGATTTGATGTAATAAGAATAACTGAATTATGGTTAAACATAGATGATTTTGATGACAGGCTAGTTAAGAGTATTAAAGAGAGGAGAGAATTGGCTTGATACGGGATAAATCTTGTTGAAGTTGAGGATATTAAAGATAACAGGAAGAAAACTGAATCAGTTTGGGTGTCTGTTAATAAAGGCTTTAAGTGGAAAGTTGTTACAGACCACCAGATGAAACTGATAAAATTAGGGAGAAACTTTACAGTAAGACTAAGGTTTCAGTTGTTAATGAAGTCATAATTATGGATGATTTTAATTTCAGACATACTAACTGGGAAACGTTAGGAGTCAAACCATGGAAGAGAAAGGTTTTTAGAAACTATTCAGGATGGATTTTTTCACCAATTATTTATTTATTATTATTAGTCAAAGAACCTACTAGAAATTGATAGTTTAGATTTATTGTTAACTTTAAATATAGAAATGATAGAGTGGGTGTAAACTGGGGAAGATCTGGGTACAAGTGTTCAATGTTGTATTAGGTTCAATGTTTTGTTGCATATGGAGAAATAATGATATTTTGGTTACAAATTCCAAAACAGAAAATTTTGAATGGATGTAACAAGAATGATCTGTTGTGAACTGGCAGCCAAGTTATCTGGAGACACTGATGGGATGTGGAAAACTTTGAAACATATTCATTACCAAGTTATCTGGAGACACTGATGGGATGTGGAAAACTTTGAAACATATTCATTACCAAGTTATCTGGAGACACTGATGGGATGTGGGAAACTTTGAAACATATTCATTACCAAGTTATCTGGAGACACTGATGGGATGTGGAAAACATTGAAACATATTCATTACCAAGTTATCTGGAGACACTGATGGGATGTGGAGAACTTTGAAACATATTCATTACTAAGTTATCTGGAGACACTGATAGGATGTGGAAAACATTGAAACATATTCATTACCAAGTTATCTGGAGACACTGATGGGATGTGGAAAACTTTGAAACATATTCATTACTAAGTTATCTGGAGACACTGATGGGATGTTGAAAACTTTGAAACATATTCATTACTAAGTTATCTGGAGACACTGATGGGATGTGGAAAACTTTGAAACATATTCATTACTAAGTTATCTGGAGACACTGATGGGATGTTGAAAACTTTGAAACATATTCATTACCAAGTTATCTGGAGACACTGATGGGATGTGGAAAACTTTGAAACATATTCATTACCAAGTTATCTGGAGACACTGATGGAATGTGGAAAACTTTGAAACATATTCATTACCAAGTTATCTGGAGACACTGATGGGATGTGGAAAACTTTGAAACATATTCATTACCAAGTTATCTGGAGACACTGATGGGATGTGGAAAACTTTGAAACATATTCATTACCAAGTTATCTGGAGACACTAATGGGATGTGGAAAACTTTGAAACATATTCATTACTAAGTTATCTGGAGACACTGATGGTATGTGGAAAACATTGAAACATATTCATTACCAAGTTATCTGGAGACACTGATGGGATGTGGAAAACTTTTAATATTCAAAATAAACATATTCGTTATAGAAAGAAAAGGGTAGCTAAAACTAAACAAGTAAGTTAGTCCACCAAAAGTATACATGATGGAACTATATATTATATATTACAAATTTAAGAAATTTAAATTGACTGGTATGACAAAACACTTAGAAGATTATAGAATATTAAGAAAGTTGGTGAAACATTGGAATAACCAGAAATAATGATGTAAGAAAAAAGGTGAAACCGTTAAATTTAACAGTAAGGATTTTTTTATATACATTAAGTGTAAACAAAATGTTAGAATGGGGGATTGACCCCTTGAGGGGTGATAAAGAAAAGTCAGTATCTTATAGTTATGAGATGGCTGGATTGTTAATTAAGTTTTGCTTTTTCTTTGATTTTTATTAACAAATATTTGAGCAGTATTCCACATTTCAAACGCTTGATAGATGAAAGCAAGATGGCTGTTTTAATTCTGAGCTGGTTAAGAAAAAAATTGGGAAATTGTAAAAACAATAAGTCTCCTAGGTTTGATAATATTTCTCCAAGAGTTTTGAAGAAGATTGAAGATTGGATATATGAGCCATTTACTACTGTTTTCTTTTTGTCAGTTCTTAAATAGTGAACAAGTACCAGATGACTGAAAATTAGCTAATGTAACTCTTCTTCTCAAGGGATGTGATAAAATTTGTTCAAGTAATTACAGACCCATTAGTCTTACATCAGTTATGGGAAACGTTTTAGAAAGTCTGATAAAAGATGACTTCCAAAGTTGACTAGTCAACATGGTTTTAGTAAGAGAAAATACTTTCTTACAAATATTCTTTGAAAATGTTAAGGCTTATGTGGTAAATAGAATGAGATAGTGTGATGTGAGGCACCAGCTCCGACCTGTGATTACTGTTCAAATTGGTTCTACATAGAGGGTGTCTCAAGACTTCCATACGTTTCTCTTAATAATTCAAACGATGAAAACATCACTGGATCTAATGGTAAAGCCATGGAGAATATGATGGATCAATTTGACTAAATGATCAGTAAAGTGAATGATTTGTTTAATAAAGTAGACAAAACTCATGAAGTTAAAGGCCTATTTGACAGGCAAGTTAGATCTATTATCAAAGAAGAAATATTTGAAACTAGAGAAAAAAAAAAGACAAGAAAAACTAATATTATTACAAGAAACTTACCTGGTTAACATTGTAATGTTGTACAAATCAGACCTCACCTGGAATATTCAAGTATGATATCACATCTTTAAAAATATTTATATCTACCTGAAGAAGTTCATTTAAGGTTTTCTTGGATGTTAACAGGTTAGCACAGTCTTTCTTATGAAAGTAGGTCACAGAAACTAAACCTTACTCTATTTAAACCTATCAATGAAAGTGTGATTTAATTTAGGTCTTTAAAAAGTTGTAAGACTTTGAAGGATTAAAATGCTAAAGATTTCTTTTAGTTAATGATTCTATCACTAGAGGGCACCAGTATAAAATATATAAGCAGAGTTCCAGGATGGATTTTTGGAAGTGTTTTTTTGTCTCAAAGAATAGTAAATAAATGGAACAATCTTCCATCTGTAACAGTTTCTGTAAATGTGTTTAAACACTACCAGAGTGGGAGCTGATATGAAACAGTACACAGCTGGCTTTGTCACCCTCCTTGACATGTGAGAAGAATGAAGGTAAACAAGGGTACATGTGTAGAGTTGGTGTACCTGGATGGAAAGAAAGAATTTGACAAGGTGCCACATAAAGGCTTGTAAAGAAATTTATCTGTATAGGAGTGGTCGATAAATTAGCAAATTGGTTAGAAGCTAGATAGAAAAAAGCTGAGGGCTGTTACAAATGTGTTCAGTCAATCTAGCTAGATTAATGTCATGAGTGGAGTATTTTGGGGTTCCCTTTTAGGACTTTTACATCAATCACATAGATAAAGGAAGAGTCAAATTACTTAAATTTGTGGATGATATTAAGGTGTTGGGTGTTACTTGCTGTGGAAAGGATGCTTCTGGTTTACAAAAGGATTTAGATCATTTATTGAGTTTGGTAAAAAAATGGAAGATGGATTTTAATTATAATAAATGCAAGTTATTACGTGTAGTTTGTCATAATTATAATTTGGATTGGAATAATCTTAACAGTGTTACGTGAGAAAGGGATCTTGATGTGATGAGTCTCAGTGTGCTGTTGTTAGTGGTAGGACAAATATGATTTCAGGTTATATCTACAGAAATACTGAATACAAGCTAACAAGGTTATAACTTCATTGTACAAGCAACTGGTTACATCACATTTCAAAACATTGTGTTCATTCTTGGGCTTCTTACCTCAAGAAAGACATGGAATTGTTGGAAAAGTTTCAGAGGAGGGTTACTAGAATGGTGTTTGAGATGGAGGGATGTCACATGAGGAGAAGTTAAGATTTATGAAACTGTGTTTTTTTAAAAAAAAAGAAGAGTTAGTGGGGTCTAATTGAAAGGTTTAAATTTTTTTCATACTTACCAGTGAGAATAGTGGGACTAGAAAACACAAGTACAAATTTTGGCAGGGTAGGTAAGACTGTTTGATTTTTGTAATACAGTGGTTAGCTTTTGAAATGGGTTGCATTTGAATGTTGCGGAGCCAGAGAATTTAAGGAAATGATTGAAACCTATATGAATGATAAGGATTGGCCCTGAGGTTCTGTTTTCAAATTTATTTTCATATTTTTTATTTAACAGTTTTTGGTTTAGTTCAGATAATGGACAGCCTAGATTGACCAACAGGTCCTTTGTTGACCCTAAACATGATATTAAACTAATTATAAATCCAAAATCATCACAGAGATCATTATGCAACTACAAATTCATAACTTTGAATTTACCATAACAGTTTTACTTTTACTAAACTGTAGTTTACAGATAGCAATATCCTACCTTTAAACAAAAATTGATTACTTTTAGATTGTGTTCTGTTGAATCAATGAGTGAAAAATGTAAAAAAAATATTAACAGAAACAGAAACTGCTACCACACATTACTTTCCCACAGGGTTCTCTTTGGATTCTCTTAAAGAGCTACAAATATTCGTCTGTGTCTGGTATTTGGCCCATATACTGTCACAGTCTAATTTAAGTTATACTATACTATAACTATCTTCAATAAACTTCAGTGACCACTATTTTTATAGTATTAATAGTTATATACATATACTTTTCAGCCAAACATCCATTAATAGATGTAATGCATTTTTTATTTCATTGATCAATATATCTCACAGAAATTGCACAAGTGTGAACTGATATACAGATACAAGTTTCCACGATCACAAGACAGCCAACATGTACCCAGATTTCATCTTCTTTCTAGGACTTCAATTAAGATTTTGATATATGAATCTTATTCAATTTAATATGATATGCTTTTTGCGTTCATTTAAAAAAAATGTGTAGATTTTCACTAGAGTGTTAGCAGTATTAAACTCACAAAGTTAACGAGAAATTTTTATTTCATTTCAACACCTAAGTAATCATTAATAGACATTATACAGTGTTAAATTATTTTCACTTTTTACAAATTATAAAACTAGATTTCCTACTCGTACAATAGTATTATTAGTAGCAGCACTTACTATCGTATAGCATCAGTGTCATTATAACCAATATTAATTGATATATGTTGATAAAACAATGTATATAATATCTCTTTGAGTGTTACCTGGTTTGTAAAGTTTGGACAAAGTTTGGTCACCATAATCGAATTTCTCTTCGCTTGAGGCTTATTCTAAGCCTATAACTTTCGTTTGAATTTCGACAGCTTGGATTAATTAAGTCATGTTAATACTAATACATATATATTAATAGTATATTACTTTTAATTTTATTGTAACATAAAAATTTCAAGTTTTAACATTTGTTTTCAGAGTAATCAAATTGAATCATCCAAAATATCTTGAAAAAATATGTGTATTCACGTATATTATATATTTACATACCAGAAAACTTCGCCAAATATTATTTAACAATAACTCGAATCACGAGCACTAAACAAAACAGACAAAAACAGTCTTCGTGTCCTATTGATTTGTCAACTTATTCAACCAATCACGAACGCTTATAAATTTGCTTTTGTTTACATGGTGTTACAACATAACGCTCTCTGTTGGATACTAATAGTAACGTATTAGTGTAACAACTTATGGCGTCTACTTTAAGAACCTACATTGTTTTTAAACTGATTTGATATAAAGTAAAAAAATTATATATATATGCTTTTTTTTCTTTAGCCAGGGCAACAGAATAGGATATCAGCGCTGTGCTTACCACATGTATCGATTTTTGTCCTTTAGCGATATTATCCTTTAAGCCTACCTCAGAACCACCTCTATGCTAGGTGTTTCAAAGCAGCATTCAAATAATTGTGGTAAGGTTAAAACAACGTAATATTGATCGTTAATTTTGTTGAAAAGAAAGAAACAAAACAGAGTGCGATGATTTGTTTATTTGCTTTTTTTCTTTTTTGGCTGTGGCAATTAAAATTCCAAAATGTTCAGAAATAGACGTAATTTAAATATAACATTATATTATCTAACTTAGGTTTAGAGTTCCTGCTGTTATAAAAGGAAGTTTTGTTTCATTTATAATTGCCCTCTTCTCAACTATTCTCAGTCTATAAGAACATGTCTTAGAATTTATAGGGCAATTAGCTAGCAAGGTATCGCGAGTGATGACAGAGAGAAACAAATAGAAAATTAAAACCCAGTTAATGATCATCAAACTAATTTCAGTAAAAATTTTTGTGCCTCACCAACATAATAATACCCCGCTGGTACAGCGGTAAGGCTACAGATTTACAATGCTAAAACTAGGAGTTCGATTCCCCTCGGTAGACTCAGCAGATAATCCGATGTTGCTTTGCAATACGAAAAACACAAACCAAAACAGCAGTTTTTAAATAGGCGCTTCAACTTTTCTAGGCGTTGACTCTTACTTGATTCTGTTAATTTATCTTGATTTTTTAGAGATTTTTCAAAGATGCCACATAAATTATTAACCATACAGTTCTTGACTTAAAGGGAGGAAAATAAAAACAACGTAAAAGTTATTTTTCTGTTGAAAGAGTTCTAATAGTGGTATCCCGAACGTCTTATATCGTTTGGTAATTTATTTTGGATTATTTGGTAAATATTCTCCCGTAATGCTGAAGTTTCGACAAAGTAAATTCTCTTGTGTTTTGCAAACCTATGTCTATAAACTGCATTGGAAAGAAATTTCGAGATCTATATCTAACGTACAAGTTTGTTTAGAAAATTTCCTTATCAATCGATTAACTGAATAAATTAGATAAGTTTAACTAGCAGCGATGAGTAATCTTTCATACATTGAATTGAGTCAACCATTAATTACACAATACCTTTTAATCTTTCATACACCGAACTGAATCAGCTACTCATTACTGAATACATTTAATCTTTCATACATCGAACTGAATCAGCTACTCATTACTTAATACGTTTTAATCTTTCACACATTGAATTGAGTCGACCATTAATTACACAATACCTTTTAATCTTTTATACATTGAACTGAATCAACCATTAATTACCAATACCTTTTAATCTTTCACACACCGAACTGAATCAGCTACTCATTACTTAATACGTTTTAATCTTTCACACATTGAATTGAGTCGACCATTAATTACACAATACCTTTTAATCTTTTATACATTGAACTGAATCAACCATTAATTACCAATACCTTTTAATCTTTCACACACCGAACTGAATCAGCTACTCATTACTTAATACGTTTTAATCTTTCACACATTTAATTGAGTCAACCATTAATTACACAATACCTTTTAATCTTTCATATCCCGAACTAAATCAACCATTAATTACTCAATACCTTTTAATCTTTCATATCCCGAACTAAATCAACCACTCATTACCCAAAACCTTCACAGCTGATAATTTCACTGATATTCGTACAATAGTATTTGTGTTTTAATCATTTCAGGCAGATTCTTCACCATCAATATAAATAACAGATACCTGAACTGAAGTATAAAAATACCGCTTACAGCAGCACTGATAGAATAAATAGTTCAGTATGTCTCGATAACTGGGATGGATTTACACTTTATATTCATTATTAAAAATGTCGTCTGTTCTCTCTGATAATCGATATTTCTGTACAATCGAGCCTTTGATTTCTCCACAATTAATCCAAGATTCCAAACTTCTTGTAATATTCATTTTATATTGAGGAACAACCCAACTGTTCTTTGAATATAATAAAATTGAAAATATGCAAGCGTAAACTAAATATACGGACTAAACACGAAACAAACGATACATGTATATTTAAAGGGTTATATAAACTAGTTGGAAAATGTGGTAAACGTATTGAACATTAACCATAAGCCGTTGAAGAAATAGAAGCTTTTATGAAAAGAAATTTTACAATTCTTGGTGCTACATCATGTAAGAGTATTTATTTCAAAACTCCTCGGTGGCACAACAGTATGTCTGTGGACATATACCTATAGAAACAGTATGTCTGTGGACATATACCTCTAGAAACAGTATGTCTGTGGACATATACCTATAGAAACAGTATGTCTGTGGACATATACCTATAGAAACAGTATGTCTGTGGACATATACCTCTAGAAACAGTATGTCTGTGGACATATACCTATAGAAACAGTATGTCTGTGAACATATACCTCTAGAAACAGTATGTCTGTGGACATATACCTCTAGAAACAGTATGTCTGTGGACATATACCTATAGAAACAGTATGTCTGTGGACATATACCTATAGAAACAGTATGTCTGTGGACATATACCTCTAGAAACAGTATGTCTGTGGACATATACCTATAGAAACTTTGTTTCGATATTCGTGGCGGACAGACCGCAGAAAGCCTTTTATGCAGCTTTGTGGTTAATGAAAAACAATAATAGAAATTAATTATAATACAATTTGCGTATAAAGAGTCATCATCTATTGCAGAAAACTGTAATTACGATACAACGTACGAAATTGTAATTTAAAAGTCGAGCGTTTTTCTTGTATTTTCTTTTTATAAACATATGTAAATATAGAAATCACGACTAAAGTACTGTTGATGCATTGTTACTTATACTGAGGATATATGCTCTTAATAAACCTTATAGCTCTGAAATATGTACTGATAACACACGTGGTTTACCCAAATCGGGATTCGTAAACTTGAAATGTATATGGCTAACACAAGTGATTTAGTCATTCTTGGATTCATACATATAACCGGTATGAACACAATTGTGGTTTACCCATGCTTGGATTTATAGACTTGAAGTATTTATTAAAAACATCTGTGGTGTACTCACGTTGAGATTTATAGACCTGAAACATTTATTAAAAACATATGGTTTACTCATGCTAGGATTTATAGACTTAAAACATTTATTAAAAACATCTGTGCTTTACTTACATTGAAGCTATAGATTTAGAACCTGTTTTGAAAACATCTATGACTTACCCATATTAAAAGGTAAAGAACTGAAGTTGAAAACGATTTGGAGTCCTTCGCGTACGAATAGAAACTTACAGTTTTTGATTTCTTACGATAATTGTACATCATTTATTCGTCATCACGAGACACGTGACATATTTTACTATAACTATTATGATGTTTTTTTACCGATATTTGATTAAAAGTGAAGTTAGCAGCAAACTATTTTCATTCATAATCACCTTTCAAACGATACAGCGTTCAATTTAAACGTTTTGGATTTGGGGTTTTGTAACTGAAGTAGTTCGTTATAAAGATATTTATTGATTGTCCAAATGTTTTAACGGGACCTGGATTTTGTAATTGATTTAAATATTTGTAAAATAATTAATTTTGATTGTACTGAAAGGATTTAAAATAATTTCACAATTTTGATTTTTTAAGAATTTTTTTTAAAGAACTATGTCATATTAGCAGTAATTGAAATCCACGTTAAATCAGCATTGACCAACGGTTGCTACTGCAGCTTCTATGCCAGATTTTTTTTTCAGCAAAATTGAGTAATTTTTAAAACAAAAGAAATAAGCAACAAATACTATTTTTTCTCTAAGTCAAACTTGTAGTAATACACAAAATGAAGAAATATGTACAAAACGTGAAACAATAATGCACAAAATGTCATTTTTGGGTATTGAAATACATGACATTTAATAATTCTCTTTCGTGTGAAATGTTTTGAAGCAGAGATTAACACAAAGAGCCACTTTGCAATCAGTACATTCATATCTGCTTTCCCTCCTCGTGGATTTGTCAGAGCACACTTTACACTTTCTAGTGGGGTACTTTTTCTTATCTGTTTAGGGAATAAGTGTTGGGAAGTGACGTTCTGGCGAAGGGGGTTTTACAAGGAAGGCCAGCCTCCGGTGGATTTTGGGCGCTAGGTGTGATAATCTTCAATCATGGTACGGATGACACTGAGTCTAAACTCCAGGAGAGACAGGTTGTTTCCAGTGATTTGTAAACTACCAAAGCATTGTACACTGCTATATCCATCACGTGAAAAACTACTTTTTTGTACCCCTTGACAGCCTTGCGCATATTCGGATAAGCATGCAACACACTGTCACATAAGTCAACCCCTCCTATATAACGATTGTAATTAATGACACATTTTGATTTTACAATAGCTGCACCAGTAGCACGGTTGATCTTTCCAGTGTTTTGCATGGTATTGTCTTGTATTGTACTCAACATGAAAATGTTCCTCTTATCCTTCCAGTGAAAAACACCAATGCTGTCTTTTTGTGACACTTCTATTTCTCCCCTTTGGATATTTGTGAAACTTTTCGTCGTCCCAATTAGATTTTTATTACTGTCCCACACAAATAGGTGTCACGATCAAGCAATGACTTTGCTAAAGTGGGACTTGTAAAAAAACGATCCAAATAGAGCTTATAATTTTGTCCAAACAATGGTTCCATCAATGTGCGTTCAACACGTTCGCCCTGACCGCCCTATTTAGTGCTGTACTGTGTAGTAGCATCAGTGTAGATGAAAAAGTCCCAAACACAGCCTGTTACACATTCACACAGCTCATAATTTTTGACTCCAAACCTAGCCCTTTTAGATGGAATGTACTGTCGAAATCCCAGTCGACCCTTCAATAGTATCACAGATTTGTCAATACAAGCATGTTCTTTTGGTACATATGAGCTTCTAAATGTTTCCCGTTAATGGTCAATAATGGGCTGTATCTTGTGCTGTCGTTGGTCAACAATATTCTCCTATAGCAGCAAAAGAAACCAGTTTTATGACATGCACTGACCAAAAATGGGTGTGGCAAGCAAAGGGTCAGTTCATGGAAATAGTTGGTTTTCTTTCTATGTCCATTAGCATTATCAGACCCATGGAAATAGTTGGTTTTTTTTCTATGTCCATGAGCATCATCAGACCCATGGAAATAGTTGGTTTTCTTTCTATGTCCATTAGCATTATCAGACCCATGGAAATAGTTGGTTTTCTTTCTATGTCCATGAGCATCATCAGACCCATGGAAATAGTTGGTTTTCTTTCTATGTCCATGAGCATCATCAGACCCATGGAAATAGTTGGTTTTCTTTCTATGTTCATTAGCATTATCAGACCCATGGAAATAGTTGGTTTTCTTTCTATGTCCATGAGCATCATCAGACCCATGGAAATAGTTGGTTTTCTTTCTATGTCCATTAGCATTATCAGACCCATGGAAATAGTTGGTTTTCTTTCTATGTCCATTAGCATTATCAGACCCATAGAAATAGTTGGTTTTCTTTCTATGTTCATTAGCATCATCAGACCCATGGAAATAGTTGGTTTTCTTTCTATGCCCATTAGCATCATCAGACCCATGGAAATAGTTGGTTTTTTTTTCTATGTCCATTAGCATTATCAGACCCATGGAAATAGTTGGTTTTTTTTCTATGTCCATTAGCATTATCAGATCCATGGAAATAGTTGGTTTTCTTTCTATGTCCATTAGCATTATCAGACCCATGGAAATAGTTGGTTTTCTTTCTATGTTCATTATCATTATGAGACCCATAAATTTATACATTTCCTTCTCATTAGTTGACTTCCATGATTTTACTCTAGAATGTTCCTTCAAATCAGCGCGGGCCATTATAGTTTCTGCATATTTATTGGTCTCTGTTACAATGTGGTTGACAATTGTGGGAGGGAAGAACTTTTGAAATCAATGAAAGGGCTTTGAGTCTTGGCTCAAATCGTCATACCGGACATCATGATTTCCTGAGAAGGTGTTTATAACTGGAGCAGCAAAGGATTCAGCATTCCAATCATTGTCATTAAAGCACTTTTTTCTTGGAAATGTTCTTACCATAACTTGCAATTTTACATTTACTCCCTGGTGTTATCGCCCGTTTACCAGTGCTGGTTGATGGCCAGTTATCATCATCTTCACTAACATCTGAGCCTTGTATTTTCGTATTTTTCAAAGAATCTTCAAAAGTCGAATCTTCTGAATTGCCACTGCTATCTTCAAACTCCTAACCGAGTTCAAAATATAACTCTAATGCTTCTTCATTTTGTAACTTTTTTCGTGACGCCATTTTGGATCGAAAGAGATACAATTTGTAAGTAGATCAAATGCATGCATGGTGCTGACATCTAGCGTTAAATTTAGATATTATTGAAAACGAATTAACTCGCTATTGGCACTGTGTTACCGATCGGCTTGGACGAGTTATTTCGTCTACGGCACTGAACAGGTTAATATACTACAGAATATGATACATATTTTCAGCTGTGAGACTGTTATAAATGTGACAATAAATACAGTTACTCAATTAATTCGTTGTTAAACAATGTTCACCGTATTTTCTATGTTTTTCATTTATTAATCTTACTTAAGTAATTTTTGTCACTGTTTAATCTGTCTTTCCACCATTATGTTAACAAACCACAATACAAATATGGGTTGCTATATTGTTTGACCTTGTACTATTTTCTTACTTCAGCTTACTAGGCTTCATGTTTATTCCTGTAAATAAACAAAGGGCACGTTCTCGCTTTATAGTTGTTGCTTGGCAACTTGTAGTTCGAATTGTTGAGTAAAAAGCTCCTGCATTGAAAAAGTAACAAATATAACGTGATGATAGTTCAAATAAATGACTTAATACATGTACAAGTACTCGCGTTAAAAGTCTGAAAGCTACTGGTATTAACTGAAGTGACGTTTCGCTGTCAAATATTATTAATCGTACAGATAATTCTGTTTCGCTTTGTCCAGTTTCATAGACTCTCAGCGAGCATTTCGTGTGAACTACAAATAAAGGCATCATAGTACACGTAATTTCCTGTTTTAAGCACATTCATTGCACGGTTAATGAACATAACACGTGCGTTTATTTAATATAAATAGACATGCAATTACTATGAACCATGCTTATTTTTAAAATGTTAATTTTAAACTTAGTACTTTGTTGTGAAGGTAATGGGAGATGAACATTCAAACAGTTTTACACTGATATCATTCTGTTTTAATATCTTAAGGGATCAGGTTTTAATGGGTGTAATCAAAAACTCGAGAAGATCTAACTAAATTCCAGCTGTCTTCTTACATTAGCTTGTTGCTAGCCGCAACACCAACAAAGACACGTACCATTAAGCGATGAGGACAATCTACTAGGCTTGAAAGGATAAATAGGCTTAATGAAAAGTGACATTATTGAGTCCTGGAATGAGCCCACTTGGCAGTAAACAAGACATCTAAAAGTAACAGATGAAAATGTACGTGTTAATTCATTAAGTTTGCTCTGTGTTGAATTTCGCGCAAAACTACACAGGGTTATTTGCGCTAGCCGTTCCTAATTTAGCTGTGTACGACTAGAGGGAAAGCAGCTAGTCATCAACATTCACAGCCAACTCTTTTAGCAATGAATAGCGGGATTAAACGTCACATTATAACGCCTCCATGGCTGAAAAAAGCGAGCATGTTTGGTGTGACGGTGAATAAAACCTGTGACCCTCAGATTACGAGTCAAGTAGTCAAGTGCCTTAACCACCTGGCCATTAAAAAGTCAAAGTAATCTACAAAATAATGTGTTGTGAATGTTGTTATTTATATTGGAAGTAAGGGAAGAGGGATCAATAATGAATGAAAATTATTCATAATTATAACAAGAATGTCAGGAAATGAAACAATGTTGTATTATTTATATAAAATATCAATGTTTGTGTTATTTATATAAAATATCAATGTTTTATTATTTATATAAAACATCAATATTTGTATTATTTATATAAAATATCAATGTTTGTATTATTTGAATAAAATAACAATGTTTTTTATTGATATAAAATATCAATATTTGTATTATTTATATAAAATATCAATGTTTGTATTATTTGAATAAAATAACAATGTTTTTTATTGATATAAAATATCAATATTTGTATTATTTATATAAAATATCAATGTTTGTATTATTTGAATAAAATAACAATGTTTGTATTATTTATATAAAGTATCACTGTTTTATTATTTATACAAATATCAATGTCTGTATTATTTATATAAAATATCAATGTTTCTGTTATTTATATAAAATATCACTGTTTGTATTATTTATATAAAATATCAATATTTGTATTATTTATACAAAATATCAATGTCTTTATTATTTATATAAAATATCAATGTTTGTATTTTTTGTATAAAATATCAATGTTTGTATTATTTACATAAAATATAAATGTTTTTATTATGTATATAAAATATCAATGTTTCTGTTATTTATATAAAATATCACTGTTTGTATTATTCATACAAAATAAGAATGTTTGTATTATTTATATAAAATATAAATGATTTTATAATTTATATAAAATTTCAATATTTTTATTATGTATATAAAATATCAATGTTTCTGTTATTTATATAAAATATCACTGTTTGTATTATTCATACAAAATAAGAATGTTTGTATTATTTATATAAAATATAAATGATTTTATAATTTATATAAAATTTCAATGTTTTTATTATGTATATAAAATATCAATGTTTGAGTTATTTATATAACATATCAATGGTTGTATTATTTATATAAATTATGAATATTTTATTATTTATATAAATTATGAATGTTTTATTATTTATATAAAATGTGAATGTTTGTATTATTTATATAAAATATGAATGTTTGTATTATCAGTATAAAATAACAATGTTTTTCATGGATATAAAATGTCAATGATTGTATTATTTATATAAAACATCAATGTTTGTATTATTTGTATAAAATAACAATGTTTTTTTATATAAAATGCCAATGATTGTATTATTTATATAAAATTTCAATGTTTTTATTATCTATATAAAATATCAATTTTTTATTATTTATATGAAATATCAATTATTGTGTTATTTATATAAAATATCAATGATTGTGTTATTTACATAAAATATCAATGTTTTACTATTTATATTAAATATCAATGTTTCTTTATTTATATAAAATATCAGTGATTTTTATTTATATAAAATACAAATGTTTGTATTATTTATATAAAATATCAATAACTTGTGTTATTTATATAAAATATCAATGTTTGTATTATTTACAAAAATATCAATTTCTGTATTATTTATATAAAATATCAATATTTGTGTTATTTATATAAAATAACAATGTTTTTATTGATATAAAATATCAATGCTTGTATTATTTATATAAAATATCAATGTTTGTATTATTTACATAAAATATCAATTTTTATATTATTTACATAAATTATCGATGTTTTTATTATTTTTATAAAATATCAATGCTCGTATTATTTACACAAAATATCATTGTTTTTATTATGTATATAAAATATCGATGTTAGTGTTATTCATATAAAATATCAATGTCTGTGTTATTTATATAAAATATCAATGTTTCTGTTATTTATATAAAATATGACAGTTTGTATTATTTGTATAAAATATTAATATTTGTATTATTTATGCAAAATGTTAATGTTTTTATTATTTATATAATATATCAATGTTTGTATTTTTTGTATAAAATATCAATATTTGTATTATTTATACAAAATATCAATGTTTTTATTATTTATATAAAATATCAATGTTTTTGTTATTGATATAAAATATCAATATTTGTATTGTTTATACAAAGTGTGAATGGTTGTATTATTTATATGGAATATCATTATAAAAATATCAATGTTTTTTTATTTATATAAAATATCAATGCTTGTGTTATTTATATAAAATATCAATATTTGTGTTATTTATATAAAATATCAATGTTCTTATTATTTATATAAAATATCAACTTGAATGATCTATTTATTACCTATTACAAAAAAAAAAACTACGGTAGGTACAAGGAATCAACTCTTGCTACCTGAGGACTGTTGATGTCATCATAATGCTCCAGACGTTACAAACTACAGACAAAACTACGGTGTGTTCAAGGAATCAACTTTTGCTACCTGAGAACTGTTGATGTTATCATAATGCTCCAGACGTTACAAACTACAGACAAAACTACAGTGTGTACAAGGAATCAACTCTTGCTACCTGAGGACTGTTGATGTCATCATAATGCTCCAGACGTAACTAACTACAGACAAAACTACAGTGTGTGCAAGGAATCAACTCTTGCTACCTGAGGACTTTTGATGTCATCATAATGCTCCAGACGTTACTAACTACAGACAAAACTACAGTGTGTACAAGGAATCAACTCTTGCTACCTGAGGACTGTTGATGTTATCATAATGCTTCAGACGTAACTAACTACAGACAAAACTACGGTGTGTACAAGGAATCAACTCTTGCTACCTGAGGACTGTTGATGTTATCATAATGCTCCAGACGTAACTAACTACAGACAAAACTACAGTGTGTACAAGGAATCAACTCTTGCTACCTGAGGACTGTTGATGTTATCAAAATGCTCCAGACGTTACAAACTACAGACAAAACTACAGTGTGTACAAGGAATCAACTCTTGCTACCTGAGGACTGTTGATGTCATCATAATGATCCAGACGTAACGAACAACAGACAAAACTACAGTGTGTACAAGGAATCAACTCTTGCTACCTGAGGACTGTTGATGTTATCATAATGCTCCAGACGTAACTAACTACAGACAAAACTACAGTGTGTACAAGGAATCAACTCTTGCTACCTGAGGACTGTTGATGTTATCATAATGCTCCAGACGTAACTAACTACAGACAAAACTACAGTGTGTACAAGGAATCAACTCTTGCTACCTGAGGACTGTTGATGTTATCAAAATGCTCCAGACGTTACAAACTACAGACAAAACTACAGTGTGTACAAGGAATCAACTCTTGCTACCTGAGGACTGTTGATGTCATCATAATGCTCCAGACGTAACTAACTACAGACAAAACTACTTTGTGTACAAGGAATCAACTCTTGCTACCTGAGGACTGTTGATGTTATCATAATGCTTCAGACGTAATTAACTACAGACAAAACTACAGTGTGTACAAGGAATCAACTCTTGCTACCTGAGAACTTTTAATTAGTGACCACAAATCGTTCTTTGTTTAAAGTATTTATTTTTTTAATAATGTTACCATTTCACTGGTTCCATACAGATTTAAGTAAAATTGTAAATTTGGTAAACGAACTTCACAACTGTCTTGAATATACAATAAGTAAGTGTTTAAGACGTTTGTACATAGATTGGAAACCTAACTAATTATTAAAACAAATTCAGGAAATATACGTCGTTGTAAAAAAAATAACAGTACCATTGTATCTTGTTTCAAGATTTCCTATGTTGTATTAACGACCTATTAGTGTTTTATTAATGCCCCATAAATGTTATTTTAACGAGCTACACAAGTGTTTCTGCACGTAAATTGACTCTTCGAATCTAATAGATCGTGGCCAGTGGTTATCGTGTTGGGTTGTGGATCGGAGATTCCTTAATTTATGCCCAGAAACATCGTGCTCTGCACTGGGTGCGTCATTAGAGTGACGGTCAGATTCCTCTTTTGAATTAGAGCAACCCACAAGGTTGTGGCTGATGGCTGTTTCTGACAAGTGGCCTTCACTCTAGTCTATCAAAAGTAGAGACAGTTAAGACAAAAAGAATTTGTACAGATCTGCGCGAAATTCAACAAGGAACAAGTGCGCGAGCAGCTATGAAACTGTTAGTCAAAGTGCAGGGCAATCGTCTGTGAATTATTGTTGGTCACGTACAAATTTTAACTGTATCGTCGATGGACGTGGTCAGTGATCTATTGTTGGTCACGTACAAATTTTAACTGTATCATAGATGCACAAGGTCAGTGATCTATTGTTGGTCAGGCGCAAATGTTAACAGTGTATCGTAGATGGACGTGACCTTATGAAAAAGGTTGGATGCAGTATTCCAATGTAAACTCCGACCTTCGTGTAAATGCAACATTAACTGAAGCGAAAATAAAGAACTCTACAGGTCATGGGAAGAGATAAAAAAATCTTCCTGAACCTACCTCCTCCCGAGTGGTCGAAACCGAAACATGGACGAAGAATTTGATTTACTCTATCGTCTCAGAAGCACTTGTTGGTTGAATGTTGAAGTGTTATCTTTATCAATTATTTATCTACTAAGAAATAGTTCGAATATAACTGTGGTCTCTCATCACGTGAAGCTTTAAATTGATTATAATGTAACGACTATTAAACCTTGATTACTAATCAATATATTTCTTTGTTTTAATGCCACATTAAACGTTGATTACTAATCAATATATTTCTTTGTTTTAATGCCATATTAAACCTTGATTACTGATCAATATATTTCTTTGTTTTAATGCCATATTAAACCTTGATTACTGATCAATATATTTATTTGTTTTAATGCCATATTAAACCTTGATTACTGATCAATATATTTATTTGTTTTAATGCCACATTAAACCTTGATTACTAATCAATATATTTATTTGTTTTAATGCCACACTAAACTTTGATTACTAATCAATATATATCTTTGTTTTAATGCCACATTAAACCTTGACTACTAATCAATATATTTCTTTGTTCTAATGCCATATTAAACCTTGATTACTAATCAATATATTTCTTTGTTCTAATGCCATATTAAACCTTGATTACTGATCAATATATTTATTTGTTTTAATGCCATATTAAACCTTGATTACTAATCAATATATATCTTTGTTTTAATGCCATATTAAACCTTGATTACTGATCAATATATTTATTTGTTTTAATGCCATATTAAATCTTGATTACTGATCAATATATTTATTTGTTTTAATGCCATATTAAACCTTGATTACTAATCAATATATATCTTTGTTTTAATGCCCCATTAAACCTTGATTACTAATCATTATATTTATTTGTTTTAATACCATATTAAACCTTGATTACTGATCAATATAATTATTTGTTTTAATGCCATATTAAACCTTGATTAATGATCAATATATATCTTTGTTTTAATGCCATATTAATCCTTGATTACTGATCAATATATTTATTTGTTTTAATACCATATTAAACCTTGATTACTAATCTAAACTTGCTACAGTAATACTGGAAGTCGTGTCTTTGAGCATTAAATTAGTTCATGTATGAGGTCATTTTAGTCCACTTTATAAACGTTTGGACCATTTGGTGTGTCATAAAACACGCGAAAGGCTTACAACTTCATTAATTCGACATTTGTCGATGTGTCTGGAGTTACTTTCTGTTCATTACTGGGTTTTTATTGTTGTTTTAATCTTAATAATTTCTGATTAAAGCAAGTTTATAATCACAGATACGTAATATTATGGTAGCTAGGGTGAATTATAGTTGTTATACGAAGGTTTTGTCACACAACTGAGTTTGATCTGTTCCTAGAAACTAAAATGTACTTAACAGCTTCACAACAGCTAGGATGTTATGGTTTATCACTAAATCGCATCAATAACTTGCGTTTTTCTCATAGCAAAAGCAACATCGGGCTATTTTCTGTTTTCACTGAAAGAAATTGAACCGCTGTTGTAGACTCGCCGCTATCCCAACAGGGGACGTTTAATAACAAAATCATTCCACTGATAACGTAGTTCAAAAGTCAGTGTGCAACTGTATAACTGGCAAGATTATGTTATACACTGCATAAAGTTTTTTTAAATTCAGTTTCTGTATCTTGTATTGATAAACTAGGTTTCAATACACTGTCTTCATAAAGAAGGTTTCAATACACTGTCTTCATAAACTAAGTTTCAGCATCGTGTCTTGAAAAACTAAGTTTATTACTCGTATTTCCCTACTAAATTAGAATAGGGCGGTGTTTGCGAATAAAAATAACTGACCGCTAGTTAGACATGTATTTAAAAACTGAGCAAAAGCTAGACATCTGTTTTAGAAACAGCTGACCACAAGCTAGATATATGTATTTAGAAACAACTAACCAAAAGCTATGTATATGTACTTAAAAACAACTAACCATAAGCTAAACACATGTATTTAAAAATACCTGACCACAAGCTATCAGGTTATCCCATAAGTAATGCCCGAAAATTTAATACAGAAGGTGCATCATCTGACTTTGTAGAAGGCTTTAATGACTAAAAGATGTAGCAGGACGTGAATAAAAAATGTTCAGACAAATAAAATAAACTAACCCAACTCTACTTTTTCAGATTATTAATCAAATAAACCCTTATGAAGATGGATGTGTCTGAGGAGCACATTAGGCATATAATGCTGTATGAATTTAAAAATGGCAGAAATTACACGAGAGATTCGAAGTGTTTATGATGTAGAGTCTCTCAATAAAAGAAATTGTCGAAGGTGGTTTTAGAAGTTCAGATGTGGTGGTTCCAGCTTAAGTGATGTGCTACGTTCATGTCATCCTGTTTAATGATGACTTTCTGCTGGCTCCACTTGATGAAGATTGTGATGTAACAGTTGAAGAACTAGCACGGAAGCTTAATTCAACCCATTCAATAGTTCACCATCATGTGCAACAGCTTGGATACGTGTAAAAACTTGGAAAATAGGTCCACCATGATTTGACAAAAGCCAACCTTAGAGCATGAGTGGACATTTGCACTTCTCTGCACTTTCATGAATGTAACTCACATTTTTTGGAGAGGTTAGTGACTGGAGATGAAAAACAGATATTTTATAAAAACGTAAAGCACTGCAGTCAATGGCTCAGTTCAGGTAAACTGGCTAAAGCACAGCCCAAAATGGACCTCCATCCTAGGAATGTTTTGTTAAGCAGTTGGTGGGATATTGTTGGTGTGATTCACTTTGCATTGCTGCAACTCAATGTAGCTACTATACCATACTTCTATTGTCAAGAGTAAGAGCACTTGAATGTTGCATTGAAAGAAAAAGATGTCTGCTTTGATCAATCATGAAGATGTTGTGTTACACCAGGATAATGCATGACCCCATACAGCAAGGATCACATCTGTAACGATTGAAGAGGTAGGCTGGGTAAACTTCCACATCCTCCTTATTTTCCAGACCTTGCCCCATCTAAGTGTCATCTATTCTGAAGATTACAGAACTATCTTGATGGAAAAAGCTTGGAACACATGAAGATGTCAAAACTATCCTTTCTTCATTCTTTTCCTCCAAACCCTGATAATTTTATAGAAGTGACATTCAGAAGCTTGTGAATCATTGGCAGGAATTAATTAATAATAATAGACATACATTATTGATTAAGTAACATTAAAAGTGTTTGAAATCCTTTCTCTTTTTCTGAACCTAAGATCGGACATTACTTGAGGGATGACCTGATAGATATATGTGTATTTTAAAACAACTGACCACAAGTTGGACATATGTATTTAGAAACAAATGACAACAAACTATATATATGCATTTAAAAACAACTGACCACAAGCTAGATATATGTATTTAGAAACAACTGACCAAAAGCTAGACATATGTATTTAAAAACAACTGACCACAAGTTAGATATATGTGTTTAAAAACAAGTGACCACCATCGAGATGAACATATATGGTTTTTTTATTACAAAATCGATTGGTAACGTTAGTTTTTTATTTTGACTCATCAACAATGTTTTTCGCCCTCTACTGGCCAAAGAAGTTCCACACATATTTTATTCGAATATTGATGTAACCAATTACCTCAAACAGTATGCAGTGTGTTCTCATCAGAGAACAACGACGTTATTAATTTCTCGTATTAAACTCTTTCTATTTATAGTTAAAATATTTTTTGTATTAAGAAAGTATTCTTAACATAAGTTTCATCTAAATCTCTGTAGTACATTCAGTGTCCACAGATAGTTAAATTTCTTTTAACTGGATCCGTATCAAAGCACAAACTTTGATTTGTCTATACGATTTTTGACTAAAAATAATTTTTACTCAAAGTCCAACTCTAAAAGTACATCTTGCCCGAATGTGACCCAATAGCCAGTGGCCGGAATTTAAATCAGGGTATTAAACTTATGTACTTTACTGCAACAATACGCGCTCCGCAATTTGGAGTCGTGAGATCATTTGAAAAAGACAGAGATCAGATCCCGCTATTTGATCAGCGTAGTTCAAGAGTTGGACAGAGATCAGATCCCACTATTTGATCAGCGTAGTTCAAGAGTTGGACAGAGATCAGATCCCGCTATTTGATCAGCGTAGTTCAAGAGTTGGACAGAGATCAGATCCCACTATTTGATCAGCGTAGTTCAAGAGTTGGACAGAGATCAGATCCCACTATTTGATTGGCGTAGTTCAAGAGTTGGACAGAGATCAGATCCCACTATTTGATCAGCGTAGTTCAACAGTTGGCGGCCTGTGATGACAACTAGCCTCATTATTAATAGCCTACCAAATTGAAAGAGCCCCCCTTTTTAGGTTTGTACAAAGAAACAAAAGTATATTTAAGTACATTTTAGGTTTGTACACATAAAGTTCAGTCGTGTTTGTCTCTGTTTAACTTCCATAATTAAATATTTACAGAAGCTTATGTTAACCCTTTAGAGAATAAGTTATAAAATATGAATCATTTTTAAAACTTAGAAGTAAAAGTAGAGAAAAATGTATAGCAATATGTTAAACACACTTTCCCTGCTGAGGCCCTCTATTGGCGAGATACTATAGATATATAAGTTTTTGGTTTTCTCAAAATGTATTTCGTTCGAATCCATCACGGGAGTTGGATTTACAGCAGAGGGCAGTGAGTGATAGAAAACATGAATGTGTGGTACAGAATATTTTAGGCTACGCGGTCAGTTAACATATACTGCTGAATTATTGTGATAAATAGGGTTAGTTGTAGGGACAGACATCAGGTATCTATATACAAGATGGCCTAAAATGTATACATATTTGTAACTCTCGTATGACTAAAGTAAATGAGCCTACCTGTCAACAAAACAGTTTTATTAGTATATCATAACACAAATCAACTGTACATCAACTGTACAACAACTGTACATCAACTGTTACACAATTTTGAACTCTCATCAGACGATCAGTTAATGAATTATTTCACTTACTTATGGTTGTACAACTTATTACTGGCATTCTAACCAACAACTTCAATTACTTATGGTTGTACAACTTATTACTGACATTCTAACCAACAACTTCACTTACTTATGGTTGTACAACTTATTACTGGCATTCTAACTAACAACTTCACTTACTTATGGTTGTACAACTTATTACTGACATTCTAACCAACAACTTCACTTACTTATGGTTGTACAACTTATTACTGGTTTTCTAACCAACTACCTCAGTTTCTTATCGTTGTACAACTGATTACTGGTTTTCTAACTAACTAGCTCAGTTTCTTATCGTTGTACAACTGATTACTGGTTTTCTAACTAACTAGCTCAGTTTCTTATCGTTGTACAACTGATTACTGGTTTTCTAACTTTCTATCTCAGTTTCTTATCGCTGTACAACTGATTACTGGTTTTCTAACTTTCTATCTCAGTTTCTTATCGCTGTACAACTGATTACTGGTTTTCTAACTTTCTATCTCAGTTTCTTATCGTTGTACAACTGATTACTGGTTTTCTAACCAACTAACTCAGTTTCTTATCGTTGTACAACTGATTACTGGTTTTCTAACTTTCTATCTCAGTTTCTTATCGCTGTACAACTGATTACTAGTTTTCTAACTTTCTATCTCAGTTTCTTATCGCTGTACAACTGATTACTGGTTTTCTAACTAACTAGCTCAGTTTCTTATTGTTGTACAACTGATTACCATGAAATCTTTCTGTGATCTAAAAACTTCATTAGATCTCTTTTTTTTTTTTCTTTTAGTCGGTGAAAGAAAAGAAAAGTAAAGCTCTAATATCTGGGTTCTTACCCTGCAGGTGGACACAACAGGTAGTCGAATGTGGATTTGATTTAAAACAAATAAATTTATGTGCTTTAGTAATTATTAATTCAGATACAATCACTAATCTGTTTAAAATCAAAGAATCTCCTCTTGTTCCTTGGACTTCCGGTGGAACCCGTCCAGTTCAAGCGATGAAGAAAGGCCTAGTGAAGAAATAATAAGTTTCAACATAGAAGATATTATCTGATATGATGACGGGTTCGAATGCTGAATTCCTTTTACACTGATCGATGATTACGTTTCCACTGTGGACGAATGTCTAATTGAAATTTTATGTAAAATCTAACGGTGCATTCAATCAAGTCTATAAAAATCGGCCTCTGTTCTCTATGTTACCTCAATGCATGATGTACCATAATTCCATTATTAATAGAGCATGCTTATCGCCGTAAGTACCTAGTTTTTGTCAATTCTAAGACGAGGCTCAAGCAGCTGCCAACGTAATGTGTAGAATAGTAACTAATATCGGGTTTCTTGTCACTTGAGAAAAACATACGACAGAGGGCTTTGACTCGTTGCATGACGCGTAGGCAAATTGGCTTCTCTGTTTCCTTGCTAACAAAAACAAAGAAGTCACGAATAATGACCTTTTCGTATCTCTCGCCAAAAGTTTGTTTAAATGACAGGGCGATACTTAAAGAAGTGAATGAAAATCAAAATATAGAAACTAAATTACCGACAATTTAATATATTTCTTAAACCAATAATTACAATAATTAGTCTTAAAAGGAGATTTGATGCTAAACTAGGGAACATATAAATAACTTTCGTTCTACATTATTGATTGAAGACTTTGAGATTGATTAATTATTAGTTTATATTTGATTTAATCACATGTTTACGTTGTGGCACATGACCCGGCATGGCCAAGCGTGTTAAGGCGTGCGACTCGTAATCTGAGGGTCGCAGGTTCACATCCCCGTCGCGCTAAACATGCTTGCCCTTTCAGCCTTGGGGGCGTTATAATGTGACGGTCAATCCCACTATTCGTTGGTAAAAGAGTAGCCCAAGAGTTGGCGGTGGGTGGTGTTGACTAGCTACCTTCCCTCTAGTCATACACTGCTAAATTAGGGACAGCTAGTGCAGATAGCCCTCGTGTAGCTTTGTGGAAAATTCAAAAACAAACAAACAGTTTGTGGCACAACATCAGTGTTAATATAACAGAAAGTATTTTAGTCTAACCAGAAGTACGTGTTTGAAATAGTTTTAATGTAAAGAGTATGGTAAATAAGTGTAATTAACGAAAACTATGCTTTTAGCACAAAAGTTTCAATCGCCATACGATAGTTGGTGGATTTACTCGGTAGTGAATGTACACAATAGTGACATTACACAGTACTAACTTCACCAAGTTAGCGACTATATACAGTAGTGACTTCACCAAGTTAGCGACTATATACAGTAGTGACTTCACCAAGTTAGCGACTATATACAGTAGTGACTTCACCAAGTTAGCGACTATATACAATACTGACTTCACAAAGTTAGGGACTATATACAATACTGACTTCACCAAGTTAGGGACTATAGACAATACTGTCTTCACCAAGTTAGGAGAATGAAGGGACAAGGAAGTGATTCCAAATTCAGTTTCGTACTTTTGAAAAAACATATCAATTTCTGTTTCCGCTGTTCCAGTGTACGGAATACCAACATTGTCACAAAACTAAACAGATGTAAAAACTCCATATTAGGAATATCTTCATGTCTGTTTTGAATTAATAAAAATAAGCAGTGAAAAATGTTTGTTGTTCTTTGTGTTGAATATAATAAACAAAACACCACTCGGGTATATAAATCTTCACTTGGGAAAGTTGCTGTAGGTATATATTAACATCTTCTATGAACGTTTTTTTAACAATTTTTAACAGCAATTTATTTTTTATAGTCACTAGGTTAAAAATGACGCACTAAGACATGAAACGCTATTGAGTACTGAAGTAGCGGCCTCAAGTGTTTGTTTTTGTTTTTGCACAAAGCTACACCAGAGCTATCTGCGCTAGCCGTCCCTAATTTAGCAGTGTAAGACTAGAGAGAAGGCAGCTAATCATCACCACCCACCGCCAACTCTTGGACTACTCTTTTACCAATGAATAGTAGGATTGACCGTCACATTATAACGCCCCCACGGCTGAAAGGGCGAGCGTGTTTAGTGTGACTGAGATTAAAACCCGCGACCCTCGGAAAAGGTTTGCATCTTTGTCGATACGTAGATTTTCGATCGAATGGACTGCTGTTTTTAATAAGCTATAAAATAATATACCATGCTGAGATATCTAATGTAGATTATGAGAAATAATCGTTCAAAGGTTGCTTGAAATATTCCTATTTATATCCTTTGTTCTCTTTCTTAACCGGACAAACGTAGTGTAATCATTAGGAGACTTTTATTCCTATTTATATCCTTTGTTCTCTTTCTTAACCGGACAAACGTAGTGTAATCATTAGGAGACTTTTATTCCTATTTATATCCTTTGTTCTCTTTCTTAACCAGACAAACGTAGTGTAATCATTGGGAGACTTTTATTCCTATTTATATCCTTTGTTCTCTTTCTTAACCGGACAAACGTAGTGTAATCATTAGGAGACTTTTATTCCTATTTATATCCTTTGTTCTCTTTCTTAACCGGACAAACGTAGTGTAATCATTAGGAGACTTTTTGTGTGTTTGGAATTAAACACAAAGGTACACAGTGGGCCGTCTGTGCATTACTCTCAACAGGTATCTAAACCCGATTACTACCGACAGAAGTTCGCAGGCATACCGCTGTGCCACTGGGGGGGAAGCATTTTGCACGTGAACCATTTAATATTTGTAATATTTTTAAATTTAGGAGAAAAACTTAGACTAATAAATGTAGAGTTTCCTGCACAAAATATTAAAGTTATTGTTATTGTGGACAAACATAGAATATAGTCACAGATTGTTATAATAAAGAAGAGTCACTGTTTTTGTTTCTTACATGTTTAGTCTCTTACGTCACAACTGCGATACTGTTTTTATGTTTCTGACATATTTAGTCTCTTATGTCACAACTACGATACTGTTTTCATATTTCTGATATATTTAGTCTCTTATGTCACAACGACGATACTGTTTTTATGTTTCTGACATATTTAGTCTCTTATGTCACAACTACGATACTGTTTTTATGTTTCTGACATGTTTAGTCTCTTATGTCACAATTACGATACTGTTTTTATGTTTCTGACATATTTAGTCTCTTATGTCACAACTACGATACTGTTTTTATGTTCCTGACATATTTAGTCTCTTATGTCACAACAACGATACTGTTTTTATGTTTCTGATATATTTAGTCTCTTATGTCACAACTACGATACTGTTTTTATGTTTCTGACATGTTTAGTCTCTTATGTCACAACTACGATACTGTTTTTATGTTTCTAACATATTTAGTCTCTTATGTCACAACTACGATACTGTTTTTATGTTCCTGTCATATTAAGTCTCTTATGTCACAACTACGATACTGTTTTTATGTTTCTGACATATTTAGATTCTTATGTCACAACTACGATACTGTTTTTATGTTTCTGACATGTTTAGACTCTTATATGACAATTACAATAGTGTTTTTTTGTTTCTGGCATGTTTAGTCTCTTATGTCATGACTACGATAATATTTACATGTTTCTGACATGTTTAGTATCTTATGCCACAACTACGATAGTGTTTTTATATTTCTGACATGTTTAGTCTCTTATGTGACAACTACAATAGTGTTTTTTGTTTCTGACATGTTTAGTCTCTTACGTCACAACTACGACATTTTTATATTTCTGACATGTTTAGTATCTTATATCAGAATTAAGATATATTTTAATGTTTTCGACATGTTTAGTCTTTTACGTCACAGCTACGACATTTTTTTGTGTTTCTGAGCATATTTAGTCTCTTACGTCACAAATATGTATTCTATTACGTCACATCTAAGTTATTATTCTGATATTTATATGTATATTTCGTCTGTTTTGTCACATCCAAATTACTATTCTTATGATTCTAGAAATATATTGTCTCTTACCTCACGACTTCACATCTATTTTAGATTAAGATAAAACAACAACAATTATTTTCATTATTTCCCATATTGCTGTGCAAACACAACATAACTTTAAAAAAAACACACCAGGAAAAAGAAACCCACCCTTGCAAAGAATTATATATGCGAAGGACCATAGAACTTGTGTTTATAGGAATATTAGTTTCATAGGACTAAACCTTATTGTATGATGTTACCCTAAAAGCACTTTCACGACCCAGAGTAATAGCCAGTTTTGACTTGCGACAATAAAAAACATAGGCCCTTAGTGTTACTCTACTAACATTCAAATGTCCAACTTTTAGCAGTTTCACAAAGTTATACTACGTTACGTTTTCTCATACAAGAACTATTCAGGCACATCCTAGTGAAATAATATCTATTTTACATTCCAAGCTAAAACATCAGTAAATAACTTTAACACAGAACATCAAAAAATGTTAAACAATTAAACACATAAACAGAACATGCAGGGTTAATAATGTATGAAACAAAATAAATATTCATCAAAGGTACCCTTTACATCTAAACAATATTTTTAAACAATCATCTTCAAACATTAAACAATGTTTTGAAACAATTATCTTCAAACATTAAACAATATTTTGGAACTATCAACTTCAAACATTAAACAGTGTTTTTAAACGATCATTTTCGAACATTAAACAAGTTTAAACGACCTTCAACATTAAATAATGTTTTTAAACAATCATCTTTAATCATTAAACAATGTGTTTAAACAATCATCTTTAATCATTAAACAATGTGTTTAAACAATCATTTTCAAACAATAAACAATGTGTTTAAACAATCATCTTTAATCATTAAACAATGTGTTTAAACAATCACCTTGAGACAGTAAACAATATTTCCAAATAATTACTTACTCCTTTCTATCTGAAGTTAAAGTTTTGTTTTTTAGAAAGGTGAAGCATTTACTGCCCTAATTTAAATAAAACCGAATAGATGGCGTGTGGAATCACTCGAACATATATTAGTTATCTTAATAGGAAAATGTTAACGTAGGAAAAAGAAAAGGCTTTCTGGATTCGATGGACAGCAATATGCACGGTTATCGGTTCAGTAAGCAGGATTCTTCTTCCAAACGCCACAGCCTACAATTCAAGGAATAAGTCAACGTCTTACAATCACATGCATGTTTAGTTCGTCTTTCTTAATCGTTGAAACTTTAGTATAGAATAAAAATAATATACCAAGTATTAAGTTTGATGTTGAGTTATATAATTTATTAAAAGTATTCTAACACTAAAAGGTTCAGAAGTAACAATGCACTATTTTTCTGGCTTACATCAAACATATAACGTTATTCAAATATCGCATGATAATTTCACCTATGTTACGTAAATGATTATATATCCGAAACAGTTGATATTTTTGAAATGCATTTGTTTCAGTTGAATTGAGGTTTTAATGTTAATAACTCCAAGTCTCTGTCGCGCCATCTATGTTTTGAAAACAAAGTTCCAGCTTTCTAATTAATGTGGTGAACAAATTGAAATTTAGCCCTAACCAATACGATTACTGGGTTGACATATTGAAACCTATATTGACTAGGAATGAGAAAAATAAAAATGGTCTGTCCATCTGATGTCTTGGAACGAAAAGGTTTTGGGGCGATTTGAAACCATTCATTTTTCGCTGAATTAAGTCGATGGATTTCCGTCATGTTTCAGACTCCTGTAATTTCACTTCATGTCAAGTAAAGTGGAAGTTAATCCCCAAGCTGGTTTAATGAAGCGTTTGATTAAAAATAACAGATGTTATTGGCCTGCGGCTGATAAGTGGTCATCCTTAGCAGAATACATGCACCATTTGGTAAGATAACTGGTTAATTAACTTTATTATCACTAAAAACGATTAAACATGGCGCCCAAATGGTCAGCATTTTTGATAGCTTCGTTTGCATTGTGGACATTTCGGGGTTTTACATTCTGTTATAATAACTTCAGTAGCCGCAGCAACATTCCAAGAGAAGATTTATGTTTCAGTTTTTCAATGCGTTTTCGAAATGTGTAATTAAGTAAAACTTAGAAGTAATAAAAGTGCAAAGAGAAGAGTCATTTTGGTGATTTCCAAACTGTTAAAGGACATTTATCACAAGCGTTCAAACATCATCTACTACCCCAATTTCTTTCTAATTTGTTGCATCTTTTTTTATTTACTCTAAACCTTAATAAGTTTGATGAAATACAGCAAATACCTAACAGACATAGTTAGAAAATAGCAGTGAATTCAAATAATTACTGAAATATAACAACTAGCTCGCAGATGTGGCTGAGATGTAATTACTACCTCGCAGATACAGTTGAGACATAGCCACTACCTCACAGATACAGTTGAGACATAGCCACTACCTCACAGATATGGTTGAGATATAGCCACTACCTTACAGATACAGTTGAGACATAGCCACTACCTCACAGATATGGTTGAGACATAGCCACTACCTCACAGTTATGGTTGAGAAATAGCCACTACCTTACAGATACAGTTGAGACATAGCCACTACCTCACAGTTATGGTTGAGAAATAGCCACTACCTTACAGCTACAGTTGAGACATAGTCACTACCTCACAGATATGGTTGAGATATAGCCACTACCTTACAGATACAGTTGAGACATAGCCACTACCTCACAGTTATGGTTGAGAAATAGCCACTACCTTACAGATACAGTTGAGACATAGTCACTACCTCACAGATATGGTTGAGACGTAGCCACTACCTCACATATTTGATTGAAACATAGCAACTTATTCACAAAAATAGTTGAAATATAGTCCCTAACTCGCAGATAAGACTGAGACAAAGTCAACACCTTACAGATGTGGTTGATACCTAACCATTATCTTACAGGTATGGTTGAAACATAGCAACTTACTCACAAGAAATAGCTGAAATATAGTCCCTAACCCGCAGATAAGACTTAGATATAGCCATTACCTCATAGATAGAGAGAGTTGATACATAACCAGAGATATGATTGAGACATAGCTACTACTCCAATACCAACTACTGAATCAATATAATTCAATCTTTATACGTTCTAACGTCACTTAGAGGGAACTGTTTAATTATATGTCTCTAGATCATACCATATTAATGTTACCAAATCTAATTATTAGTTATTAAACTTACTGCTTCAGTTACTTGTTAATTATAGTATATACTGGTTCAGTTATTTGGTTACTTGTTAATTATAATAGATACTGGTTCAGTTATTTGGTAATTGTTACACTTACTGCTTCAGTTACTTGTTAATTATAATAGATACTGGTTCAGTTATTTGGTAATTGTTACACTTACTGCTTCAGTTATTTTATAATTGTTACACTTACAGCTTCAGTTACTTGTTAATTATAGTAGATACTGGTTCAGTTATTTGGTAATTGTTACACTTACTGCTTCAGTTACTTGTTAATTATAGTCGATACTGGTTCAGTTATTTGGTAATTATTACACTTACTGCTTCAGTTACTTGTTAATTATAATAGATACTGGTTCAGTTATTTGGTAATTATTACACTTACTGCTTCAGTTACTTGTTAATTATAATAGATACTGGTTCAGTTACTTGGTAATTGTTACACTTACTGCTTCAGTTACTTGTTAATTATAATAGATACTGGTTCAGTTATTTGGTAATTGTTACACTTACTGCTTCAGTTATTTTATAATTGTTACACTTACAGCTCCAGTTACTTGTTAATTATAGTAGATACTGGTTCAGTTATTTGGTAATTGTTACACTTACTGCTTCAGTTACTTGTTAATTATAGTAGATACTGGTTCAGTTACTTGGTAATTGTTACACTTACTGCTTCAGTTACTTGTTAATTATAGTAGATACTGGCTCAGTTATTTGGTAATTGTTACACTTACTGCTTCAGTTACTTTTCTAGTATAGATGAATTTTATATTTTCACTTTGTTAATCTGTTATACCACGTTATTAGTTGTTCTGTTTGTTAAGTTTTTTTGTTAGCAGTGGATTAGATCTTAAAAACATATTTTTATACAATAGAGTAGTTTAGTGTTTATAAATCATATCCGTGAAATCGATTCTTACCCATTTTTTAATTACGTATATAAATACACATAGTTTAATTGTTTGTTTGGAATTTCGCACAAAGCTACTCGAGGGCTATCTGTGCTAGCCGTCCCTAATTTAGAAGTGTAAGACTAGAGGGAAGGCAGCTAGTCATCACCACCCACCGCCAACCCTTGGGCTACTCTTTTACCATTGAATAGTGGGATTGACCGTTACATTATAACGCCCTCACGGCTGAAATGGCGAGCATGTTTGGTGCGACCGGGATTCGAACCCGCCACCCTCGGATTACGAGTCGAACGCCTTAATACGCTTGGCCATGCCAGGCCTATATGGTTTAATAAAAACTTCTTCCTAGGCTGCAACAAACACGACTTCATAACATCTAGAAAAGATAAAAAACAATTGTATCTTAAATAATATATTTGAGATTGAACTTCTGACTATAATGCTGTTGGCACAAGTTTTGAAAAGCAGGTTAAATATTAATCAACTCACGTTTCCCACATGATTTAAATACTTTTGTTCTGGCCAACGTTAAATATTGAAAAAAAATATAAAAAAAAAGACACTATAGGACTTCGTAGACCTGGAAATGTAAGTGTATTATTTTCAATACTTGAATATTTTAAAGATAACACATATCCATTTTGCTATCATTAGTAGACGTCGCTAAGATTTTGGGAACCTAAACAAAAGTACAATGTTAAGCCATTTAAGAATTAGAACACACATGAGGCCAAATATCTTTCTGACGTATCGACAAAAAAAAATATTTATTTATTTAAGAAGATCTGAAATCATAAGGAAAATCCAGCAGGAGGACTGGTAAAGGAACGAATCGTTTTATCCGGGTAGTTTAGTGCTCACGAACAGGTTGAAAAGACAGGGAGATTTCTTAAATATAAAGCCCAAGGGATTCCTCTTTGAAATGTCACTTAGATCCGCCACAGCTAAATAAATACACCATAATAAAGATGTTTTTGTCAAATTAATCTCTATAACTGTCTTCTGTAGCATTTTCAGCTTTGTTCTTAAAGAACATAGAACGTCATTGTTGTTGTACATTTCCAAGTTACGGTCTCCAGCGGTGCAGTTAGAGGTCGCAGGTTTTGAACTAGAATTAAACAAATTCATCTATTTGATAGTGTATTTCAAATGTAATATGAAAAATTGTGTTTCATATTTATATCAGATTTTAAAATATTTCATTTTCAAGCAAACTCAGTTTTCAACTAATTTTAATGTTTGTTTCTTTTTAACGTGATAAAGATACAAAAGATACCGTATTTTTAACCAGTAACATTACATATAATGACTTTATATACCGTATTTTTACCAGAAACTTTAGAAAAATTAATTTTAAGTATCATATTGTTACTGTAACATAACGTATAATGATTTCAAATGCGGCATGTTTACCAGTAACAGTACATGTAATTATTTTAAGAGTTGTACTTTTACCGGTAACTTTAAAATAACGATTTTAAATACCGTATTTTTATAAGTAAAACTACCAATACTGGTTATAATTGATGTTTTTTACCAGTAATATTACATGTAATGATTTTATGTGATATGGTTGTCTCTCAAATTTCTTACACGAATGACAAAAACAATTAGTCCAAACACGTGTTTGGAAGAATAATTCACGTTAATGGCTTTATTCAAGTCAAGCCTAAAGCTATTGATACCATCTGTGAATCCAAATATGATATATAGATACCAGCTGTTATTTCAAATATGATATATAGATACCAGCTGTTATTTCAAATATGATATATAGATACCAGCTGTTAATTCAAATATGATATATAGATACCAGCTGTTAATCCAAATATGATATATAGATACCATCTGTGGATCCAAATATGATATATAGATACCAGCTGTGGATCCAAATATGATATATAAACACCAGCTGTGGATCCAAATATGATATATAGATACCAGCTGTGGATCCAGATATCATATATAGATACTAGCTGTGGATCCAGATATCTTATATAGGTAGTGGCTGATCCAGGATATCCAGCTGTGGATGATATCATAAATACCAGCTGTTGATCCAGATATGGTAGGTAGTGGATATTCCAGTATGCTAAATGGATCCAAATAATGTATGTTGATGTAAGCCGTAAACCGAAATATCAAATAGTGAAATCAGTTGTGGATCCAGCATTCGTAAAGCTTTTACAGCAGTGGATTTAAATATGATACAGTGTTATTAGTCGTGCATCCAGATATTGTATATTGATGTTAGCCGCGTGTTTAGATATTGTATATTGTTATCAGCCGTAGATCTAGATATAGTATGGTGATATTACCCTTGGATCCACTTATTACACAGTGATATTAAAGTGAACATTAGCTACAGTTCTCGAATGTATTATTAGTACATCTGAAATGGATTCTTGTAGTATTTGAAACAGACTAATGAATAAAGTACATATCGTGTATTGTTCAGAGTTAAATTCAAATCATTTATCCTAATCTGATCATATCCAAACGAGAGGTGTGCTTCAATACGTATCGAACAATCACATTTGATCAACACGTGTAATAAACTTGTTAAAGTGTTTATGTTTCTTTTTGAATGTCACTGTATTTATCATGTATATCAAAACATTTGTCGTATATTTCAGTCCAGTAATCTTACATAAGTTTAAGTATTACTCAAACAAGTTTATAGTATGAATCGTAAAATATCTCTCAACTAGCATTTCCTTCCCTAGTATGAATAAGTACAGATCTCTTTATCAGCACTGAACTGTCTAGTCTGAATAAACACAGATCTCTTTATAAGCACTTCACTGTCTAGTCTGAATAAGTACAGATCTCTTTATCAGCACTGCACTGTTTAGTCTGAATAAACACAAATCTCTTTATAAGCACTTCACTGTCTAGTCTGAAAAAATACAGATATTTCTATCAGCACTTCACTGTATAGTCTAAATAAACATAGATCTCTTTATCAGCACTGCACTGTTTAGTCTGAATAAGTACAGATATTTCTATCAGCACTTCACTGTCTAGTCTGAATAAACACAGATCTCTTTATAAGCACTTCACTGTCTAGTCTGAATAAACACAGATCTCTTTATCAGCACTTCACTGTTTAGTCTGAATAAACATAGATCTCTTTATAAGCACTTCACTGTCTAGTCTGAATAAGTACAGATATTTCTATCAGCACTTAACTGTTTGGTCTGAATAAACACAGATCTCTTTATAAGCACTTCACTGTCTAGTCTGAAAAAATACAGATATTTCTATCAGCACTTCACTGTCTAGTCTAAATAAACATAGATCTCTTTATCAGCACTGCACTGTTTAGTCTGAATAAACACAGATCTCTTTATAAGCACTTCATTGTCTAGTCTGAATAAGTACAGATATCTCTATCAGCACTTCACTGTTTAGTCTGAATAAACACAGATCTCTTTATAAGCACTTCACTGTCTAGTCTGAATAAATACAGATATTTCTATCAGCACTTCACTGTCTAGTCTGAATACACATAGATCTCTTTATAAGCACTTCACTGTCTAGTCTGAATAAGTACAGATATTTCTATCAGCACTTCACTGTTTAGTCTAAATAAACATAGATCTCTTTATAAGCACTTCACTGTCTAGTCTGAATAAGTACAGATATTTCTATCAGCACTTCACTGTTTAGTCTGAATAAGTACAGATCTCTTTATCAGCACTACACTGTTTAGTCTGAATAAACACAGATCTCTTTATAAGCACTTCACTGTCTAGTCTGAAAAAGTACAGATATTTCTATCAGCACTTCACTGTCTAGTCTAAATAAACATAGATCTCTTTATCAGCACTTCACTGTTTAGTCTGAATACACATAGATCTCTTTATAAGCACTTCAGTGTCTAGTCTGAATAAACATAGATCTATTTATAAGCACTTCACTGTCTAGTCTGAATAAGTACAGATATTTCTATCAGCACTTCACTGTTTAGTCTGAATAAACATAGATCTCTTTATAAGCACTTCACTGTCTAGTCTGAATAAACATAGATCTATTTATAAGCACTTCACTGTCTAGTCTGAATAAATACAGATATTTCTATCAGCACTTTACTGTTTAGTCTGAATAAACATAGATCTCTTTATAAGCACTTCACTGTCTAGTCTGAATAAACACAGATCTCTTTATAAGCACTTCACTGTCTAGTCTGAATAAACACAGATCTCTTTATAAGCACTTCACTGTCTAGTCTGAATAAGTACAGATATTTTTATCAGCACTTCACTGTTTAGTCTGAATAAGTAGAGATCACTTTATCATTATTTCACTGTTTAGTCTGAATAAACACAGATCTCTTTATCAGCACTTCACTGTCTAGTCTGAACAGGTACAGATATCTCTATCAGCACTTAACTGTTTGGTCTGAATACGTACAGATATCTCTATCAACACTTCACTGTTTCCCTAATCTGAAATAGTAATTCTCTTTCCACAAATAGTTGGTTTACATACACGTATTTTAACATATCAATGTGTAACATTGTTTGTGGTAGCGTAAGTTGTGTCGTCAGTACTTAAAACACGTATCAATACGAGCTGACGTCACAAGTTGTGTTATGTGAAGTATACAATCTCAAAGTATATTTAATTGACTATAGTACGATCACAATGTACAACAACTCAGTGTTCATATAGATGTTTATAAACTGACTTATAACAAGTATTAGTAACTTCTTATCAAAGGGTCTTTTGTGTTTAAAAACCAACCAATCAATCAATACATCTAATTTATTACGTTTCTAGATATGATCTTTAAACACTTGTTTTGTTGCAATGGTTATGTACTCTAGCTATTTTCACTGGTAATTTCAATTCTGACCATGCAAACATCGAACGGAATACCACACAAACTAATATACTGTCAATATTCGTTTGAAATTGTATCAATTCCCCTATAACCTGGTCAACACCACACTCCGTCACTATCGTCACAATATAGAGTCTCAATGGCTAAAACATCCAAAATATTGAGTGGAGACATTTGACAACTTGCGTGCTCTAATCACAGACCGTGCGAGGCTAATCCAGAAAAAACAACACATTAAATATAAATACTTGATTAATGAATAAATGATTGTTTTAAACTGTGTTCTGTAGTCGCACAAAACAATAGACACTGATATAATACGATTTGTTGTTCTAAATCTAACAAACAAACAGTAAATACACTTATCCACAGATTTGCTTAAAACATTAAACTAAAGTAACAACTGCCGTTTTTTAAGAAACATGAAATAACAGTAACTGGTTTATAACTGACATTAAATAACAAGTAACTGTTAATAAAGAACATGAAATAACACATATTGGTTGTTAGGAACCATGACACAGTAACTATTGGTAGATAAAGAACATGAAATAAAACATACTGGTTGTTAGGAACCATGACATAGTAACTATTGGTAGATAAAGAACATGAAATAACACATATTGGTTGTTAGGAACCATGACACAGTAACTATTGGTAGATAAAGAACATGACATAGAAACTATTGGTAGATAAATAACATGAAATAACACATATTGGTAGATAAAGAACCTGACATAGTAACTATTGGAAGATAAAGAACATGAAATAAAAACATTGGTTTTTAGTAATCATGACATAGTAACTATTGGTAGATAAAGAACATGATACAGTAACTCTTGGTAGATAAAGAACATGAAATAAAACATACTGGTTGTTAGGAACCATGACATAGTAACTATTGGTAGATAAAGAACATGAAATAACACATATTGGTTGTTAGGAACCATGACACAGTAACTATTGGTAGATAAAGAACATGAAATAACACATATTGGTTGTTAGGAACCATGACACAGTAACTATTGGTAGATAAAGAACATGAAATAACACATATTGGTGGTTAAGAGCCATGACATAGTAACTATTGGTAGATAAAGAACATGAAATAAAACATATTGGTTGTTAGGAACCATGACATAGTAACTATTGGTAGATAAAGAACATGAAATAACACATATTGGTGGTTAAAAGCCATGACATAGTAACTATTGGTAGATAAAGAACATGAAATAAAACATATTGGTTGTTAGGAACTATGACATACTAACTATTGGTAGATAAAGAACATGACATAGAAACTATTGGTAGATAAATAACATGAAATAACACATATTGGTAGATAAAGAACATGACATAGTAACTATTGGTAGATAAAGAACATGAAATAAAACATATTGGTTTTAGTAATCATGACATAGTAACTATTGGTAGATAAAGAACATGACACAGTAACTATTGGTACATAAAGAACATGAAATAACACATATTGGTTGTTAGTAATCATGACATAGTAACTATTGGTAGATAAAGAACATGACACAGTAACTATTGGTAGTTAAAGAACATGTAAAACTATTGGTTGTTAGTAATCATGACAAAGTAACTATTGGTATGAACATGAAATAACACATATTGGTTGTTAGGAATCATGACATAGTAACTATTGGTAGATAAAGAACATGAAATAACACATATTGGTTGTTAGGAACCATGACATAGTAACTATTGGTAGATAAAAAACATGAAATAAAACATATTGGTTGTTAGTAATCATGACATAGTAACTATTGGTAGTTAAAGAACATGAAATAAAACATATTGGTTGTTAGGAACCATGACATAGTAACTATTGGTAGATAAAGAACACGACATAGAAACTGCAGATTGTTAGGAAACATGAAATAGCATCTACTAGATTAAGGTAAACACAATCTGGACAAGATCGAATTACACCACACATTTTATAATTTAGGTGGACTAGCAAACGTATTTTTTTACTTTATCACTGTGTTACAGTATTTGGACTAGGTCACATGTTTTACTGTCATCAGTGTATTACAGTATTTGAACTAAGTAACAAGTTTTACTGTCATCAGTGAAATACAGTATTTGGACTAGGTCACATGTTTTACTGTCATCAGTGTATTACAACATTTGAACTAGGTAACGTGTTTTACTGTCATCAGTGTATTACAGTTTTTGAACCAGGTATCACGTTTTACTGTCATCAGTGTATTACAGTATTTGGACGAGGTCACATGTTCTACTGTCATCAGTGTATTACAGTATTTGGACTAGGTCACATGTTTTACTGTCATCAGTGTATTACAGTATTTGAACTGGGTAACATGTCTTACTGTCATCAGTGTATTACAGTATTTGAACTGGGTAACATGTTTTACTGTCATCAGTGTATTACAATAATTGTACTAGCTAACACGTTTTACTGTCATCAGTGTGTTACAGTATTTGAACCATGTAACACGTTTCATTGTCATCAGTGTATTACAGTATTTGGACTACGTCACATGTCTTACTGTCATCAGTGTATTACAGTATTTGGACTACGTCACATGTCTTACTGTCATCACTGTTTTACTGTCATTACTTAGTGTCATCAGTGTATTACAGTATTTGAACGAAGTAACATGTTCTACTGTCAGCAGTGTACTACAGTTTTTGAACTAGGTAAGATGTTTTACTGTTATCAGTGTATTAATGTATTTGGACTAGGTCACATGTCTTACTGTCATCAGTGTATTACAGTATTTGAACGAAGTAACACGTTCTACTATCAGCAGTGTACTACAGTTTTTGAACTAGGTAAGATGTTTTACTGTTATCAGTGTATTACAGTATTTGGACTAGGTCACATGTCTTACTGTCATCAGTGTATTACAGTATTTGAACGAAGTAACACGTTCTACTGTCAGCAGTGTACTACAGTTTTTGAACTAGGTAAGATGTTTTACTGTTATCAGTGTATTACAGTATTTGGACTAGGTCACATGTCTTACTGTCATCAATGTATTACAGTATTTGAACTGGGTAACATGTCTTACTGTCATCAGTGTATTACAGTATTTGAACTGGGTAACATGTCTTACTGTCATCAGTGTAGTACAGTATTTGAACGATGTAACATGTTTTACTGTCATCAGTGTATTACAGTATTTGAACTAGGTTACGTTTTTTACTGTCATCGACACATTTGGGTTTACGGACTCACTATAGATAATTAACAATTAATTATGACATCATTTTCACAATACATCTAAGGTATTTATGAAACTCTTGCGAAACAACATATTGCTCCTTCCTTATTCGGTACGTCAAGGCTAACGATGGATTCTCAGGTTTTCTTTCTGCTTCGCTAAGGAAGCATATGAAACGATCTTTTCACTTGTAGAAGCTGTTACTGATTTCCGACATACTTTATCAAACGAGTTGAATAAGGACATTAGCGAATCGGTGTTTGAAAAATAAAATAAATTATTCTTGAGAACTTTTCCAGTTTGCTACGGTTGGTGGAGTTTTAGTTTTGAAACTATTGATGTAGTGAAACTTGTGGGTTACATCAGAGGACTTCTCCACAACGCTCATCAATCAATCAGTGCTATAGAAAAGCTATTATAATTCCTTATTCCGTATACTTTTAATTTAACACAGTACTAGGGACCACATCTCAGTTTCGTTTTTCTGTGTGAATTACTTATGATACAGGTTTAGATTATTTTGAAAAAAATATCATTTGTTTTTTACTTCAACAAGAAACTTCCATTAAAATTCTAGTCGGGCTCTCAGAACGATTAAGCTAATTATTCCCTTAAACCTGCTAATTTATAATTTTATATCAGAGTAATAATTATGAATTCAGTGTGTAATTACCCTTACTATTATTCGAACTTAAACCCAGTTGTAACTCTTTTCCCCCAAGTAATAAAATTACTGAGAAACTTCAAGGGTATTAAAGATATAAAACGTCACAGCGAAGTTTTATTATGCGTTTTTATATAATTTTCTCAGAAATATTTGAGATACTTTGAAATAAATGCGGTTATTTTGATCTTAGGGAAATAAATAATGTGTGATTATTTATTAACAACTTCTGAAGTAGTCTTGGAAATGAATGACAGAAGAAATATATAATTTATTGCTTAGCAAAACAAAATGATATAAACGAAATAAAAGAAACCTGAAACTTAAGTTACTACAGTACATCACTTCACAAGTTTATGTTACTACAGTACTTCACTTCACAAGTTTGGTTTTCTCTCTGTAACTGATATTTTATGCCAAAATCCAAATAACATACTGCTAGGTTTTCTTCATTAAAAATATTTAAAGTGCTACTAAATCCATAAAACAATATTTATAATTGTGAAATTACAATAGTTAATATTAGAGATAACATTAACAAACAACAATAGTTAATATCAGAGATAACATTAACAAACAACAATAGTTAATATCAGAGATAACATTAACAAACAATAATAGTTAATATCAGAGATAACATTAACAAACAACAATAGTTAATATCAGAGATAACATTAACAAACAACAATAGTTAATATCAGAGATAACATTAACAAACAACAATAGTTAATATCAGAGATAACATTAACAAACAACAATAGTTAATATCAGAGATAACATTAGCAAACAACAATAGTTATTATCAGAGATAACATTAACAAAAACAATAATTATTATCAGAGATAACATTAACAAACAACAATAGTTAATATCAGAGATAACATTAACAAACAACAAGAGTTAATATCAGAGATAACACTAACAAACAATGGTTGTCAATATCAGAGATAACATTAACAAAAAACAATAATTAATATCAGAGATAGCATTAACAAACAACAATAGTTAATAACAGAGATAACATTAACAAACAACAATAGTTAATATCAGAGATAACATTAACAAACAACAATAGTTAATATCAGAGATAACATTAACAAACAACAATAGTTAATATCAGAGATAACATTAACAAACAACAATAGTTAATATCAGAGATAACATTAATCAGAGATAACAAACAACAATAGTTAATATCAGAGATAACATTAACAAAAACAGCAATAGTTAATATCAGAGATAACATTAACATTAACAAACAACAATAGTTAATATCAGAGATAACATTAACAAACAACAATAGTTAATATCAGAGATAACATTAACAAACAACAATAGTTAATATCAGAGATAACATAAGCAAACAACAATAGTTAATATCAGAGATAACATTAACAAACAACGATAGTTAATATCAGAGATAACATTAACAAACAACAATAGTTAATATCAGAGATAACATTAACAAACAACGATAGTTAATATCAGAGATAACATTAACGAACAACAATAGTTAATATCAGAGATAACATTAACAAACAAGAATAGTTAATATCAGAGATAACATTAACAAACAAATATAATAATAAATTATAGAATTATTTTAAACATTATAACAAATAACAATTAGATATTTTTTGTTTGTTTTGTATATTCGTACAAAGTTGCATAAGTCGTATCTATGTTATTGTTCCATAATTTTAAAGTAGCAGAGTAGTGAAAACCAGGTTCTCAAGAATACCCTCCGTCCACTTTTTAGATACTCTAATCGACCAACAGAATTTGTGGAACTTACTCGTACTGCTGTCAGATCGATATCTGAACACGAAACATGAACACTTGGATTCAATGTGAGCTGGTTTAGCTCAGTTATAACCTTAAATTAAAAGTAGTTATTAACGTATTGGTGTAAAAAGACATTTCATTGATTAATATCGAACATGTGAATCTGATAACTCGAAAGGAAACGAGTTTTGAACCAGATACTGTTTGCTTCAAACTATAAATTATTATGACAGTCAAAGAACGGACAGTGGTTAAACATGCCCAGTTTCCTTCGAAAAAGAGGTTATCATGACAGTCACAGAAAGGACAGTGTTTAAACATGTCCAGTTTTCTTTGAACAAAAGGTTATTATGACAGTCACAGAATGGACAGTTGTTAAACATGTCCTGTTTACTTCAAACAAGAGTATGACAGTCACAGAATGGACAGTGGTTAAACATGCCCAGTTTCCTTCGAAAAAGAGGTTATTATGACAGTCACAGAAAGGACAGTTGTTAAACATGCCCAATTTCATTCGAAAAAGAGGTTATTATGACAGTCACAGAAAGGACAGTGTTTAAACATGTCCAGTTTTCTTCTAACAAAAGGTTATTATGACAGTCACAGAACGGACAGTGGTTAAACATGCCCAGTTTACTACGAAGAAGAGGTTATTATGACAGTCACAGAATGGACAGTTGCTAAACATGTCCTGTTTACTTCAAACAAGAGGTTATTATGACAGTCACAGAACGGACAGTGGTTAAACATGCCCAGTTTACTACGAACAAGAGGTTATTATGACAGTCACAGAATGGACAGTTGTTGAACATGTCCTGTTTACTTCAAACAAGAGGTTATTATGACAGTCACAGAATGGACAGTGGTTAAACATGCCCAGTTTACTACGAACAAGAGGTTATTATGACAGTCACAGAATGGACAGTTGTTAAACATGTCCAGTTTTCTTCGAACAAAAGGTTATTATGACAGTCACAGAACGGACAGTGGTTAAACATGCCCAGTTTACTACGAACAAGAGGTTATTATGACAGTCACAGAATGGACAGTTGTTAAACATGTCCTGTTTACTTCAAACAAGAGTATGACAGTCACAGAATGGACAGTGGTTAAACATGCCCAGTTTCCTTCGAAAAAGAGGTTATTATGACAGTCACAGAAAGGACAGTTGTTAAACATGTCCTGTTTACTTCAAACAAGAGTATGATAGTCACAGAATGGACAGTGGTTAAACATGCCCAGTTTCATTCGAAAAAGAGGTTATTATGACAGTCACAGAAAGGACAGTGTTTAAACATGTCCAGTTTTCTTCGAACAAAAGGTTATTATGACAGTCACAGAACGGACAGTGGTTAAACATGCCCAGTTTGCTACGAACAAGAGGTTGTTATGACAGTCACAGAATGGAGAGTTGTTAAGCATGTCCTGTTTACTTCAAACAAAAGGTTATTATGACAGTCACAGAACGGACAGTGGTTAAACATGTCCAGTTTTCTTCGAACAAAAGGTTATTATGACAGTCACAGAACGGACAGTGGTTAAACGTGCCCAGTTTACTACGAACAAGAGGTTATTATGACAGTCACAGAATGGAGAGTTGTTAAACATGTCCTGTTTACTTCAAACAAGAGGTTATTATGACAGTCACAGAACGCACAGTGGTTAAACATGCCCAGTTTACTACGAACAAGAGGTTATTATGACAGTCACAGAACGGACAGTGGTTAAACATGCCCAGTTTAGTACGAACAATAGGTTATTATAACAGTCACAAAACTGACGGTGGTTAAACATGTCCAGTTTACTTCGGACAAGATGTTGTTACGACAGTCACAGAACGGACAGTGGTTAAACTTGCCCAGTTTACTACGAACAAGAGGTTATTATGACAGTCACAGAAAGGACAGTTGTTAAACATGTCCTGTTTACTTCAAACAAGATGTTATTATGACAGTCACAGAACGGACAGTGGTTAAACATGCCCAGTTTACTACGAACAAGAGGTTATTATGACAGTCACAGAACGGACAGTGGTTAAACATGCCCAGTTTACTTCGAACAATAGGTTATTATGACAGTCACAGAACGGACAGTGGTTAAACATGCCTAGTTTACTACGAAGAAGAGGTTGTTATGACAGTCACAGAATGGGCAGTTGTTAAACATGTCCTGTTTACTTCAAACAAGATGTTATTATGACAGTCACAGAACGGACAGTGGTTAAACATGCCCAGTTTACTACGAACAAGAGGTTATTATGACAGTCACAGAACGGACAGTGGTTAAACATGCCCAGTTTACTTCGAACAATAGGTTATTATGACAGTCACAGAACGGACAGTGGTTAAACATGTCCTGTTTATTTCAAACAAGATGTTATTATGACAGTCACAGAACGGACAGTGGTTAAACATGCCCAGTTTACTACGAACAAGAGGTTATTATGACAGTCACAGAATGGACAGTTGTTAAACATATCCTGTTTACTTCAAACAAGAGGTTATTATGACAGTCACAGAACGGACAGTGGTTAAACATGCCCAGTTTACTACGAACAAGAGGTTGTTATGACAGTCACAGAACGGACAGTTGTTAAACATGTCCTGTTTACTTCAAACAAGATGTTATTATGACAGTCACAGAACGGACAGTGGTTAAACATGCCCAGTTTACTACGAACAAGAGGTTATTATGACATTCACAGAATGGACAGTGGTTAAACATGCTCAGTTTACTTCGAACAATAGGTTATTATAACAGTCACAGAACTGACGGTGGTTAAACATGTCCAGTTTACTTCGGACAAGATGTTGTTACGACAGTCACAGAACGAACAGTGGTTAAACAAAACCAGTTTACTTCGAACAAGAGGTTATTATGACAGCCATACAAGATATTGCTACCTATATCTGGGCCAGTTCACTTCCAGCTGGATATTATTATAGCAGACTCCATTTGTCTATTTCTTTCAGACTTTAGTTTTTATCTGATATCAATGTTACGAAGATATGAATAACACAAGTTATGTTTTATGTTGGAAACAAGTTACTCTTAGAAAGTAAAGAAACGGTAGTCCTGAGAGTTTAGTGGAACGTGCTGTCTTGTTATTGGGCCTGTTATTGTCTTTCATCATCGACAGTCACGTGAAACACACATGTAAAATAAACTCTCTCGTTCTTAACAACTGTATAGAAGATATCGTATAAGTTTAAAGCAGTATAATTGATTTGTTTATATTTATAACACGCTGAAATTAAAAATGTAACTTGCTGTTATGTTATATGGCTAATTTGTTTCAGTACTTCATTTATTATAGTTCTGAAGGTAATATATGTATTACTTGCACTGAGAGCTGTGGTAATCTATATTCTCGGTTAACTAATAAATACCATGTATTTGTTTTTCCCAGCTAGCAGGATTATGTCCCAATAATAGGTGTAAAACAAATCCAGAAGGTCAAACAGTCATGGTTAGGACGTAGGAGAAGGCTAGAATACGACCTCTGTTTGTTATTTGGGTGTGTTGTCTTGGTGGATGCAACTTTTGAAACTGTATTCACGTTCGCATAATTAAACTAGCGGGTTGAAACTTAATGACGGTGACTGACTTTCACGGACCAATACTTCAACGATACTTTGTGGGTGAGGGATGGGGCTGTGGGAGGTTTCAAACCGAAACACGTGTTTCTTATACTAGTGTTTACTAAACATTCCAAGAGTAGTAGATTTGTTGACTGAGAAATATTCAAGTTATGTTGCGACTGTTTGAATGTTTCAGTTACAAAACAAATTATATTAATTTACTTTCTGAACTACAATAATAGAAACTCACTGACGAATTTTCGTAGACTGGCCTGTTATGGCCAGGTGGGTTAAGGCGTTCGACTCGTAATCTGAGTGTCGCGGGTTCGAATCCCCGTCGCACCAAATATTCTTGCTCTTTTAGACGTTGGAGACGTTATAATGTGACGGTCAATCCCCCTATTCATTGGTAAAAGAGTAGCCGAAGAGTTGACGGTGGGTGGTACTGACTAGCTGCCTTCCTTCTAGTCTTATATACTAAATGAGGGACGACTAGTGCAGATAGCTCTCGTGTAGCTTTGCGCAAAATTCAAAAACAAAACTTAGTAGAACGGCCTTCAGATGAAAGGCGGAAGACTTTCGAAACGTCGTCCTCTACATTTGTGTCTCCACAACAGTTGCCTTCCATTCTACAAAGTTTCATCATGAATACTCTGCCTAAACAATCTATCAAAGAAACTGACTGACTTAATAAAATATGAACTTCTTACAGTTTTACACACAATTTAAATTATAGAACGTGATATATATATATATATACTACTATAAATGTTTAGAATCATTAGTTAAAGATGATTCCCTAGACCTCTTGGAGGAAAACCTCAAATTTTAATTTTTTTAGTGACTCATCAAATAAAGTAATTCGAAAATACAAAAGCTAAAAGAATTTTGTTTAAACCAAAAGCTGGAAAAATCAGTTAAATATTTAACCAGATCAACTATACAATAGTTTAACCAGATCAACTATACAATAAGTTAAACTGTTCTGAATTGTGTGTCAAACTTTTTAACCGTTCGGTTTTAAAAAAAAAAAAATGTTTTAAGTTTAATTTTAATTGTTTCGATTTGGTTTTTTTCTATTAGCACAAAGTTAATTAAAAATATTTGCGGGTAAGTCGTTCTACACATTTCAGCAGACTTAGTCCCTAAGCCTAACGCTGTCTCATTGAGCAAGTCTGGTATGTTAATACATAGGTTGTTAACAAAAAACGTGGTCTTCACGTTAATAAATTTCAAAATATTAATACTTCTGACGTCATCTACCAGACCTGGACTGAGATATTACGATAGATTATTCATTTGGTTCCTGGTTTTATTATATTTTATTATTATTTATTTATCCATTTAAATAAAATACATTGAAGTAATAATATAACACTGTGACCAACGGTCAGTGTTCTGTATTAAAAGTTGTTATTTCATCAAGAATTATATTAAGACATAATGTTTTAATGTCCATTTTGACATAATCGATAACACCGGCATCACAACGTTTCAAACAAGTACATAACTTTAAACCGCAACGTTCGTTACAAGTTTCTTCAACTTTGATAGTAATGCAATAAGATATGAGTTTGACTCATTTACGTTACTGAATGTCGCTGACACCTGCTATAATCAACTATTATATTAGAATAACTAAAGGCTTGTCTGACAGTTATAATCAACTATTATGTTTGAATATCTATAGATTTGTCTGACAGTTGTAATCAACTGTTACGTTAGGATAACTAAAGATTTGTCTGACAGTTATAGTCAACTATTGTGGTAGGATAACTAAATGTTTGTCTGACAGTTATATTAAACTGTTATATCAGGATATTTAAAGTGTTGTTTGATCTTTGTAATGAATTGTTGTTTTAACATATACATTTAGTGATATCAGACCTATATAATAAACTTTAATTGTTACACACACACCACATATGTGTATAGTGATGTCAGATCTGTATAATAAACTTTAATTGTTACCCCACACACACATATATATATATATATTTGTATACATATAGGAATGTTAGATCATTTTCGTCAACTGTTGAGTTAGTATATATGTAGGGTTGTCTGACAGTTATAGGTAACTTTTATGTTAGGATATTTAAAGGGTTGTTTGTACTGAAATTAGATATTTAAAATAATAAATGTTTTTTCTTCTAAACCTTTTTCTAAAATCAAATTGTTTGTTAGAATGTATAAAGGTTTGTGTAGACGTGTAAAGTTTTTCACTGAGAATTTTATGATACATATAGGCTTGTATTTATCACCCACAAATAAGTACTTTTTCGAATAACTGAATATCTGCAAGTTTTCACAAGTTAAAATTCTCTCTGAGTTAGTTGACGACCCTCTAAACACATTCTGTAAATAACGCTACTGTATTCACCCTAGTGACACATTGAAACAAAGATCTGTCAATTCAGTGCTATGTAACAATATTTCTAACAACAGTTTGTCTGATAAGGTTAGCTCAAACTCACCTTCTCGTTAAGATGAATTTGTGAAATACAAAAAATCCCAGATTTTTGTTATAAAGGTAAAAAGAAACATTTACTAGTCAATGAACTATTAATAAGTGTATATTGTGATATTTAATTAACAGTGTGCAGAGCTAAAACCTTGTGACCACACTTAATTGTTATATTCTCTACACATCTTAGTTCGTCTGCAATAATATTTCACAGATTTACTGATCTTAATCAAACAAAACGAACGTCTAACTTTAACATAATATTTACTTTTATCCCTCAGTGATGAGTGTATCGAATTTTCCCCAATCTGTCAAGAAGAAGTACACATTTATATTTATATATATGTTGCGATTTCAAATCTGACTTCGGAATATTTTAACCATGTTATTGAGAAACTCTTTAGATGGCGTTATTCGAATATTTTGCAATACGATATGTTTTTATCTAGAAGATTGCTCAGTCCTGTACTTATATAGAATACTGATTATATTAGTAAAAGTAATAAATAGTATAGGAAAAACTATTTTCTCCTACTTTTGTCAGCCTAAAGTCATAATGAATTATACTTCTGTTGAACTGTTCGAGTGATAATTTCAGTGTTCACATTTTCCCTATTGAATGGTAAAGAAGTTTTTTATTTTTATTTTCCCTTTTCTTATTTTCATCTTTCGAAGCTCTAATCAAATAAGTAGTTGAGTCTAACAACGCAAAATGCATGTTTTTCCCTTGTGTTAATTGGCTTTAAGATTTTGGTCAGTATGTATATATAAAGAGCCCAGGTGGTTACAGCACTCGTAATCACTGAGGCTTACGGGTTCAAACCCCCTTTACACTAAACATGCTTGCCCTTTCAACCGTTGGGGCGTATAATATGACGGTCAATCCCACTTTTCGTTGATAAAAGGGTAGCCCAAGAGTTGGCGGCGGGTGGTGATGACTACCTGCCTTTCCCTCTAGTCTTACACTGTTAAACTGGGGACGGCTAGTGCAGATAGCCTTCGTGTAGCTTTGCGCGAAATTCACAAACAAATAAACAATATATATAAATATAAATTACAGCTAAAACACGACGCAAGAAGTCAGATCATCATTGCTAATATTGGATAAAGTAGAAACAGAATTAACTTAATATCTCCACAATATTAATGTCTTCACCTCTAACGGTTCCATTTTGTTTCGTTAGGAGAACAGATAGACATGAAACGTGTACGAATGTTGTGAAGGAAATATACGTTATTTGATGTCAGTGGAAGAAACGACTTCTCCACTCTAGGTTTCCAGGCTTTCCTTATCCCTAAATTGATGAATGAGATAAATGGAACAGCAGCCACGTTTCTTAAGATGGCAGAGGCTGAGTTAAATATCCACGGGGAAGGTATTTCTAGCCCACTGTGTTAGAGTAAAAGGAAAAATTCAGCTATTGTCAGTACCGAATGATAGTTCTGTTGTCCCAACAGAGGATACTAGCTTTTACCAGCCTTGACAATCATTATTAAATTTTGACCAATCATTCGCCACGTAAAAATCGATTGATAGGATTTGCCGGACGTCAGACAAAATCCACTATCTGTGAAAGAGAGTTTATACAGCGCACGTGCACACACGCTCAACGACTTCTTCCGAAGCTGACTTATTTATATATAGAAATATTATAGACGATAAAAATAGGAGTGTTATGGTAGCGGAACTTATTAGAACTATTTTACTTTCTCTCTCTGTATATACATATACGCGTATATAAAAATAAATTGACGTTTAATGTCTAGAGTTTCATTTAAAAAGTAAGAAAAATATATTAATCTAATTTATATAGAAGCCACTGTATGTAACATCCCGTCTATGCTTGACGTCTCGAAATAGAATGAGCCGTAAAATTCCAAATGCATTTATCCAGATAGAATAATTCGATTACAGTTCGCCCATTACAATTTTAGTATCAGGGTTTGTGTTCGTTTTGTGAAGCCTTATAAGTGTTTTGAGTGTTGACATAATAAGCCTAAAGTAGATAATAGTTAAGGATCTCTTAGCCTAAAACCAAGCGCATAAACTTTATGATGAGAGTATAAATACTGACTCAATTTTTAATCGTTTATGTATTAAGCTATTTTTTATTATATCACAAATCTTTAATATTAAAAAAATAAATATAATTAACAAACGAAGACTCTAAGTTAAGAAATCAACAAATATTTTTCACTTTTGTTGTTTATACATTGTTTTATACTTTCAGTATAAGGACTAACAACAATATTAAGCTGTACTTTTGTTACTAAGCAACATGATATATAAAAGCCATTGTTGGAACCTAATGTTACCATAACGCACAGGGTTTTTCCAGTAATTATTCTATGAATATGTCAAGAATTATCTCAATTTTGATTGACTCACAAAATAACTTACTGACGTTTGATTGCCTCGACTGGGCTATACACTAGTTATATTTACATTAAATACACTAATAAAGCTTTGCCGATATTAGGAGGGCTTTTGTTTCTCTTCATGTCCATCAGTTGTTCAGAGGTAAGTCTGTGTGCTTATGGCTTTAAATATTTGATTTTAATACCGTATTACGATACAGCTTACTGTGCACCTTTGTGCGTAACAGTAATCAAACCAGTCATAATGTGTTTGAAAATAAACATAATTAATATACTGAACATAATAGATAAACATGACCTTTATTTTAAATAAAGTCAATTTCCTAATCTGAAGTCCAACAAACATCCCATCTTTAAATTTCATTTTTGAAAGATCTAGAAATTGTCGACATAGATACTTGAAACAGTCGCCATCTTTATTTAAGACCTTTACAAACTGCTTCATCAAGCCCAGTTTTGTTTGGATTGGAGGCAATAGGATTTTCTGTGTCAACCAAACTTTTACATTTAGTGTTTTTCTATCTTGTGGTCGTTGTTTATTTAGTGTTGATTTCGTGCTCTTCTGTCCCATTCACACACAAAGAAAACTTTGTGTAACTGAGTTGTTGATTCAACAGTATCCAAAGGATTTCTAACTCTCCACAAAGTAGCCAACCATGTCTTTTGTATTTGATCTCATTAAGAACAAGTTCGCAGTTTTTAACATTTCCTTTATGTGAACTGAATATGTAATAGGAACAGATGTATATATGTCATCGTTGTGAAGAAAAACAAATTTTAGAATTGTGTAGGAATCAATGAACAATCACTTTGTTCATAAACTACAACTTCTAGTATCGGTATAGATTAAACAATATTGTTGGAACACACCAGTGAATCTTCTTGAAAAACTATGGTATAAAAACTCTTTCTCACAATTTCCGTACTAGTAAAAGGTTGTCCAGTGAGAAAGTAAAGTCTTAGCCCAAAGTTTGGATCCCAGAATTCCTGAAGAATCATTTGGAAGGTCAAAAATCTTTTACCAAATCATCAATTTCATCTTGTGTGAAAAGTTGTGGTTCACCAGACGTTTCAGTTTGACAACAATCCATATCATTATTTCTATTGATATAAATATATCAAGAGTCTATGGTGAAGTAGGTACAGGTACGTCAAGTCCATGAACAACAGGTCTTGTAGCAGATTGAAGGTTCGGATAAGAAATTTCCTTTGTAATTTGAGTGTTTTAGCCTTGCATGTCACATAAACAAAAGTATAAAAGTCATCTTTGTGGTTTTTAGGCTCACGTCAGATTATTGGAATTCCAAAAAGGAACGAGTTCTTCTTTCTTTTAGTCTTTTATCTCAACTCTTCGACACAAACGGTGAAATATTTGTTGAGAGGCCATTATTTGTGTTTTCCACAAATTTTATTCCAAAATACACGTAATACACCTTTTTTACGTATTCTGTAATATTTTTTACTGTTTCTTTATAAGAAATATAACAGAATATGCTTGAGTCATTTGTACAACCTCTCTCTATTATAGAACGGATACATAACATCAAAAGAAAACATAATGTCAAAATACACCCACAAATAAATGCTATCAAGAAATGACACGGCATGAGGCCTGTTAACCGTTTATATACTAGTGGTGTGTTTCTAGTGGGTTCGAGAACGATCGATAAGACTGTCACGTCGCAATTGTTCTAGAGAAGTTTATAACCAGTGGTTGTCAACATTTTAAGTATAACAAAATGTGACCCGATTTCAATAAAAATGATTCACTTATGTGAAAGTACATATAATGTTTTGTGAGAAATTTGTAGGTGATGGAGAAAAATGGATATCATTTTCGAATTCAAAGCACAGAAATTACCGTCACACCAAACATGTTCGCTCTTTCAGCCGTGGAGGCGATATAATGTGACGGCTAATCCCACTATTCGTTTGTAAAAGACTAGCCCAAGAGTTGGTGATGAGTGGTGATCACTAGCTGCCTTTCCTCTAGTTTAACATTGTTAAATTAGGGACGACTAACACAGATAGCGTTAGTGTTGCTTTGCGCGAAATTCAAAACTAAAGGAAAACTAAATAGTGCCGTTAATGTTGTAAACTATGTTTCAATCTTATAATTTAAATTTTACTAAAGAGAGAGCGAGATAATGAGAATAATGTAATCATCTAGAAATTTCGAAAAGTATGTGATATTGAGAGTAGAATACAAATAGGGAAACAGTAATGAAGGAACAGGTAATTAGTTGATTCAAAAGTTAATCAGTGAGTTAGTTCATCGTCAGAAGAATTATTTCGTGTTGGAACTGTGAAAGCTACCCCACGTCTGTTAATAACTAGGAAAGTTATTTTCAAGTCTAGATATCATTTATCTGTTGCAAGATTATTTATGACGTCAGCTCCACAAATTGTGCCAAAGCTAATATAGCCTGTAGAAATTTCATAGAAAAAATAGGCTAATTTGCTATCATTACGTGCACTGTACTTGGCATTATTTTTACCAATTAATCTTAAAGAAGTCTAACAACGGTAAAACATGTTATAGCAGTATTACTTATTGCTTAGAACACAAGTTGAGCACCCTCATCACCTGACCATGCTAAGCCTAACGGCATTATTTCAATTTTACTATTATTTAATATAATGTAAAATAATATGCAATGTAATACTTCTTAAAGAAGACCCTAAAGTTAGACATTTTTAACACTGTTTAAATGTTGAATAATTGTGATAGTATTTTTTCTTTCTTTTGTTGAATTTTTCGCAAAAGCTACTCGAGGGCTAATTGTACTAGATTAAAGGGAATGCAACTATACATCGCCACCTACCGTCACGACTTGTTAGTTGCAGTGTACACTTACTATCAGGCACAATCACAATATTGTCTCGTTGTGATGTAATTGTGTAAGTACGTTAATAAACGTTCAATCTTTATAAGGAATTAAGAATATTACTAACAAAAAATTCCGAGAACTTTGCTGTCTCTCATTTTAATTATTAAATAAAAAATTACATATTTACAGTGGTGATCTCCAAAGTGAAAGGAATCAACTTTCGTATCTTGAGATTGGCTTACTAAAATTTCTTAAACTATAAAAGAAACAAAGCAAAACAAAATAAGTAAAAACACTAGCCATGACGTTCTCAGTAAGTAAAAACACCAGCCATAAGGTTCTCAGGTTTCGTTTCGTTAATGTTTATCCACAACGTACAAAGTCATAAAATGTATATTTTTATAGCTAGAGGTTGCGTGTAGGAAACGGTGAAAACATAAAAAAGTGCGTACTCTGCATAAAGCTTTGAATATATGTTTCAATTGAAGCTAAACCTAATCTATCTCCATTAAATTTAATGGTTCTTCACCAAGGGATGAAACAAAATATTCATAAACAGATGGATGATCCTCAAAGTTTATATTGCTTGAGACGATATAAGTAATAACCTTTAAATGTACAACTTTAATTATGGATTTCATTGTTATAATAAGTTAACTCTTAGCTACCAGATGTTTGAATATCAAATACATTACCACGGGTTTCCAAACAAACATAAAACTTGCTATGATGAAAAAAATCTTTTTCTTTCTTCTGATGAACACTCGAACTTCTGGGTCTTTCAAAATCATTCTAAAACTTTGTAACAAAGATTCTCAGAAGAAATGGCAGTACAATTTGCAATATCTAATTTTATTGTTAGGCCTAATAAAAAGATATCACTTTATATTAAAGAGAACTTAACAGTAATTAGATTAAAACCAGAATATAACCAGAATAGAACCAGTTAAGTAAATACATTTCCATTTATTGTTGTTGTTTGTTATTAAGCACAAAGGTACACAAAGGGCTATCTATGTTTTGCCCACCAGACATACCACTGTGCTACTGGGGGGGGGGTCTGTTTTGTTGTATTCGAACAAAACAAAGACGACAGACTATGTATCATTTAACAACTGACCAGTGAGTAGGTAAAACTACGTTACAAACATTTTAATTAAGTTTCGGTATCTAACCACTAGGTGGATGTATCATGTTTCTATGATCATCATTCCCCACAATCTAGAGCGAGAGATCGAATACTTATGAAACATTTGAATTTTCAACAAATTACTACATTACACAAAACTCATTGTGGAATTCAATGCAAGTTGACACCAGATGGCAGTTCTAATATTAATTTACAAAATAAATAATGTTTTGGTAAACGAGTGAGCAAAATAAGACCAAACTTGTTAATTTTGTTCAAATATCTTCTATACGCCGGTAAAAATAGTTAATTACTTTTCTAACCATCATATATATACCTGACATTTTATGATAGTGACCACCAGTGTATATGTAGATCCTGCGCATGAGTAATTACACTAGTTTAAATTTTTTAATTGCTTCTATATTTTAATATCAATACTGTCTCCCTGGTGGGTCAGTGGTAGGCTTAGTGACTTACAATGCCAAAGTTCGGGTCTCGATTTCTTGTGATGAACAGCATATTGGATAGCCCTGTATGAAACACAACAACAAATATTTTACCCTTTTATAAAAACTTTAAAATTTCATTTAAAAATATAAAATTACAGTAGTGTGAAAATCAATAAGTAAAATAATAAACTTTTATTCATCACGCCTGACATTTTAATCTTGGGATCATATTTATATAAGAATGTGGAAGTTTCTGTTTCATATATTTTGCATACTTTTACGCATTACAATGCCCTCGCTTACCTGTAATGCCTCTCTCGGGTTTATCAGTCAGGGTCGAACTTCCTGTACCCGGGCACTGTCTTGTTTGTTTTGATTAAACTAACCCTTTCCCTAGCATCCACAGACACAGGAGTCTCTGGTGTATCTTTCTTTTATTTCCGTTGGGGTCAAGATTACTCTACAAATACAAGTTGTAGAAAACAGTAACTGGACATATCCTTATCTGACATTCTCCTTCATGACATGTTTAATCTAGACACATATCTAACTCTTTGGCTTCTATATTGCTGTTAATTTCCAGCTGCGTATATGAACCACTTAGTGACAGTGCTTCTGACGAGATAATGTTAAGGTACCAAGTTAAGAGAAAGTCACTTTAACGGAGAAGTCAGTATTATCTTTAGTAATGACCTGTCCAGTTAATCACTAGTAACCTCTTTGAAGACCTACGATTAATGATATCTCTTCATAGAATTACCTGTAATCTGTTTCAAAACTAAGTATCCGAAGTAATTAATATTAATTAATTAATATATATTTCACCAGTTTTCTTCTCATGTGTGTCGTTCAAGACATTTTGTTTATTCATTAATGATTTCTCAGTGAATTTTTAAGCCTTGTATGAACCTCTTATCCTTAGTTTTCTCCTCTTCCTTGTCCTTTCTGTTATAAGCCCCTTAGCCATAGTTTTCTACTCTTCCTTGTCCTTTCTGTTATCAACCCTTTAGCCATAGTTTTCTCCTCTTCCTTGTTCTTTCTGTTATCAACCGTTTAGCCATATTTTTCTCCTCTTCCTTGTCCTTTCTGTTATCAGCCCTTTAGCCATAGTTTTCTCCTCTTCCTTGTCCTTTCTGTTATCAACCCTTTAGCCACAGTTTTCTCCTCTTCCTTGTCCTTTCTGTTATCAGCCCTTTAGCCATAGTTTTCTCCTCTTCCTTGTCCTTTCTGTTATCAGCCCTTTAGCCATAGTTTTCTCCTATTCCTTGTCCTTTCTGTTATCAGCCCTTTAGCCATAGTTTTCTCCTCTTCCTTGTCCTTTCTGTTATCAGCCCTTTAGCCATAGTTTTCTCCTCTTCCTTGTCCTTTCTGTTATCAACCCTTTAGCCATAGTTTTCTCCTCTTCCCTGTCCTTTCTGTTATCAAGCCTTTAGCCATAGTTTTCTCCTCTTCCTTGTCTTTTCTGTTATCAACCCTTTAGCCATAATTTTCTCCTCTTTCTTGTCTTTTCTGTTATCAACCCTTTAGCCATAGTTTTTTTTCTTGCTTGCCAGAGACCCTTATGGCTCAAGTATAGCCATTCTTGATTTACTGACCGAATGAAAATAAACCGATTAAAAGCATCCACCACCTGTAACGGTTACTCTCAACCAAATTAGCGGGATTCACTGTTACTTTTGTAACGCACCCACAAATTGGAGGTAGAGTGAAGCGTAGAATCCGAAACAGACAGCAACATTAACCACCAGGTGCACGTTTTATATTTTCAGTTTTGTAGTTTAATCTTGATTAGAAAGTGTTGGACAACTTGCGGTCAGTTTCTTTCACAAATGATTCTGTATTATTTACGGTGTGTCGAATAACAAACAGTAACGTTAAAGTTGTTAAAAGTACCGATTAACTTTTAACGTTTTTTGAAACTAAAAAAAACAGTTGGTTCTTACGGTTCTCAGGCACAAGTTGGGTGCTTATCACAATAAACATTGGAGTTCGATCCCTGCGCTTGATACGGAACAAATAGCCCTTTGAGTTAAAATAAATAAATGTAAACCTCTGTTGTTCTGGTTGGGATGCAGAGACTCTAAAACATTACTTGTTTACACGTTGGACTAGGTATGACGTTATCATATTGTGGATAACTTAAATAGTATTAGAGAGTCAATTTATATTATGTTCCATGTAAAGGAACATACTAGAAAGACGAATTCACTAATCCTGACACGTAAATCCATGTTTAGTGACTCGTTTTATTCATTCACCTATACCCTGACCCATAAACCCGTGTTTAATGACACGATTTATTTAGTCACTTCTGTGTTGTCGTTGTTTGTTATTATACACAAAGGGTTATATGTGCTCTGCCCACCGTGGATATCGAAACCCGGTTTCTAGCCGTATAAGGTTGCAGACACTCAGCTGTGATACTGGAGGAAGTCGGGGTGATTCACTTTTATCCTGACTAATAAGCCCTTGTTTAACCTTTGACTGCCAAGTACGTCAGCTGCTAACATACAACTATAATGCTTCTTCATTTTGTAACTTTTTCGTGACGCCATTTTGGATCGAAAGTGAAACAATTTGTAAGTAGGTCAAATGCATGCATGGTGCTGACATCTAGCGTTGAAGTTAGATATTATTGAAAACGAATTAACTCGTCCGTGGCACTGTGTTACCGATCGGCTTGAACGAGTTATCTCTTCTAAGACACTGAACAGATTAATGGTCCATTTCATTTCATATAAATAACATAAATGTTTCCGAATAGATTGCCTCTATTTATTAACTTCAATTTTTCCTTCGAAGGTCATTTTTGTTTCTTCACCTGACGTCTTATTTTAAAACAACAACAACTAAAACAGAAATATAGAAGAATTAAAAACTTAAAGTTTTTGTAAACCACTGCAGATTATTTTCATGTACTTGTTTGTTTCTTTTCAATTTCGCGCAATGCTACACAAGGACTATTTGTGCTAGCCGTCCCTAATTTAGAAGTGTAAGACTAGAGGAAAGGCAGTTAGTCATCACCACCCATCGCCGCCTCTTGGGTAACAATTTTACCAACGATTAGTGAAATTGACCTTAACGCTCCCACAACTGAACTAGCGAGCATGTTTGATGTGACGGGGAATTGAACCAACGATCCTCAAATTACGAGTGGAGTGCTTTAACCAACAAGCCATGCCGGACCTATTTTCCTCAGCGTCACTAAGATGTTAAAATTAAAAGAAAGGTTCAGTGTTCAAATTTCATGAAATATCAGTTAAAAGAAATGTTAGATAAGTACTAGTAAAAGTGGTATGAAAATCAACTTCTTAAATATGAAGACAAACTAACAAAACGTAAACAATGGATTTGTTTGTTGAGATGTACAAAACTGCATAATAGTTTAGTTTGGTTTATAAGTTATAAGCCCTCAAACTTACTTTTGAGTGCAAAATTGGAAAAAAACATATATTGTTTCTTCAATAAATAGTTACATTTTAAGACGTGAGTACAATATTTTTTACTGTCTGTTTTTGTCAAGATAGCAACATCATACAGAAAGTTGAGCACGTTGTGTCAAAACCATTTGGAATATGCAATAAACAAGTCACGTGATAACCACGTGAGCTGTGAGGACGTGGTGGAACACAATGTAGCAAGTCAACATTTTGACATTGTTTGGCGTTTTCTGGGCAGTGTAATGGCCACGGAAACTGATCTCAGGTCAAAAGGTGAGGATCCGTGAATGTAACGATCAGTGGCAGAAGTGTCTGCTTGACCGAGACAACAACTGATTATTAATTATTTGTGTTTATTATGTTTTTTATTTGTTAGTGTTAGCTGAGAGAATCGTGGACCATTTCTCTAAGTTCCAAATCGTTAAGAAAATGAAATTAGTTGAATATTGTTTTCTTAACACTTGTATATAATATTAAAATAATAAATAAATAACACAAAACGTTAAAATAAATATACATTTCAATTAATTATATCCGCGAATCTTTCGAATTAATAAAGTTTAAAAAGATCAATAATTATTAAATAGATACTTGTGTAAGAATGTGGCTGGTTGCTCTCTAAGGATTATGCAGAACTAGGAAATAAGTGACGTAACCCCGAGCTAAGACAAACTAAATACGCCACGTCTGTTGACGACCTGATAAATGTCGTAACGCGTATAATCCACATTTTAGAAGCCACATACAGGTCCGTTAACAGTTTTCAGTTGTGTATCTACTTTTAATGTTGTGTTTATTTATTTTACTATGAAACTGAGTTGTTTTTTGTGTGTTCACGAAAGTCTGGCATTGTAAGAACGTAGCATAGCAAATTATAACAGCTGAATAGAAAGAAATATCGTTGAACCAAATGTTGAAACTTTTGACCGCCAGGTGGCTGAAAGCATGTTGAAGTCAATTTTATTTCTGTTTTCTTTAAAATGTGGGTAAAAATAATTGGATTGACATTGTTTGGCGTTTTCTAGGCAGTGTGATGGCCACGGAAACTGATCTCAGGTCAAAAGATACTGACAGAATTTGTGTCACTCCACAAACTAATTAATTGATAGTAATTAATTTGTTTCATTCTGAAATAAATGGGTCAGCTGCGTATTTTCGAAATTTACATTTAATAAACTAGCCGATTGCCCATGGCACCAGTGCTTACTTCGGTGCCAGAAATTGGTAGAGATGACAGTGCATGGTGGCTATGAATGATTTGCAGCCTTGTATAGTAATCTCTGTGGAATTCCTTTTTTTTTCTTCTTGTTCAATGATAACACTTGTCAAATACTCCGTAAACATCAAATATACATGTTACCTCTCTGATTTAATTTTGCTCCATTACTCACAACAAATTCATCTGCCCCATTTTTCTGTACATTCAAATGGAGAAAAATAATGTTCTCCATAGCGGGAACACAGAGATAAAACGTAAAAATTCAGAACCCTATTGCAAATCTACATCAAAAAAAGGATAAAAATGTCGCGAAGCTGGGGTTGTACATTTCGTATGAAAGACGTTTTCAGAGTATCATGCAAGCAAGGGTTCCATTATTGAATGATTTTTGCCTTTACACTGGTAAGTTATACCTGCAGAACTTTCTTACCAAATCTGTAGAGAGTTAATGTATTGGTATGTTAACTAAGGAAGCCTTAATATGTGTAATATGACATCACGACAAGACGATAATTCATTTACATAAAGTTACTATTTACTGGCCAATGAGAGATGAACTAATATTTTTATTAGTCCCTCTGTGGCTTAGCAGTAAGAGCTCATAATGCTAAATTTTGGATTTCGATACTCACTTTTGGTAACATACAAATATCCCATTGTATATCTTTGTGTTGTAAACAGTTTCTAATGTTGTTAAATATCATATGTATACATGATTGGTTGTTAGAGACCGGTCTATATATCTATCTGTCTACATAATCGACATATACATATACATATATGTGTTCTTTAAGACTCATATTTTTTAAACTTTCTTCAGCTTCATGAAGTTTTCAAAATACTATATACACTGCTGGTCAAAATCTTAAATCCAATGAACATGAAGAAAAAATATGCATTTTGCGTTGTTAGACTCCATCACTTATTTGAGTAGAGCTTTAGCATTTAATAGGGAAAATGCGAACACTATCAAATTAGCCTAAATGCTAGCTAACGTGAGTTTTACAGCCCCACAGGGACATCTGAACACAGGAACTTCCCACTTGCTGGAATCGTTAACTTCCTTAATATAGAAAAACACTGCCGTATTCCCAGCACCAGGAAATACATTGGAACATCAACTTAACCGTTAGCCATACTGAAAAAGAAAACTCTGAGACCCAGGTTCGAACCGAAGATGCAGTCAACACTCCTGTGAATGTTACATTCCTGTAAGTTCAAAACAAGGGACGTAAAGCGAACCTCCGAGGAGACTCCGATGTCCACCCAATCCACAAGTTTGCAGTAGGACATCAACCCAACACAATCGACCATGTTAAGAACAAAATCCCCGAGTGTGAACACAGTGTACCGCAGGTTCTCTTATTCAAGGCTAATCAGATGTCAACTAACCAAAGAAATACAGTTAGGCCTTTTATAATGGTGAAGTGTATATAATATGTATGGGGTTTTAGTAGCCTACATTAACATAGGAAGTTTTGTCAATTTCATTATTTTGTATATTGCAGGAGACAAACTGAATGTTTGTGTGAAAGATTTCTTTACAAAATCTGGTTTTGTACATGATAAGTCCTTCAACCAACTTTCACAACTAGACTGATGTGAAAGAATATATTCTGAAGTTGACTTCGAAAATACATTATAATATGACATGATTAGGTCGAATTTATTTGAGTTTGTTTTACACCAAAGCAGCATTAGGTTATCTGCGTGCTTATCGCTAGGGCTCGAACCCAGGATTTTAGTGTTCTTAAACTTATCATCTGAGGAGAAGTCGATTTTTCAAAAATAAAAAATAACAAATTATGGTCGTAGTAAATTAATCTATCTAAAAATAGTAGTATTCATCCGATCTTCACTATTTACCCAGGACTGGATTTAAACCTCGGGTGTTTATTTATTTCTTTTGCAATGCTAGAGCTGAAAAGCTGTTAATTAGCCCAGGTCACATATCGAGAGTGCAACAAGCACCTAGCACGTGCTTTCCTTTGTCTCCACTGTCTTTGAGATTAGAACATTTATGAAGGAATTTACAATTACATAAGTACATTATATGTCAACATTATTTTGAGGATCTATTCTTTACCTTGAAGACACTACTATTTTTGTTGCTGTTGTTCACCTGAAGATGACTTAAGAGAGTCGAAATGTTGTTCTTCTATATTATTTTTTAATATCCATACCAGTCGTCTCTGTTACACCTTTTCACTTCAGTTTGTTTTCTCGTCATAACTATTTACTTACGTCTAAGTATTTCTACACACAAACACGTCATTATTTCATGTCTTTACCGGCGGCACAGAGTCACATCTGCTGAATTTCGGGCACATCACACAAAGCTGAATGTGCAGCTATGAGTTTAATAAAAACAACAACAACAAACAAACAGAAGAACCTTTTCTCCTTGTTATATTTCCTGGAAGTAACAAATCATTTGCTTCCTAAAGTAATCCCTGAAACATAGTAAGAACTTTGATGTCAAAGTCCCGGAAAGTTTTGCTCTTTTCTCCGTAATGAGCTGACTTCAGGAATTTGGACTTGTATGTGCATTACAGTACTTTAATACTGTTGTTTTAGAAATAACCGAGTCTGATCTTCCTTCCACATAATACTTAAAACAGAGTTGTCTGCTCTCTTTATGATAACATTAAATAAGCAGTCTGGTTCTTACGACGGGAATAAGCTTATACAAACCTGATGAAGTTCCAATGGTTTTTATCACTGCACTGAACGTAAAGAAACTGGTAAACAACCATAGAATAATTAAAATGTAATGTATATTTCTCACAATCTACACATTGTGTACTCTGTGAAGATATTATGGTATAAAGAGATATAGTGTACCTATCCTATCCATGTTCAATTTATATGCTAATAAAATATTGAATCGCATGTAATCTGCCAGAACTGCAAAAACCTGGAAACAGACAGAGACATTAACTATCAGTGTGAACTGTATAAACCAGGACAGATACATGGACATTAACTATCAGTATGGACTGTAAAAACACGGATACAGACAGGGACAGTAACTATCAGTATGGACTGTAAAAACATGGATAGAAACAGTGACAGTAACTATCAGTATGGACTGTAAAAACATGGATACAGACAAGGACAGTAACTATCAGTATGAACTGTAAAAACATGGATACAGACAAGGACAGTAACTATCAGTATGGACTGTAAAACATCGATAGAAACAGTGACAGTAACTATCAGTATGGACTGTAAAAACATGGATACAAACAGTGACAGTAACTATCAGTATGGACTGTAAAAACATGGATACAGACAAGGACAGGAACGATCAGTATGAACTGTAAAAACATGGATACAAACAGTGACAGTAACTATCAGTATGGACTGTAAAAACATGGATACAGACAGTGACAGTAACTATCAGTATGGACTGTAAAAACATGGATACAGACAGTGACAGTAACTATCAGTATGAACTGTAAAAACATGGATACAGACAGTGACAGTAACTATCAGTATGAACTGTAAAAACATGGATACAAACAGTGACAGTAACTATCAGTATGGACTGTAACAACATGGATACAGACAGTGACAGTAACTATCAGTATGGAGTGTAAAAACATGGATACAGACAGGGACAGTAACTATCAGTATGAACTGTAAAACATCGATAGAAACAGTGACAGTAACTATCAGTATGAACTGTAAAACATCGATAGAAACAGTGACAGTAACTATCAGTATGAACTGTAAAACATCGATAGAAACAGGGTCAGTAACTATCCTTCTGTGGTCACGCCACTACTATAAAGTATACTTAGTTACATCCTTCAGTAGTTACGTCACTACTATAAATTATATTCAGTTACATCCTTCAGTGATTACGTCACCACTATAAAGTATACTTAGCTACATCCTTCAGTGGTTACATCACTATTAAAAGGTATACTTATTTACCTAAATCCTTTATTGGTTACAGTACTAGTATAACATATACTTACCTCCATCGTTTACTGGTTATATTACATCTTTATATGTTATGGTATGAAACGTCCTTAGATGCTAAAGGAAATACAGTACTTAGGCCTAGCAGTATAAATTAGAATGAAGAAAATTTTGGTTTTTTATTCACGTGATATTTGTCTCTCATCAGATAGCTCATGTTTAACAACTTGTACAAGATATGAAGTCAAATTAAATCTTTATAAGCAATATATACGTTTCTTTCACCTTTATTTACATAAAGGGAAAAACAGACCTCTAGGTTTCTGAGCTATGAAACAAATATGAGAGAAAAAGTCGGTAGCACCAGATGATTGTAATTCGTATTTTCAATTAAATATTAAGATCTACTACGACTATGATAACTCATGCAGAGTTGAAAGATCGACGTATGTTTGGTAGGTTAAAATAGTAAATACGAAATGTTTAACAGTCTTATATTGAAATAATATCTAACTAAGTGTACTGAATGAGTTAATATTTTGTATACGTGAATGTACTAACGTTTATCCTGTGACTTGGCCGATCATGTGCTTCGAAATGCCCACTATTGTCTACTGTGTCCTTGATATATTAAACTGAAACAAACCTAGCTATTAAAAATAAATGTATAACAATAAATCCGTCACAACTCCTATTAATTTAAAACAATTTATAAACCGAAATAGAAATGACACATTTTATCACATAAATACGACTGATAAACTCAAACAATAAAATTGTTTTTATATACAATATGTTATGGTTTATATTATATACAATATGTTATGGTTTATATTATATACAATATGTTATGGTTTATATTATATACAATATGTTATGGTTTATATTATATACAATATGTTATGGTTTATATTATATACAATATGTTATGGTTTATATTATATACAATATGTTATGGTTTATATTATATACAATATGTTATGGTTTATATTATATACAATATGTTATGGTTTATATTATATACAATATGTTATGGTTTATATTATATACAATATGTTATGGTTTATATTATATACAATATGTTATGGTTTATATTATATACAATATGTTATGGTTTTTATTATATACAATATGTTATGGTTTATATTATATACAATATGTTATGGTTTATATTATATACAATATGTTATGGGATTTATATTATATATGGTTTATATTATATATATGTTATGGTTTATATTATATACAATATGTTATGGTTTATATTATATACAATATGTTATGGTTTATATTATATACTATATGTTATGGGGTTTATATTATATACAATATGTTATGGTTTATATTATATACAATATGTTATGGTTTATATTATATACAATATGTTATGGTTTATATTATATACAATATGTTATATACAATATGTTATGGTTTATATTATATACAATATGTTATGGGTTATGGTTTATATTATATACAATATGTTATGGTTTATATTATATACAATATGTTATGGGTTTATATTATATACAATATGTTAGGGTTTATATTATATACAATATGTTATGGTTTATATTATATACAATATGTTATGGTTTATATTATATACAATATGTTATGGGTTTATATTATATACAATATGTTATGGTTTATATTATATACAATATGTTAGGGTTTATATTATATACAATATGTTATGTTTTTATATTATATAATATGTTATGGTTTATATTATATTTATGTTATGGTTTATATTATATACAATATGTTATGGTTTATATTATATACAATATGTTATGGTTTATATTATATACAATATGTTATGGTTTATATTATATACAATATGTTATGGTTTATATATATATATGTTATGGTTTATATTATATACAATATGTTATGGTTTATATTATATACAATATGTTATGGTTTATATTATATACAATATGTTATGGTTTATATTATATACAATATGTTAGGGTTTATATTATATACAATATGTTATGGTTTATATTATATACAATATGTTAGGGTTTATATTATATACAATATGTTATGGTTTATATTATATACAATATGTTATGGTTTATATTATATACAATATGTTATGGTTTATATTATATACAATATGTTATGGTTTATATTATATACAATATGTTATGGTTTATATTATATACAATATGTTATGGTTTATATTATATACAATATGTTATGGTTTATATTATATACAATATGTTATGGTTTATATTATATACAATATGTTATGGTTTATATTATATACAATATGTTATATTATTTATATGGTTTATATATACAATATGTTATGGTTTATATTATATACAATATGTTATGGTTTATATTATATACAATATGTTATGGTTTATATTATATACAATATGTTATGGTTTATATTATATACAATATGTTATGGTTTATATTATATACAATATGTTATGGTTTATATTATATACAATATGTTATGGTTTATATTATATACAATATGTTATGGTTTATATTATATACAATATGTTATGGTTTATATTATATACAATATGTTATGGTTTATATTATATACAATATGTTATGGTTTATATTATATACAATATGTTATGGTTTATATTATATACAATATGTTATGGTTTATATTATATACAATATGTTATGGTTTATATTATATACAATATGTTATGGTTTTATATTATATACAATATGTTATGGTTTATATTATATACAATATGTTATGGTTTATATTTATGGTTATGGTTTATATTATATACAATATGTTATGGTTTATATTATATACAATATGTTATGGTTTATATATACAATATATGGTTTATATTATATACAATATGTTATGGTTTATATTATATACAATATGTTATGGTTTATATTATATACAATATGTTATGGTTTATATTATATACAATATGTTATGGTTTATATTATATACAATATGTTATGGTTTATATTATATACAATATGTTATGGTTTATATTATATACAATATGTTATGGTTTATATTATATACAATATGTTATGGTTTATATTATATACAATATGTTATGGTTTATATTATATACAATATGTTATGGTTTATATTATATACAATATGTTATGGTTTATATTATATACAATATGTTATGGTTTATATTATATACAATATGTTATGGTTTATATTATATACAATATGTTATGGTTTATATTATATACAATATGTTATGGTTTATATTATATACAATATGTTATGGTTTATATTATATACAATATGTTATGGTTTATATTATATACAATATGTTATGGTTTATATTATATACAATATGTTATGGTTTATATTATATACAATATGTTATGGTTTATATTATATACAATATGTTATGGTTTATATTATATACAATATGTTATGGTTTATATTATATACAATATGTTATGGTTTATATTATATACAATATGTTATGGTTTATATTATATACAATATGTTATGGTTTATATTATATACAATATGTTATGGTTTATATTATATACAATATGTTATGGTTTATATTATATACAATATGTTATGGTTTATATTATATACAATATGTTATGGTTTATATTATATACAATATGTTATGGTTTATATTATATACAATATGTTATGGTTTATATTATATACAATATGTTATGGTTTATATTATATACAATATGTTATGGTTTATATTATATACAATATGTTATGGTTTATATTATATACAATATGTTATGGTTTATATTATATACAATATGTTATGGTTTATATTATATACAATATGAAAAAGTTAATATTATATAGAATATGAAAAAGTTTATATTATATACAATATGTTATGGTTTATATTATATACAATATGTTATGGTTTATATTATATACAATATGTTATGGTTTATATTATATACAATATGTTATGGTTTATATTATATACAATATGTTATGGTTTATATTATATACAATATGTTATGGTTTATATTATATACAATATGTTATGGTTTATATTATATACAATATGTTATGGTTTATATTATATACAATATGTTATGGTTTATATTATATACAATATGTTATGGTTTATATTATATACAATATGTTATGGTTTATATTATATACAATATGTTATGGTTTATATTATATACAATATGTTATGGTTTATATTATATACAATATGTTATGGTTTATATTATATACAATATGTTATGGTTTATATTATATACAATATGTTATGGTTTATATTATATACAATATGTTATGGTTTATATTATATACAATATGTTATGGTTTATATTATATACAATATGTTATGGTTTATATTATATACAATATGTTATGGTTTATATTATATACAATATGTTATGGTTTATATTATATACAATATGTTATGGTTTATATTATATACAATATGTTATGGTTTATATTATATACAATATGTTATGGTTTATATTATATACAATATGTTATGTTATGGTTTATATTATATACAATATGTTATGGTTTATATTATATACAATATGTTATGGTTTATATTATATACAATATGTTATGGTTTATATTATATACAATATGTTATGGTTTATATTATATACAATATGTTATGGTTTATATTATATACAATATGTTATGGTTTATATTATATACAATATGTTATGGTTTATATTATATACAATATGTTATGGTTTATATTATATACAATATGTTATGGTTTATATTATATACAATATGTTATGGTTTATATTATATACAATATGTTATGGTTTATATTATATACAATATGTTATGGTTTATATTATATACAATATGTTATGGTTTATATTATATACAATATGTTATGGTTTATATTATATACAATATGTTATGGTTTATATTATATACAATATGTTATGGTTTATATTATATACAATATGTTATGGTTTATATTATATACAATATGTTATGGTTTATATTATATACAATATGTTATGGTTTATATTATATACAATATGTTATGGTTTATATTATATACAATATGTTATGGTTTATATTATATACAATATGTTATGGTTTATATTATATACAATATGTTATGGTTTATATTATATACAATATGTTATGGTTTATATTATATACAATATGTTATGGTTTATATTATATACAATATGTTATGGTTTATATTATATACAATATGTTATGGTTTATATTATATACAATATGTTATGGTTTATATTATATACAATATGTTATGGTTTATATTATATACAATATGTTATGGTTTATATTATATACAATATGTTATGGTTTATATTATATACAATATGTTATGGTTTATATTATATACAATATGTTATGGTTTATATTATATACAATATGTTATGGTTTATATTATATACAATATGTTATGGTTTATATTATATACAATATGTTATGGTTTATATTATATACAATATGTTATGGTTTATATTATATACAATATGTTATGGTTTATATTATATACAATATGTTATGGTTTATATTATATACAATATGTTATGGTTTATATTATATACAATATGTTATGGTTTATATTATATACAATATGTTATGGTTTATATTATATACAATATGTTATGGTTTATATTATATACAATATGTTATGGTTTATATTATATACAATATGTTATGGTTTATATTATATACAATATGTTATGGTTTATATTATATACAATATGTTATGGTTTATATTATATACAATATGTTATGGTTTATATTATATACAATATGTTATGGTTTATATTATATACAATATGTTATGGTTTATATTATATACAATATGTTATGGTTTATATTATATACAATATGTTATGGTTTATATTATATACAATATGTTATGGTTTATATTATATACAATATGTTATGGTTTATATTATATACAATATGTTATGGTTTATATTATATACAATATGTTATGGTTTATATTATATACAATATGTTATGGTTTATATTATATACAATATGTTATGGTTTATATTATATACAATATGTTATGGTTTATATTATATACAATATGTTATGGTTTATATTATATACAATATGTTATGGTTTATATTATATACAATATGTTATGGTTTATATTATATACAATATGTTATGGTTTATATTATATACAATATGTTATGGTTTATATTATATACAATATGTTATGGTTTATATTATATACAATATGTTATGGTTTATATTATATACAATATGTTATGGTTTATATTATATACAATATGTTATGGTTTATATTATATACAATATGTTATGGTTTATATTATATACAATATGTTATGGTTTATATACATATACAATATGTTATGGTTTATATTATATACAATATGTTATGGTTTATATTATATACAATATGTTATGGTTTATATTATATACAATATGTTATGGTTTATATTATATACAATATGTTATGGTTTATATTATATACAATATGTTATGGTTTATATTATATACAATATGTTATGGTTTATATTATATACAATATGTTATGGTTTATATTATATACAATATGTTATGGTTTATATTATATACAATATGTTATGGTTTATATTATATACAATATGTTATGGTTTATATTATATACAATATGTTATGGTTTATATTATATACAATATGTTATGGTTTATATTATATACAATATGTTATGGTTTATATTATATACAATATGTTATGGTTTATATTATATACAATATGTTATGGTTTATATTATATACAATATGTTATGGTTTATATTATATACAATATGTTATGGTTTATATTATATACAATATGTTATGGTTTATATTATATACAATATGTTATGGTTTATATTATATACAATATGTTATGGTTTATATTATATACAATATGTTATGGTTTATATTATATACAATATGTTATGGTTTATATTATATACAATATGTTATGGTTTATATTATATACAATATGTTATGGTTTATATTATATACAATATGTTATGGTTTATATTATATACAATATGTTATGGTTTATATTATATACAATATGTTATGGTTTATATTATATACAATATGTTATGGTTTATATTATATACAATATGTTATGGTTTATATTATATACAATATGTTATGGTTTATATTATATACAATATGTTATGGTTTATATTATATACAATATGTTATGGTTTATATTATATACAATATGTTAGGGTTTATATTATATACAATATGTTATGGTTTATATTATATACAATATGTTATGGTTTATATTATATACAATATGTTATGGTTTATATTATATACAATATGTTATGGTTTATATTATATACAATATGTTTATGGTTTATATTATATACAATATGTTATGGTTTATATTATATACAATATGTTATGGTTTATATTATATACAATATGTTATGGTTTATATTATATACAATATGTTATGGTTTATATTATATACAATATGTTATGGTTTATATTATATACAATATGTTATGGTTTATATTATATACAATATGTTATGGTTTATATTATATACAATATGTTATGGTTTATATTATATACAATATGTTATGGTTTATATTATATACAATATGTTATGGTTTATATTATATACAATATGTTATGGTTTATATTATATACAATATGTTATGGTTTATATTATATACAATATGTTATGGTTTATATTATATACAATATGTTATGGTTTATATTATATACAATATGTTATGGTTTATATTATATACAATATGTTATGGTTTATATTATATACAATATGTTATGGTTTATATTATATACAATATGTTATGGTTTATATTATATACAATATGTTATGGTTTATATTATATACAATATGTTATGGTTTATATTATATACAATATGTTATGGTTTATATTATATACAATATGTTATGGTTTATATTATATACAATATGTTATGGTTTATATTATATACAATATGTTATGGTTTATATTATATACAATATGTTATGGTTTATATTATATACAATATGTTATGGTTTATATTATATACAATATGTTATGGTTTATATTATATACAATATGTTATGGTTTATATTATATACAATATGTTATGGTTTATATTATATACAATATGTTATGGTTTATATTATATACAATATGTTATGGTTTATATTATATACAATATGTTATGGTTTATATTATATACAATATGTTATGGTTTATATTATATACAATATGTTATGGTTTATATTATATACAATATGTTATGGTTTATATTATATACAATATGTTATGGTTTATATTATATACAATATGTTATGGTTTATATTATATACAATATGTTATGGTTTATATTATATATAGAATATGTTATGGTTTATATTATATACAATATGTTATGGTTTATATTATATACAATATGTTATGGTTTATATTATATACAATATGTTATGGTTTATATTATATACAATATGTTATGGTTTATATTATATACAATATGTTATGGTTTATATTATATACAATATGTTATGGTTTATATTATATACAATATGTTATGGTTTATATTATATACAATATGTTATGGTTTATATTATATACAATATGTTATGGTTTATATTATATACAATATGTTATGGTTTATATTATATACAATATGTTATGGTTTATATTATATACAATATGTTATGGTTTATATTATATACAATATGTTATGGTTTATATTATATACAATATGTTATGGTTTATATTATATACAATATGTTATGGTTTATATTATATACAATATGTTATGGTTTATATTATATACAATATGTTATGGTTTATACTATATACAATATGTTATGGGTTTATATTATTTTCAATATGTTATGGTTTATATTATATACAATATGTTATGGTTTATATTATATACAATATGTTATGGTTTATATTATATACAATATGTTATGGTTTATATTATATACAATATGTTATGGTTTATATTATATACAATATGTTATGGTTTATATTATATACAATATGTTATGGTTTATATTATATACAATATGTTATGGTTTATATTATATACAATATGTTATGGTTTATATTATATACAATATGTTATGGTTTATATTATATACAATATGTTATGGTTTATATTATATACAATATGTTATGGTTTATATTATATACAATATGTTATGGTTTATATTATATACAATATGTTATGGTTTATATTATATACAATATGTTATGGTTTATATTATATACAATATGTTATGGTTTATATTATATACAATATGTTATGGTTTATATTATATACAATATGTTATGGTTTATATTATATACAATATGTTATGGTTTATATTATATACAATATGTTATGGTTTATATTATATACAATATGTTATGGTTTATATTATATACAATATGTTATGGTTTATATTATATACAATATGTTATGGTTTATATTATATACAATATGTTATGGTTTATATTATATACAATATGTTATGGTTTATATTATATACAATATGTTATGGTTTATATTATATACAATATGTTATGGTTTATATTATATACAATATGTTATGGTTTATATTATATACAATATGTTATGGTTTATATTATATACAATATGTTATGGTTTATATTATATACAATATGTTATGGTTTATATTATATACAATATGTTATGGTTTATATTATATACAATATGTTATGGTTTATATTATATACAATATGTTATGGTTTATATTATATACAATATGTTATGGTTTATATTATATACAATATGTTATGGTTTATATTATATACAATATGTTATGGTTTATATTATATACAATATGTTATGGTTTATATTATATACAATATATGTTATGGTTTATATTATATACAATATGTTATGGTTTATATTATATACAATATGTTATGGTTTATATTATATACAATATGTTATGGTTTATATTATATACAATATGTTATGGTTTATATTATATACAATATGTTATGGTTTATATTATATACAATATGTTATGGTTTATATTATATACAATATGTTATGGTTTATATTATATACAATATGTTATGGTTTATATTATATACAATATGTTATGGTTTATATTATATACAATATGTTATGGTTTATATTATATACAATATGTTATGGTTTATATTATATACAATATGTTATGGTTTATATTATATACAATATGTTATGGTTTATATTATATACAATATGTTATGGTTTATATTATATACAATATGTTATGGTTTATATTATATACAATATGTTATGGTTTATATTATATACAATATGTTATGGTTTATATTATATACAATATGTTATGGTTTATATTATATACAATATGTTATGGTTTATATTATATACAATATGTTATGGTTTATATTATATACAATATGTTATGGTTTATATTATATACAATATGTTATGGTTTATATTATATACAATATGTTATGGTTTATATTATATACAATATGTTATGGTTTATATTATATACAATATGTTATGGTTTATATTATATACAATATGTTATGGTTTATATTATATACAATATGTTATGGTTTATATTATATACAATATGTTATGGTTTATATTATATACAATATGTTATGGTTTATATTATATACAATATGTTATGGTTTATATTATATACAATATGTTATGGTTTATATTATATACAATATGTTATGGTTTATATTATATACAATATGTTATGGTTTATATTATATACAATATGTTATGGTTTATATTATATACAATATGTTATGGTTTATATTATATACAATATGTTATGGTTTATATTATATACAATATGTTATGGTTTATATTATATACAATATGTTATGGTTTATATTATATACAATATGTTATGGTTTATATTATATACAATATGTTATGGTTTATATTATATACAATATGTTATGGTTTATATTATATACAATATGTTATGGTTTATATTATATACAATATGTTATGGTTTATATTATATACAATATGTTATGGTTTATATTATATACAATATGTTATGGTTTATATTATATACAATATGTTATGGTTTATATTATATACAATATGTTATGGTTTATATTATATACAATATGTTATGGTTTATATTATATACAATATGTTATGGTTTATATTATATACAATATGTTATGGTTTATATTATATACAATATGTTATGGTTTATATTATATACAATATGTTATGGTTTATATTATATACAATATGTTATGGTTTATATTATATACAATATGTTATGGTTTATATTATATACAATATGTTATGGTTTATATTATATACAATATGTTATGGTTTATATTATATACAATATGTTATGGTTTATATTATATACAATATGTTATGGTTTATATTATATACAATATGTTATGGTTTATATTATATACAATATGTTATGGTTTATATTATATACAATATGTTATGGTTTATATTATATACAATATGTTATGGTTTATATTATATACAATATGTTATGGTTTATATTATATACAATATGTTATGGTTTATATTATATACAATATGTTATGGTTTATATTATATACAATATGTTATGGTTTATATTATATACAATATGTTATGGTTTATATTATATACAATATGTTATGGTTTATATTATATACAATATGTTATGGTTTATATTATATACAATATGTTATGGTTTATATTATATACAATATGTTATGGTTTATATTATATACAATATGTTATGGTTTATATTATATACAATATGTTATGGTTTATATTATATACAATATGTTATGGTTTATATTATATACAATATGTTATGGTTTATATTATATACAATATGTTATGGTTTATATTATATACAATATGTTATGGTTTATATTATATACAATATGTTATGGTTTATATTATATACAATATGTTATGGTTTATATTATATACAATATGTTATGGTTTATATTATATACAATATGTTATGGTTTATATTATATACAATATGTTATGGTTTATATTATATACAATATGTTATGGTTTATATTATATACAATATGTTATGGTTTATATTATATACAATATGTTATGGTTTATATTATATACAATATGTTATGGTTTATATTATATACAATATGTTATGGTTTATATTATATACAATATGTTATGGTTTATATTATATACAATATGTTATGGTTTATATTATATACAATATGTTATGGTTTATATTATATACAATATGTTATGGTTTATATTATATACAATATGTTATGGTTTATATTATATACAATATGTTATGGTTTATATTATATACAATATGTTATGGTTTATATTATATACAATATGTTATGGTTTATATTATATACAATATGTTATGGTTTATATTATATACAATATGTTATGGTTTATATTATATACAATATGTTATGGTTTATATTATATACAATATGTTATGGTTTATATTATATACAATATGTTATGGTTTATATTATATACAATATGTTATGGTTTATATTATATACAATATGTTATGGTTTATATTATATACAATATGTTATGGTTTATATTATATACAATATGTTATGGTTTATATTATATACAATATGTTATGGTTTATATTATATACAATATGTTATGGTTTATATTATATACAATATGTTATGGTTTATATTATATACAATATGTTATGGTTTATATTATATACAATATGTTATGGTTTATATTATATACAATATGTTATGGTTTATATTATATACAATATGTTATGGTTTATATTATATACAATATGTTATGGTTTATATTATATACAATATGTTATGGTTTATATTATATACAATATGTTATGGTTTATATTATATACAATATGTTATGGTTTATATTATATACAATATGTTATGGTTTATATTATATACAATATGTTATGGTTTATATTATATACAATATGTTATGGTTTATATTATATACAATATGTTATGGTTTATATTATATACAATATGTTATGGTTTATATTATATACAATATGTTATGGTTTATATTATATACAATATGTTATGGTTTATATTATATACAATATGTTATGGTTTATATTATATACAATATGTTATGGTTTATATTATATACAATATGTTATGGTTTATATTATATACAATATGTTATGGTTTATATTATATACAATATGTTATGGTTTATATTATATACAATATGTTATGGTTTATATTATATACAATATGTTATGGTTTATATTATATACAATATGTTATGGTTTATATTATATACAATATGTTATGGTTTATATTATATACAATATGTTATGGTTTATATTATATACAATATGTTATGGTTTATATTATATACAATATGTTATGGTTTATATTATATACAATATGTTATGGTTTATATTATATACAATATGTTATGGTTTATATTATATACAATATGTTATGGTTTATATTATATACAATATGTTATGGTTTATATTATATACAATATGTTATGGTTTATATTATATACAATATGTTATGGTTTATATTATATACAATATGTTATGGTTTATATTATATACAATATGTTATGGTTTATATTATATACAATATGTTATGGTTTATATTATATACAATATGTTATGGTTTATATTATATACAATATGTTATGGTTTATATTATATACAATATGTTATGGTTTATATTATATACAATATGTTATGGTTTATATTATATACAATATGTTATGGTTTATATTATATACAATATGTTATGGTTTATATTATATACAATATGTTATGGTTTATATTATATACAATATGTTATGGTTTATATTATATACAATATGTTATGGTTTATATTATATACAATATGTTATGGTTTATATTATATACAATATGTTATGGTTTATATTATATACAATATGTTAATGGTTTATATTATATACAATATGTTATGGTTTATATTATATACAATATGTTATGGTTTATATTATATACAATATGTTATGGTTTATATTATATACAATATGTTATGGTTTATATTATATACAATATGTTATGGTTTATATTATATACAATATGTTATGGTTTATATTATATACAATATGTTATGGTTTATATTATATACAATATGTTATGGTTTATATTATATACAATATGTTATGGTTTATATTATATACAATATGTTATGGTTTATATTATATACAATATGTTATGGTTTATATTATATACAATATGTTATGGTTTATATTATATACAATATGTTATGGTTTATATTATATACAATATGTTATGGTTTATATTATATACAATATGTTATGGTTTATATTATATACAATATGTTATGGTTTATATTATATACAATATGTTATGGTTTATATTATATACAATATGTTATGGTTTATATTATATACAATATGTTATGGTTTATATTATATACAATATGTTATGGTTTATATTATATACAATATGTTATGGTTTATATTATATACAATATGTTATGGTTTATATTATAATATTATATACAATATGTTATGGTTTATATTATATACAATATGTTAGGGTTTATATTATATATACAATATGTTATGGTTTATATTATATACAATATGTTATGGTTTATATTATATACAATATGTTATGGTTTATATTATATACAATATGTTATGGTTTATATTATATACAATATGTTATGGTTTATATTATATACAATATGTTATGGTTTATATTATATACAATATGTTATGGTTTATATTATATACAATATGTTATGGTTTATATTATATACAATATGTTATGGTTTATATATTATATACAATATGTTAGGGTTTATATTATATACAATATGTTATGGTTTATATTATATACAATATGTTATGGTTTATATTATATATATGTTATGGGTTTATATTATATACAATATGTTATACAATATGTCAGGTTTATATTATATACAATATGTTATGGTTTATATTATATACAATATGTTATGGTTTATATTATATACAATATGTTATGGGTTTATATTATATACAATATGTTATGGTTTATATTATATACAATATGTTATGGTTTATATTATATACAATATGTTATGGTTTATATTATATACAATATGTTATGGGTTTATATTATATACAATATGTTATGGTTTATATTATATACAATATGTTATGGTTTATATTATATACAATATGTTATGGTTTATATTATATACAATATGTTATGGTTTTATATTATATACAATATGTTATGGTTTATATTATATACAATATGTTATGGTTTATACTATATACAATATGTTATGGGTTTATATTATTTTCAATATGTCAGGGTTTATATTATATACAATATATTAGGGTTTATATTATATACAATATGTTATGGTTTATATTATATACAATATGTTATGGTTTATATTATATACAATATACAATATGTTATGGTTTATATTATATACAATATGTTAGGGTTTATATTATATACAATATGTTATGGTTTATATTATATACAATATGTTATGGTTTATATTATATACAATATGTTATGGTTTATATTATATACAATATGTTATGGTTTATATTATATACAATATGTTATGGTTTATATTATATACAATATGTTATGGTTTATATTATATACAATATGTTATGGTTTATATTATATATAGAATATGTTATGGTTTATATTATATACAATATGTTATGGTTTATATTATATACAATATGTTATGGTTTATATTATATACAATATGTTATGGTTTATATTATATACAATATGTTATGGTTTATATTATATACAATATGTTATGGTTTATATTATATACAATATGTTATGGTTTATATTATATACAATATGTTATGGTTTATATTATATACACATATGTTATGGTTTATATTATATACAATATGTTTATGGTTTATATTATATACAATATGTTATGGTTTATATTATATACAATATGTTATGGTTTATATTATATACAATATGTTATGGTTTATATTATATACAATATGTTATGGTTTATATTATATACAATATGTTATGGTTTATATTATATACAATATGTTATGGTTTATATATATACAATATGTTATGGTTTATATTATATACAATATGTTATGGTTTATATATATATACAATATGTTATGGTTTATATTATATACAATATGTTATGGTTTATATTATATACAATATGTTATGGTTTATATATATACAATATGTTATGGTTTATATTATATACATATATGTTATGGTTTATATTATATACAATATGTTATGGTTTATATTATATACAATATGTTAGGGTTTATATTATATACAATATGTTATGGTTTATATTATATACAATATGTTATGGTTTATATTATATACAATATGTTATGGTTTATATATATATACAATATGTTATGGTTTATATTATATACAATATGTTAGGGTTTATATTATATACAATATGTTATGGTTTATATTATATACAATATGTTATGGTTTATATTATATACAATACAATATGTTATGGTTTATATTATATACAATATGTTATGGTTTATATTATATACAATATGTTATGGTTTATATTATATACAATATGTACAATATGGTTTATATTATATACAATATGTTATGGTTTATATTATATACAATATGTTATGGTTTATATTATATACAATATGTTATGGTTTATATTATATACAATATGTTATGGTTTATATTATATACAATATATGTATGGTTTATATTTTATATGTTGGGTTTATATATACAATATGTTATGGTTTATATTATATACAATATGTTATGGTTTATATTATATACAATATGTTATGGTTTAATATTATATATACAATATGTTAGTTTATATTATATACAATATGTTATGGTTTATATTATATACAATATGTTATGGTTTATATTATATACAATATGTTATGGTTTATATTATATACAATATGTTATGGTTTATATTATATACAATATGTTATGGTTTATATTATATACAATATGTTATGGTTTATATTATATACAATATGTTATGGTTTATATTATATACAATATGTTATGGTTTATATTATATACAATATGTTATGGTTTATATTATATACAATATGTTATGGTTTATATTATATACAATATGTTATGGTTTATATATATATACAATATGTTATGGTTTATATTATATACAATATGTTATGGTTTATATTATATACAATATGTTATGGTTTATATTATATACAATATGTTAGGGTTTATATTATATACAATATGTTAGGGTTTATATTATATACAATATGTTATGGTTTATATTATATACAATATGTTATGGTTTATATTATATACAATATATTATTATATACAATATGTTATGGTTTATATTATATACAATATGTTAGGGTTTATATTATATACAATATGTTATGGTTTATATTATATATAATATGTTAGGGTTTATATTATATACAATATGTTATGGTTTATATTATATACAATATGTTAGGGTTTTATTATATACAATATGTTAGGGTTTTATTATATACAATATGTTATGGTTTATATTATATACAATATGTTAGGGTTTATATTATATACAATATGTTAGAATTTTATTATATATAATATGTTGGGGTTTATATTATATACAATATGTGAGGGTTTTATTATATACAATATGTTATGGTTTATATTATATAGAATATGTTATGGTTTATATAATATACAATATGTTAGGTTTTATATTATATACAATATGTTATGGTTTATATTATATACAATATATTATGGTTTATATTATATACAATATGTTATGGTTTATATTATATACAATATGTTATGGTTTATATTATATACAATATGTTAGGGTTTATATTATATACAATATGTTATGGTTTATATTATATACAATATGTTATGGTTTATATTATATACAATATGTTATGGTTTATATTATATACAATATGTTATGGTTTATATTATATACAATATATTATGGTTTATATTATATACAATATGTTATGGTTTATATTATATACAATATGTTATGGTTTATATTATATACAATATGTTAGGGTTTATATTATATACAATATGTTATGGTTTATATTATATACAATATGTTATGGTTTATATTATATACAATATGTTATGGTTTATATTATATACAATATGTTATGGTTTATATTATATACAATATGTTATGGTTTATATTATATACAATATGTTATGGTTTATATTATATACAATATGTTATGGTTTATATTATATACAATATGTTATGGTTTATATTATATACAATATGTTATGGTTTATATTATATACAATATGTTATGGTTTATATTATATACAATATGTTATGGTTTATATTATATACAATATGTTATGGTTTATATTATATATAGAATATGTTATGGTTTATATTATATACAATATGTTATGGTTTATATTATATACAATATGTTATGGTTTATATTATATACAATATGTTATGGTTTATATTATATACAATATGTTATGGTTTATATTATATACAATATGTTATGGTTTATATTATATACAATATGTTATGGTTTATATTATATACAATATGTTATGGTTTATATTATATACAATATGTTATGGTTTATATTATATACAATATGTTATGGTTTATATTATATACAATATGTTATGGTTTATATTATATACAATATGTTATGGTTTATATTATATACAATATGTTATGGTTTATATTATATACAATATGTTATGGTTTATATTATATACAATATGTTATGGTTTATATTATATACAATATGTTATGGTTTATATTATATACAATATGTTATGGTTTATATTATATACAATATGTTATGGTTTATATTATATACAATATGTTATGGTTTATATTATATACAATATGTTATGGTTTATATTATATACAATATATTTATGGTTTATATTATATACAATATGTTATGGTTTATATTATATACAATATGTTATGGTTTATATTATATACAATATGTTATGGTTTATATTATATACAATATGTTATGGTTTATATTATATACAATATGTTATGGTTTATATTATATACAATATGTTATGGTTTATATATTATATACAATATGTTATGGTTTATATTATATACAATATGTTATGGTTTATATTATATACAATATGTTATGGTTTATATTATATACAATATGTTATGGTTTATATTATATACAATATGTTATGGTTTATATTATATACAATATGTTATGGTTTATATTATATACAATATGTTATGGTTTATATTATATACAATATGTTAGGGTTTATATTATATACAATATGTTATGGTTTATATTATATACAATATGTTATGGTTTATATTATATACAATATGTTATGGTTTATATTATATACAATATGTTATGGTTTATATTATATACAATATGTTATGGTTTATATTATATACAATATGTTATGGTTTATATTATATACAATATGTTATGGTTTATATTATATACAATATGTTATGTTTTATATTATATACATACAATATGTTATGGTTTATATTATATACAATATGTTATGGTTTATATTATATACAATATGTTATGGTTTATATTATATACAATATGTTATGGTTTATATTATATACAATATGTTATGGTTTATATTATATACAATATGTTATGGTTTATATTATATACAATATGTTATGGTTTATATTATATACAATATGTTATGGTTTATATTATATACAATATGTTATGGTTTATATTATATACAATATGTTATGGTTTATATTATATACAATATGTTATGGTTTATATTATATACAATATGTTATGGTTTATATTATATACAATATGTTATGGTTTATATTATATACAATATGTTATGGTTTATATTATATACAATATGTTATGGTTTATATTATATACAATATGTTATGGTTTATATTATATACAATATGTTATGGTTTATATTATATACAATATGTTATGGTTTATATTATATACAATATGTTATGGTTTATATTATATACAATATGTTATGGTTTATATTATATACAATATGTTATGGTTTATATTATATACAATATGTTATGGTTTATATTATATACAATATGTTATGGTTTATATTATATACAATATGTTATGGTTTATATTATATACAATATGTTATGGTTTATATTATATACAATATGTTATGGTTTATATTATATACAATATGTTATGGTTTATATTATATACAATATGTTATGGTTTATATTATATACAATATGTTATGGTTTATATTATATACAATATGTTATGGTTTATATTATATACAATATGTTATGGTTTATATTATATACAATATGTTATGGTTTATATTATATACAATATGTTATGGTTTATATTATATACAATATGTTATGGTTTATATTATATACAATATGTTATGGTTTATATTATATACAATATGTTATGGTTTATATTATATACAATATGTTATGGTTTATATTATATACAATATGTTATGGTTTATATTATATACAATATGTTATGGTTTATATTATATACAATATGTTATGGTTTATATTATATACAATATGTTATGGTTTATATTATATACAATATGTTATGGTTTATATTATATACAATATGTTATGGTTTATATTATATACAATATGTTATGGTTTATATTATATACAATATGTTATGGTTTATATTATATACAATATGTTATGGTTTATATTATATACAATATGTTATGGTTTATATTATATACAATATGTTATGGTTTATATTATATACAATATGTTATGGTTTATATTATATACAATATGTTATGGTTTATATTATATACAATATGTTATGGTTTATATTATATACAATATGTTATGGTTTATATTATATACAATATGTTATGGTTTATATTATATACAATATGTTATGGTTTATATTATATACAATATGTTATGGTTTATATTATATACAATATGTTATGGTTTATATTATATACAATATGTTATGGTTTATATTATATACAATATGTTATGGTTTATATTATATACAATATGTTATGGTTTATATTATATACAATATGTTATGGTTTATATTATATACAATATGTTATGGTTTATATTATATACAATATGTTATGGTTTATATTATATACAATATGTTATGGTTTATATTATATACAATATGTTATGGTTTATATTATATACAATATGTTATGGTTTATATTATATACAATATGTTATGGTTTATATTATATACAATATGTTATGGTTTATATTATATACAATATGTTATGGTTTATATTATATACAATATGTTATGGTTTATATTATATACAATATGTTATGGTTTATATTATATACAATATGTTATGGTTTATATTATATACAATATGTTATGGTTTATATTATATACAATATGTTATGGTTTATATTATATACAATATGTTATGGTTTATATTATATACAATATGTTATGGTTTATATTATATACAATATGTTATGGTTTATATTATATACAATATGTTATGGTTTATATTATATACAATATGTTATGGTTTATATTATATACAATATGTTATGGTTTATATTATATACAATATGTTATGGTTTATATTATATACAATATGTTATGGTTTATATTATATACAATATGTTATGGTTTATATTATATACAATATGTTATGGTTTATATTATATACAATATGTTATGGTTTATATTATATACAATATGTTATGGTTTATATTATATACAATATGTTATGGTTTATATTATATACAATATGTTATGGTTTATATTATATACAATATGTTATGGTTTATATTATATACAATATGTTATGGTTTATATTATATACAATATGTTATGGTTTATATTATATACAATATGTTATGGTTTATATTATATACAATATGTTATGGTTTATATTATATACAATATGTTATGGTTTATATTATATACAATATGTTATGGTTTATATTATATACAATATGTTATGGTTTATATTATATACAATATGTTATGGTTTATATTATATACAATATGTTATGGTTTATATTATATACAATATGTTATGGTTTATATTATATACAATATGTTATGGTTTATATTATATACAATATGTTATGGTTTATATTATATACAATATGTTATGGTTTATATTATATACAATATGTTATGGTTTATATTATATACAATATGTTATGGTTTATATTATATACAATATGTTATGGTTTATATTATATACAATATGTTATGGTTTATATTATATACAATATGTTATGGTTTATATTATATACAATATGTTATGGTTTATATTATATACAATATGTTATGGTTTATATTATATACAATATGTTATGGTTTATATTATATACAATATGTTATGGTTTATATTATATACAATATGTTATGGTTTATATTATATACAATATGTTATGGTTTATATTATATACAATATGTTATGGTTTATATTATATACAATATGTTATGGTTTATATTATATACAATATGTTATGGTTTATATTATATACAATATGTTATGGTTTATATTATATACAATATGTTATGGTTTATATTATATACAATATGTTATGGTTTATATTATATACAATATGTTATGGTTTATATTATATACAATATGTTATGGTTTATATTATATACAATATGTTATGGTTTATATTATATACAATATGTTATGGTTTATATTATATACAATATGTTATGGTTTATATTATATACAATATGTTATGGTTTATATTATATACAATATGTTATGGTTTATATTATATACAATATGTTATGGTTTATATTATATACAATATGTTATGGTTTATATTATATACAATATGTTATGGTTTATATTATATACAATATGTTATGGTTTATATTATATACAATATGTTATGGTTTATATTATATACAATATGTTATGGTTTATATTATATACAATATGTTATGGTTTATATTATATACAATATGTTATGGTTTATATTATATACAATATGTTATGGTTTATATTATATACAATATGTTATGGTTTATATTATATACAATATGTTATGGTTTATATTATATACAATATGTTATGGTTTATATTATATACAATATGTTATGGTTTATATTATATACAATATGTTATGGTTTATATTATATACAATATGTTATGGTTTATATTATATACAATATGTTATGGTTTATATTATATACAATATGTTATGGTTTATATTATATACAATATGTTATGGTTTATATTATATACAATATGTTATGGTTTATATTATATACAATATGTTATGGTTTATATTATATACAATATGTTATGGTTTATATTATATACAATATGTTATGGTTTATATTATATACAATATGTTATGGTTTATATTATATACAATATGTTATGGTTTATATTATATACAATATGTTATGGTTTATATTATATACAATATGTTATGGTTTATATTATATACAATATGTTATGGTTTATATTATATACAATATGTTATGGTTTATATTATATACAATATGTTATGGTTTATATTATATACAATATGTTATGGTTTATATTATATACAATATGTTATGGTTTATATTATATACAATATGTTATGGTTTATATTATATACAATATGTTATGGTTTATATTATATACAATATGTTATGGTTTATATTATATACAATATGTTATGGTTTATATTATATACAATATGTTATGGTTTATATTATATACAATATGTTATGGTTTATATTATATACAATATGTTATGGTTTATATTATATACAATATGTTATGGTTTATATTATATACAATATGTTATGGTTTATATTATATACAATATGTTATGGTTTATATTATATACAATATGTTATGGTTTATATTATATACAATATGTTATGGTTTATATTATATACAATATGTTATGGTTTATATTATATACAATATGTTATGGTTTATATTATATACAATATGTTATGGTTTATATTATATACAATATGTTATGGTTTATATTATATACAATATGTTATGGTTTATATTATATACAATATGTTATGGTTTATATTATATACAATATGTTATGGTTTATATTATATACAATATGTTATGGTTTATATTATATACAATATGTTATGGTTTATATTATATACAATATGTTATGGTTTATATTATATACAATATGTTATGGTTTATATTATATACAATATGTTATGGTTTATATTATATACAATATGTTATGGTTTATATTATATACAATATGTTATGGTTTATATTATATACAATATGTTATGGTTTATATTATATACAATATGTTATGGTTTATATTATATACAATATGTTATGGTTTATATTATATACAATATGTTATGGTTTATATTATATACAATATGTTATGGTTTATATTATATACAATATGTTATGGTTTATATTATATACAATATGTTAGGGTTTATATTATATACAATATGTTATGGTTTATATTATATACAATATGTTATGGTTTATATTATATACAATATGTTATGGTTTATATTATATACAATATGTTAGGTTTTATATTATATACAATATGTTATGGTTTATATTATATACAATATGTTATGGTTTATATTATATACAATATGTTATGGTTTATATTATATACAATATGTTATGGTTTATATTATATACAATATGTTATGGTTTATATTATATACAATATGTTATGGTTTATATTATATACAATATGTTATGGTTTATATTATATACAATATGTTATGGTTTATATTATATACAATATGTTATGGTTTATATTATATACAATATGTTATGGTTTATATTATATACAATATGTTATGGTTTATATTATATACAATATGTTATGGTTTATATTATATACAATATGTTATGGTTTATATTATATACAATATGTTATGGTTTATATTATATACAATATGTTATGGTTTATATTATATACAATATGTTATGGTTTATATTATATACAATATGTTATGGTTTATATTATATACAATATGTTATGGTTTATATTATATACAATATATTATGGTTTATATTATATACAATATGTTATGGTTTATATTATATACAATATGTTATGGTTTATATTATATACAATATGTTATGGTTTATATTATATACAATATGTTATGGTTTATATTATATACAATATGTTATGGTTTATATTATATACAATATGTTATGGTTTATATTATATACAATATGTTATGGTTTATATTATATACAATATGTTATGGTTTATATTATATACAATATGTTATGGTTTATATTATATACAATATGTTATGGTTTATATTATATACAATATGTTATGGTTTATATTATATACAATATGTTATGGTTTATATTATATACAATATGTTATGGTTTATATTATATACAATATGTTATGGTTTATATTATATACAATATGTTATGGTTTATATTATATACAATATGTTATGGTTTATATTATATACAATATGTTATGGTTTATATTATATACAATATGTTATGGTTTATATTATATACAATATGTTATGGTTTATATTATATACAATATGTTATGGTTTATATTATATACAATATGTTATGGTTTATATTATATACAATATGTTATGGTTTATATTATATACAATATGTTATGGTTTATATTATATACAATATGTTATGGTTTATATTATATACAATATGTTATGGTTTATATTATATACAATATGTTATGGTTTATATTATATACAATATGTTATGGTTTATATTATATACAATATGTTATGGTTTATATTATATACAATATGTTATGGTTTATATTATATACAATATGTTATGGTTTATATTATATACAATATGTTATGGTTTATATTATATACAATATGTTATGGTTTATATTATATACAATATGTTATGGTTTATATTATATACAATATGTTATGGTTTATATTATATACAATATGTTATGGTTTATATTATATACAATATGTTATGGTTTATATTATATACAATATGTTATGGTTTATATTATATACAATATGTTATGGTTTATATTATATACAATATGTTATGGTTTATATTATATACAATATGTTATGGTTTATATTATATACAATATGTTATGGTTTATATTATATACAATATGTTATGGTTTATATTATATACAATATGTTATGGTTTATATTATATACAATATGTTATGGTTTATATTATATACAATATGTTATGGTTTATATTATATACAATATGTTATGGTTTATATTATATACAATATGTTATGGTTTATATTATATACAATATGTTATGGTTTATATTATATACAATATGTTATGGTTTATATTATATACAATATGTTATGGTTTATATTATATACAATATGTTATGGTTTATATTATATACAATATGTTATGGTTTATATTATATACAATATGTTATGGTTTATATTATATACAATATGTTATGGTTTATATTATATACAATATGTTATGGTTTATATTATATACAATATGTTATGGTTTATATTATATACAATATGTTATGGTTTATATTATATACAATATGTTATGGTTTATATTATATACAATATGTTATGGTTTATATTATATACAATATGTTATGGTTTATATTATATACAATATGTTATGGTTTATATTATATACAATATGTTATGGTTTATATTATATACAATATGTTATGGTTTATATTATATACAATATGTTATGGTTTATATTATATACAATATGTTATGGTTTATATTATATACAATATGTTATGGTTTATATTATATACAATATGTTATGGTTTATATTATATACAATATGTTATGGTTTATATTATATACAATATGTTATGGTTTATATTATATACAATATGTTATGGTTTATATTATATACAATATGTTATGGTTTATATTATATACAATATGTTATGGTTTATATTATATACAATATGTTATGGTTTATATTATATACAATATGTTATGGTTTATATTATATACAATATGTTAGGGTTTATATTATATACAATATGTTATGGTTTATATTATATACAATATGTTATGGTTTATATTATATACAATATGTTATGGTTTATATTATATACAATATGTTATGGTTTATATTATATACAATATGTTATGGTTTATATTATATACAATATTATATGGTTTATATTATATACAATATGTTATGGTTTATATTATATACAATATGTTATGGTTTATATTATATACAATATGTTATGGTTTATATTATATACAATATGTTATGGTTTATATTATATACAATATGTTATGGTTTATATTATATACAATATGTTATGGTTTATATTATATACAATATGTTATGGTTTATATTATATACAATATGTTATGGTTTATATTATATACAATATGTTATGGTTTATATTATATACAATATGTTATGGTTTATATTATATACAATATGTTATGGTTTATATTATATACAATATGTTATGGTTTATATTATATACAATATGTTATGGTTTATATTATATACAATATGTTATGGTTTATATTATATACAATATGTTATGGTTTATATTATATACAATATGTTATGGTTTATATTATATACAATATGTTATGGTTTATATTATATACAATATGTTATGGTTTATATTATATACAATATGTTATGGTTTATATTATATACAATATGTTATGGTTTATATTATATACAATATGTTATGGTTTATATTATATACAATATGTTATGGTTTATATTATATACAATATGTTATGGTTTATATTATATACAATATGTTATGGTTTATATTATATACAATATGTTATGGTTTATATTATATACAATATGTTATGGTTTATATTATATACAATATGTTATGGTTTATATTATATACAATATGTTATGGTTTATATTATATACAATATGTTATGGTTTATATTATATACAATATGTTATGGTTTATATTATATACAATATGTTATGGTTTATATTATATACAATATGTTATGGTTTATATTATATACAATATGTTATGGTTTATATTATATACAATATGTTATGGTTTATATTATATACAATATGTTATGGTTTATATTATATACAATATGTTATGGTTTATATTATATACAATATGTTATGGTTTATATTATATACAATATGTTATGGTTTATATTATATACAATATGTTATGGTTTATATTATATACAATATGTTATGGTTTATATTATATACAATATGTTATGGTTTATATTATATACAATATGTTATGGTTTATATTATATACAATATGTTATGGTTTATATTATATACAATATGTTATGGTTTATATTATATACAATATGTTATGGTTTATATTATATACAATATGTTATGGTTTATATTATATACAATATGTTATGGTTTATATTATATACAATATGTTATGGTTTATATTATATACAATATGTTATGGTTTATATTATATACAATATGTTATGGTTTATATTATATACAATATGTTATGGTTTATATTATATACAATATGTTATGGTTTATATTATATACAATATGTTATGGTTTATATTATATACAATATGTTATGGTTTATATTATATACAATATGTTATGGTTTATATTATATACAATATGTTATGGTTTATATTATATACAATATGTTATGGTTTATATTATATACAATATGTTATGGTTTATATTATATACAATATGTTATGGTTTATATTATATACAATATGTTATGGTTTATATTATATACAATATGTTATGGTTTATATTATATACAATATGTTATGGTTTATATTATATACAATATGTTATGGTTTATATTATATACAATATGTTATGGTTTATATTATATACAATATGTTAGGGTTTATATTATATACAATATGTTATGGTTTATATTATATACAATATGTTATGGTTTATATTATATACAATATGTTATGGTTTATATTATATACAATATGTTATGGTTTATATTATATACAATATGTTATGGTTTATATTATATACAATATGTTATGGTTTATATTATATACAATATGTTATGGTTTATATTATATACAATATGTTATGGTTTATATTATATACAATATGTTATGGTTTATATTATATACAATATGTTATGGTTTATATTATATACAATATGTTATGGTTTATATTATATACAATATGTTATGGTTTATATTATATACAATATGTTATGGTTTATATTATATACAATATGTTATGGTTTATATTATATACAATATGTTATGGTTTATATTATATACAATATGTTATGGTTTATATTATATACAATATGTTATGGTTTATATTATATACAATATGTTATGGTTTATATTATATACAATATGTTAGGGTTTATATTATATACAATATGTTATGGTTTATATTATATACAATATGTTATGGTTTATATTATATACAATATGTTATGGTTTATATTATATACAATATATGTTATGGTTTATATTATATACAATATGTTATGGTTTATATTATATACAATATGTTATGGTTTATATTATATACAATATGTTATGGTTTATATTATATACAATATGTTATGGTTTATATTATATACAATATGTTATGGTTTATATTATATACAATATGTTATGGTTTATATTATATACAATATGTTATGGTTTATATTATATACAATATGTTATGGTTTATATTATATACAATATGTTATGGTTTATATTATATACAATATGTTATGGTTTATATTATATACAATATGTTATGGTTTATATTATATACAATATGTTATGGTTTATATTATATACAATATGTTATGGTTTATATTATATACAATATGTTATGGTTTATATTATATACAATATGTTATGGTTTATATTATATACAATATGTTATGGTTTATATTATATACAATATGTTATGGTTTATATTATATATATTATATACAATATGTTATGGTTTATATTATATACAATATGTTATGGTTTATATTATATACAATATGTTATGGTTTATATTATATACAATATGTTATGGTTTATATTATATACAATATGTTATGGTTTATATTATATACAATATGTTATGGTTTATATTATATACAATATGTTATGGTTTATATTATATACAATATGTTATGGTTTATATTATATACAATATGTTATGGTTTATATTATATACAATATGTTATGGTTTATATTATATACAATATGTTATGGTTTATATTATATACAATATGTTATGGTTTATATTATATACAATATGTTATGGTTTATATTATATACAATATGTTATGGTTTATATTATATACAATATGTTATGGTTTATATTATATACAATATGTTATGGTTTATATTATATACAATATGTTATGGTTTATATTATATACAATATGTTATGGTTTATATTATATACAATATGTTATGGTTTATATTATATACAATATGTTATGGTTTATATTATATACAATATGTTATGGTTTATATTATATACAATATGTTATGGTTTATATTATATACAATATGTTATGGTTTATATTATATACAATATGTTATGGTTTATATTATATACAATATGTTATGGTTTATATTATATACAATATGTTATGGTTTATATTATATACAATATGTTATGGTTTATATTATATACAATATGTTATGGTTTATATTATATACAATATGTTATGGTTTATATTATATACAATATGTTATGGTTATATATGTTATATACAATATGTTATGGTTTATATTATATTATACAATATGTCATGGTTTATATTATATACAATATGTTATGGTTTATATTATATACAATATGTTATGGTTTATATTATATACAATATGTTATGGTTTATATTATATACAATATGTTATGGTTTATATTATATACAATATGTTATGGTTTATATTATATACAATATGTTATGGTTTATATTATATACAATATGTTGGTTTATATTATATACAATATGGTTTATATTATATACAATATGTTATGGTTTATATTATATACAATATGTTATGGTTTATATTATATACAATATGTTATGGTTTATATTATATACAATATGTTATGGTTTATATATTATATACAATATGTTATGGTTTATATTATATACAATATGTTATGGTTTATATTATATACAATATGTTATGGTTTATATTATATACAATATGTTATGGTTTATATTATATACAATATGTTATGGTTTATATTATATACAATATGTTATGGTTTATATTATATACAATATGTTATGGTTTATATTATATACAATATGTTATGGGTTTTATATTATATTATGTTATGGTTTATATTATATACAATATGTTATGGTTTATATTATATACAATATGTTATGGTTTATATTATATACAATATGTTATGGTTTATATTATATACAATATGTTATGGTTTATATTATATACAATATGTTATGGTTTATATTATATACAATATGTTATGGTTTATATTATATACAATATGTTATGGTTTATATTATATACAATATGTTATGGTTTATATTATATACAATATGTTATGGTTTATATTATATACAATATGTTATGGTTTATATTATATACAATATGTTATGGTTTATATTATATACAATATGTTATGGTTTATATTATATACAATATGTTATGGTTTATATTATATACAATATGTTTATATTATATACAATATGGTTTATATTATATACAATATGTTATGGTTTATATTATATACAATATGTTATGGTTTATATTATATACAATATGTTATGGTTTATATTATATACAATATGTTATGGTTTATATTATATACAATATGTTAGGGTTTATATTATATACAATATGTTATGGTTTATATTATATACAATATGTTATGGTTTATATTATATACAATATGTTATGGTTTATATTATATACAATATATTGGGGTTTATATTATATACAATATGTTATGGTTTATATTATATACAATATGTTATGGTTTATATTATATTTTATATGTTATGGTTTATATTATATACAATATGTTATGGTTTATATTATATACAATATGTTATGGTTTATATTATATACAATATGTTATGGTTTATATTATATACAATATGTTATGGTTTATATTATATACAATATGTTATGGTTTATATTATATACAATATGTTATGGTTTATATTATATACAATATGTTATGGTTTATATTATATACAATATGTTATGGTTTATATTATATACAATATGTTATGGTTTATATTATATACAATATGTTAGGGTTTATATTATATACAATATGTTATGGTTTATATTATATACAATATGTTATGGTTTATATTATATACAATATGTTATGGTTTATATTATATACAATATGTTATGGTTTATATTATATACAATATGTTATGGTTTATATTATATACAATATGTTATGGTTTATATTATAT